>NW_020172316.1:1152988-1153215 GCF_003031525.2 Neophocaena asiaeorientalis asiaeorientalis | reverse complement strand
CTTTTTTCTTTATTCTGCTCTGCAGTAATTATTTCCACTATTTTATCATCCAGGTCACTTATCCATTCTTCTGCCTCTGTTATTCTGCTATTGATCCCTTCTAGAAATTTTTAATTTCACTTCTTGTGTTGTTCATCTCTGTTTGTTTGTTCTTTAGTTGTTCTAGGTTCTTGTTAAACTTTTCTTGTATTTTCTCCATTCTATTTCCAAGATTTTGGATCATCTTT
>NW_020172316.1:1152181-1152974 GCF_003031525.2 Neophocaena asiaeorientalis asiaeorientalis | reverse complement strand
TGGCTGGAGCACCAAGAGCCTGTCTTCCACACAGCTGAGAATAAAAGGGAGAAAAGAAAGAAAGAAAGAAGATAAAATAAAATTTAAAAACTAATTAAAATAAAAAATAATTATTAGGAAAAAAATCTTTTTAAGTAAAAAAAAAAAAAAAAACAGATAGAACCCTAGGACAAATGGAAAAAGAAAAGCTGGGAGAAAACATAGAAAGAAAGAAAGAGGATAAAAGAAAATATAATAAAGTTATTAAAATAAAAAAATAATTATTAAGAAAAAAATCTTTTTAAGTAAAAAAAAAAAAAAAAAACAGATAGAACCCTAGGACAAATGGTAAAAGCAAAGCTATACAGAAAAACTCTCACACAGAAGCATACACATACACAGTCACAAAAAGAGAAAAAGGGAAAAATATATATATATCATTGTTCCCAAAGTCCATCTCCTCAATTTGGGATGATTCATTGTCTATTCAGGTATTCCACAGATGCAGGGTACATCAAGTTGATTGTGGAGATTTAATCTGCTGCTCCTGAGGCTGCTGGGAGTAATTTCCCTTTCTCTTCTTTGGTCGCACAGCTCCTGGGGTTCAGCTTTGGATTTGGACCCACCTCTGCGTGTAGGTCGCCTGAGGGCATCTGTTCTTCGCTAAGACAGGACTGGGTTAAAGGAGCAGCTGATTCGGGGTATCTGGCTCACTCAGGCCAGGGGGAGGGAGGGGTACGGATGAGGGGCGAGCCTGCGGTGGCAGATGCCGGTGAGATGTTGCACCAGCCTGAGCCCCACCGTCTGTCCTCCA
>NW_020172316.1:1133955-1152006 GCF_003031525.2 Neophocaena asiaeorientalis asiaeorientalis | reverse complement strand
GGGCCACAGGCTCCCCCGAGGGGAGGTGTGGATAGTGACCTGTGCTTGCACACAGGTTTCTTGGTGGCGGCAGCAGCAGCCGTAGCGTCTCATGCCCGTCTCTGGGGTCTGCGCTGTTTAGCTGCGGCTCGCGCCCGTCTCTGGAGTTCCTTTCAGCGGTGCTCTTAATCCCCTCTCCTCAGGCACCAGGAAACAAAGAGGCAATAAAAAGTCTCTTGCCTCTTCGGCAGGTCCAGACATTTCCCCGAACTCCCTCCCGGCTAGCTATGGTGCACCAGCCCCCTTCAGGCTGTGTTCACGCCGCCAACCCCAGTCCTCTCCCTGGGATCTGACCTAAGCCCGAGCCTTAGCTCCCAGTCCTGCCCACCCCGGCGGGTGAGCAGACAAGCCTCTCCGGCTGGTGAGTGCTGGTCGGCACCAATTCTCTGTGCGGTAATCTCTCCGCTTTGCCCTCCGCACCCCTGTTGCTGCGCTCTCCTCCGTGGCTCTGAAGCTTCCCTGCTCTGCCACCTGCAGTCTCTGCCCACGAAGGGGCTTCCTAGTGTGTGGAAACCTTTCCTCTTCTTAGCTCCCTCCCAGTGGTGCAGGTCCCATCCCTATTCTTTTGTCTCTGTTTATTCTTTTTTCTTTTGCCTTACGTGGGGGGGTTTCTTACCTTTTGGGAGGTCTGAGGTCCTCTGCCAGCGTTCAGTAGGTGTTCTAAAGGAGCAGTTCCACATGTAGATGTATTTCTGATGTATCTTTGGAGAGGAAGGTGATCACCGCCTCTTACTCTTCCGCCATCTTGAAGCTCCTCCCCGAGACTATGTATTTTATATCGACATGTTCGGGCTAAAAACAGTGAACTTTTATTCAAATTGTATACATAGGAAATAAAGTTCTGAGAAGTATGTATTATATTTAATTCCTAAAGAAAAACTATTGATTCTCTATCATTAAATATGGAAGTGGACTCCAGTGGAATAGGAGAATTCTTAAATAATAGATTGTCATATCCTAAGAATATTCATAAAAGCTCCAGAATGATTGTCTTAAAAAGTAGCTATGGGACTTCCCTGGTGGTGCAGTGGTTAAGAACACGCCTGCCAATGCAGGGGACACAGGTTCAAGCCCTGGTCCAGGAAGATCCCACATGCGGTGAAACAACTAAGCCCTTGCGCCACAACTAATGAGCCTGCCCTCTAGGGCATGTGAGCCACAACTACTGAGCCCACGTGCCACAGCTACTGAAGCCCATGCTCCACAACAAGAGAAGCCACCACAGTGAAAAGCCTGCACACTGCAATGAAGAGTAGCCCCCACTAGCTGCAGCTGGAGAAAGCCCGCGTGCAGCAATGAAGATGCAATGCAATTAAAAATAAATTTATTTTTAAAAAAACACATGAACCTTAAAAAAAAAAGGAGCTATGATTGATGTTTTGGCCTAACTGATTGCACTAATAGTTTGCCTATAGGCAGGTGTCAGCAAACACTAAAAAAGAACATTTTTTTTCTGATAGTGCACAGAAAAAAGTACATTTATAAAAATTATGATTACTACAGTTTCTTGAACTATTTTGTTTCCTTATTAATACATATGACCCAGAAAGGCTCAATTACAAAGATTGTCATATTTTCAGCATGGAAAGCATATATAGCATTTTCACAAGATACTTTGAAATGCCTCCAAGTTGTTTCTGGCAAAACAGCATCCCAAATTATAAATTATTCTCTCATGCATTTCAAGTTAAAATTACACTAAATACATGTAAAAATAACATATGTTGGGTAAAATGACTTGCTTTCACAACCATGAGAAACTGCTTTGCTTTATTCCAAATGCAGCCATAAAATTCTAAGAGCAGTAAGCATGTCTTTTTTCATTTTTGTGTTGCTCACGATGCCTAGTATGGTAACTGACATGAATTAGAGGCTCACTAAATGTGAGTTGATTTACTGCTAGTGTTGATTTTTATAAATATAGGTATAAGTGTAGATAATATAAACATAGATATAGATAAAGATAGATGTTTATATCTATCTTTTAAAAACATTTATATACTTCTTGAAACTATAATAGTATCATGAGTTTGAGCTTCACTGGGAAGTTGAATTTTAGTGGCTGAGTGCATTTCAAAGCATTCTGTAGGAAACTCATACTATAGTAAGTATCATTATTAAATGATTCCTAAACATCATTAAATATATTTATAATATATATTTATTAAATATAATTAAATATATTGTATATTTACTAAAATTAAATTATATAAATTATTATTAAATATAATTCAGGAATAATATTTAAAGAAGGAAAATCAAAAAAAAGCAAACAACAGAAATAAGACAAAGGCCAGAAAGTTTTGGCTTATGGATAACCAATCCAAATTCTTTTTAAAATAAGCCCAAATGAAAAAAGAATTCTGAAGAACTAGAGACTTAAGAGACTTGAACTGCTAATGACTACAATGCCACAGGCCTGTATTATGTGTTTTAACTGCTCTTCACAAATCATTTATCTATGATATGCTTGATAAAGCAAATGCTGCATTGTTAGAGAAAAAAATTGTAAAAGACTCTCTGATAGTGGCTTATGCTCAAATCAGTAACTTCCAAGGACCTCTCCATTGAATACTGAAGAATCTAGACCTATTTTTATATATATATATAGGATAAAGAAAGGAAATTCATAGAGACAAATGTAGAACCCAAGAGAATAGAGATCATTTATTTCCAGTATCATAGTAAATCATACTATGTGGGCCAATTCACTCCCCACAGAGTCTGTTCTAATTGGAATCATGTTAAAAAGTGTACTTTGGGGAGATTTAACATCTTAAAGATATGTAGGACTTCTTATTCATGAACAAAATTGTGTGTCCGATTTTAGTGAATACTCTCCATTCCAACTTACAAAGTTTTATATATCCTTAATATAAAATTTTGGACTAAGTATATTTAATGTAATTTTAAATATATTATATTTCAGTAGCATACCTAGCATATTTGGTACTTGTATAAGGAATCATTTTAGCACTCCTTTTCATACAGAAATAAGGAATAGATTTTAGTAATTTACTATGTTAACATAATTTTATGTTTTTCATATTTAAATTTTTTTCAAATAAGGATAGAATTTACAATGTTAAATATGTATTCTAAAAAAGCTTCATGATATAGGGAAGATAAAGCTGAGAAATCAATTAAGAATTCTCCAAAAATCCTATGAAGACACTATGAGTATTTGAGTTACCCATTTAATTAAAAATACACGCCTAGTTTCATGAGTATTTCCTGCCTTATATCTCTTTGAATAATTATAAATTAGCTTTTTATATAGCTTTTGCTTTTATGTATGTGAATCTCATTTAAAATTACCAATCAATTTCACCACTCGGTTCCACCATCTAAGAAATATGGAACTGATAATTAAGTTGAGGAACCAAAGCTGTCATGGGTTTATTCACCTATACCGGAATATTTGAGTTGATAGTCTGTCATTTTGAAAGGAGAGAATCTTTTTAAATAGACTCATTTTGGAAAATTCTAAGAAGGATATATATCAGGCCAGATTTTGTGAAAAGGATAGTTTAACTCACAGGTTTATCACTAGATAAGGCAATTGATGAGTATAGGGGAATAGAGAGGTGTGACTATACCCCAATCAGAAGAAGGCACAACATTGCTGGAATGTCATCTGGGAAGACTAAAATGACAGATATAGGCTGAGAAGCCTATATTTAACTAACAAAATTGAGTCTCTGGTAATAAACGAAAAGTCTTTGAATCCTCAAGTTACCAGCATTCATTTCAAAGCAGTGCATCTGGGGAAATCTGAGGTTATATTCAAAACTCTTTAGACATTTAAAAATTCTCACTTCTCAAAGAATATATGCATATGTCCTGGGATGGTGGTGAAACCAAAAAAAAAGACTGCTCATTTTCCTGTAATGTCTTCCATTTAGAAATGATTATGTAAGCAGAATTTAACACAATCCAACAGGCAAATTATTTAAAACATTATTTTTGTAAACTTTTTATTTCTACCTAACATAAACATAAAACGGTTGAAAAAATCTTAAGTGTAAATTTTATTTATCACCACAAAGACACAAATGTACCACCAATATAAATAAATGGAATGATATCAGAAAAATCACTTCATCTCTCTATCCAAGTCACTAAACCAATTTTCCTCCCCAAAAGTAACTGATATTACTACTACTAAAACCATTACTTAATTTTGCCTGTCTTAAATCATTCCGTAAATAGGTTGAATCACTATGTGTTATTTTGTGTCTATCATTTCACAATCAATATTTTGAGTTTTAACCCTTAGGTAGCAATAGTCATTTATTTTCTTACTATGGTACAGAATTCCATTGTATGAATAATCCACAATTTATATTCTATTGTTGTTGGACATTTAAGTCCCTTGAAAATTTCATTTGCACAAATATCATTCTACTCTGAAATTTTTTATGTCTTTTGTTGTTTAAGATATAGATATAGACATAGACATAGATACACACCAAAGTGTGAGATTTCTGAGTTTTATATTACGTATATTTTCCCCTTTGGCAGATGCCACCAAAGAGTTTTCCAAAGTTGATATACTAATTTATATTCCACCAGTAGGGAACCAGAATTGGAACTATTTCAAATCTTCGCTAACACTTTGTATTATGAATTTTTAAAGAAACAACAATTTTATGGACATAAAAGTATATCAAATTGAGGTTTTAATTTGCATCTCCTTGGTGAGCAATGAGTTTGAATGTATTTTCATATTTTCGAACATTTTGTTATACTCTTTTGCAATGTGCCTATTGAGGTCTGTTTACACATTTCTCTTTCATAATCTCTGTCTTTTTATTATTGATGCTTAGAAGTTCTTTATAAATTCTGGATATAAGTTCTTTATCAGTTCATTGTTAAATATCCTGTCCCATTTTATGATTTTGTTTTTACTCTAAATGGTATGCAATATTTCCTAATCTTAATGTAATCCAATTCAAGAATCTTTTCCTTTAAAGTTGGTGAATTTTGTGTCCTGCTTTCAAAAAAAAAAATGTCCCTATCCCAAGGTTATAAAGATATATTCCCATGTTTTTCTCCTGGAACATTATTATTTTAACTTTCCAATTCACTATTATCATCCATTTTTAATTAATATTTTTGTATGTCATAGAAGTTAAGTATAATTATTTCATTATACATAATCAATAGTTTTTGAAAAGATTTTTTCCCATTGAGTTTTATTGACATCTTTGTAGCAAACTAAGTGACCATGTATGTTTAAGACTATTTCTGGACTTTCTATTCTATTGTATTTGTCTGTTTGTCTGTCTGCACTAACATACACAGGTTTATACCAAATCACTTTCAGATAGTCTTGATATCTGCTAGCTTAAGTCCTCTAACTTTATTTTATGTTTCATTGGATATTTCCTTTCCTTCCCTTCTGCATTTTGTATCAACATTTTTAGGCAGCCCGTGGTAAGCTGGAGCTTCTGCAGCTTCTAAAGAGAGTGTCTACATCAGTAGAGAATGTAGTGGCAGTTGAAATAACCTAGCTCTGGAACCATTAAAATGGTGTGAACTTCTGATGTAGTTCCAGAGGCCAGGAAGCAAGTCAAGTCACCACAGACATGGCTGTGAAATGTGGAGTGATACAAACAAATATATTGGGAGGAGATACATGAAACAATATTGACAAAAACGTGCTTTTTTTTCCGGTGTGTGGGCCTCTCACTGTTGTGGCCTCTCCCGTTGCGGAGCACAGGCTCCGGACGTGCAGGCTCAGTGGCCATGGCTTACAGGCCCAGCCGCTCCGCAACATGTGGGATCTTCCCGGACCGGGGCACGAACCCGTGTCCCCTGCATCGGCATGTGGACTCTCAACCACTGAGCCACCAGGGAAGCCCAAGGTGCTGATTTTTTAAAGCTGGCAATAGGTATCTGGGGATTCATTATCTTATTCTATTTTGTATATTTTTGAAAATTTCCATAACTGAGTAAAAATAAATGCATATGCATATTTGAAAAAAAATTTATATTAATGAATACACACAAAAATATTAGATTTACCCCTTAATTTGAACATGTAAAAGACCTTTTAAGAGGCGTAAGAGTCATCTAATTGAACTGGTGAATTTTACAGCAATAGTAAATACAGTCTGTGTTTATATGTGTAGCTGCTAACAAATTAGTACCCATTATAAAAGGAAACTCACATCTAAAATATGAAGTTACTGTATTAGCATCACGAGGCAAATAGCTTTATAGAAGATTATAAAATAATAAAATACAAAAAGCTTTATTAAAGCAAATATGTTTGAAATAGTTTTGCTCAAGTGTCTTTTTTCTGCTGTGTTCTTGCAAAACTATTTAACTCACATAATGTCATACTATATTTTAAAATATTCAGCATGCACTCTGATGTTGCTATTATAAAAAACAAAGTTTCTATCTCTTTTAATAACATTTTTATCCCTAGAATTACTTCTCATCAATTATTTATTTCATGATGAGGTACTATTCATTTTTTTTAACATCTTTATTGGAGTATAATTGCTTTACAATGGTGTGTTAGTTTCTGCTTTATAACAAAGTGAATCAGCTATACACATACATATATCCCCATATCTCCTACTCCTTGCATACCCCTCCCTCCCTCCCTATCCCACCCCTCTAGGTGGTCACAAAGCACCAAGCTGATCTCCCTGTACTATGCAGAAACTTCCCACTCGCTATCTATTTTATATTTGGTAGTATATATAAGTCCATGCCACTCTCTCACTTCGTCCCAGCTTATCCCTCCCACTCCCCACATCCTCAAGTCCAGTCTCTGTGTCTGCCTCTTTATTCCTGGCCTGCCCCAGGTTCTTTAGAACCATTTTGGTTTTGTTCTTTTTTTAGATCCCATATGTACGTGTTAGCATATGGTATTTGTTTTTCTCTTCCTGACTTACTTCACTCTATATGACAGACTCTAGGTCCATCCACCTCACTACAAATAACTCAATTTCGTTTCTTTTTATGGCTGAGTAATATTCCGTTGTATATATGTGACACATTTTCTTTACCCATTCATCTGTTGATAGACACTTAGGTTGCATCCTTGTGCTGGCCATTGTAAACGAAGATGCAATGAATATTATGGTACATGACTCTTTTTGAATTATGGTTTTCTCAGGGTATATGCCCAGTCCTGGGATTGCGGGGTCGTATGGTAGTTGTATTTTTAGTTATTTAAGGAACCTCCATACTGTTCTCCACAGTGGCTATAACAATTTATATTCCCACCAACAGAGCAAGAGGGTTCCCAAGGCTTTATTTGTGACCCACGATATGATCTATCCTGGAGTACGTTCCATGAGCACTTGAGGAGAAATTGTATTCTGTTGTTTTTGCATGGAATGTCTTATAACTATCAATTAAGTCCCTCTTCTTTAATGTATCAGTTAAAGTTTGTGTTTCCTTATTTATTTTCATTTTGGATATTCTGTCCATTGTTGAAAGTAGGGTGTTAAAGTCCCCTACTATGATTGTGTTATACTGATTGCCCCTTTTGTGGCTGTTAGCATTTGCCTATGTATTGAGGTGCTCCTATGCTGGGTGCATAAATATATACAATTGTTATATCTCCTTCTTGGATTGATCCCTTGATCATTATGTAGTGTCCTTCTTTGTCTCTTGTAATAGTCTTTGTTTTAAAGTCTATTTTGTCTGATAGGAGAATTGCTACTCCAGCTTTCTTTTGATTTCCATTTGCATGGAATATCTTTCTCCATCTCCTCACTTTCAGTCTGTATGTGTCCCTAGGTCTGAAGTGGGTCTCTTGTAGCAGCATATGTAAAGGTCTTGTTTTTGTGTCCATTCAGCCAGTATATGTCTTTTGTTTGGAGCATTTAATCTATTTATATTTAAGGTAATTATCGATATGTATGTTCCTATTACCATTTTCTTAATTGTTTTGGGTTTGTTGTTGTAGGTCTTTTTCTTCTCTTGTGTTTTCTGCCTAGAGAAGTTCCTTTAGCATTTGTTGTAAAGCTGATTTGGTGGTGCTGAGTTCTTTTAGCTTTTTCTTCTGTATATAGGTTTTAATTTCTCTGTTGAATCTAAATGAGATCCTTGCTGGGTAGAGTAATCTTGGTTGTAGGTTTTTCCCTTTCATCACTTTAAATATGTCCTGCCACACACTTCTGGCTTGCAGAGTTTCTGCTGAAAGATCAGTTGTTAACCTTTTGGGGATTCCTTTGTATGCTATTTGTTGTTTTTCCCTTGCTGCTTTTAATATTTTTTCTTGGTATTTAATTTTTGAAAGTTTGATTAATATGCATCTTGGTATGTTTCTCCTTGGATTTATCCTGTATGGGACTCTCTGTGCTTCCTGGACTTGATTAACTCTTTCCTTTCCCATATTAGGGAATTTTTCAACCATAATGTCTTCAAATATTTTCTGTCCATTTCTTTTTCTCTTCTCCTTCTGGGATCCCTATAATTAGAATGTTGGTGTGTTTAATGTTGTCCCAGAGGTCTCTGAGACTGTCCTCAGTTCTTTTCATTCTTTTTTCTTTATTCTGCTCTGCAGTAGTTATTTCCACTATTTTATCTTCCAGGTCACTTATCCGTTCTCCTGCCTCAGTTATTCTGTTATTGATTCCTTCTAGAGAATTTTTAATTTCATTTATTGTGTTGTTCATCATTGTTTGTTTGCTCTTTAGTTCTTCTAGTTCCTTGTTAAATGTTTTTTGTATTTTCTGCATTCTATTTTCAAGATTTTGGATAATCTTTACTATCATTACTCTGAATTCTTTTTCAGGTTGACTGCCTATTTCCTCTTCATTTGTTTGGTGTGGTGGTGTTTTACTTTGCTCCTTCATCTGCTGTATGTTTCTCTGTCTTCTCATTTTACTTAACTTACTGTGTTTGTGGTCTCCTTTTCGCAGGCTGCAAGTTCATAGTTCCTATTGTTTATGGTGTCATTCTATTTTCAAGATTTTGGATAATCTTTACTATCATTACTCTGAATTCTTTTTCAGGTTGACTGCCTATTTCCTCTTCATTTGTTTGGTGTGGTGGTGTTTTACTTTGCTCCTTCATCTGCTGTATGTTTCTCTGTCTTCTCATTTTACTTAACTTACTGTGTTTGTGGTCTCCTTTTCGCAGGCTGCAAGTTCGTAGTTCCTATTGTTTATGGTATCTGCCCCCAGTGGGTGATGCTGGTTCAATGGGTTGTGTAGGCTTCCTGGTGGTGGGGACTGGTGTCTGTGTTCTAGTGGATGAGCCTGGACTTGTCTTTCTGGTGTGCAGGACCACATCTGGTGGGGTATTTTGGGGTGTCTGTGACCTTATTATGATTTTAGGCAGCCTCTGTGCTAATGGGTAGGCTTGTGTTCCTGTCTTGCTAGTTGTTTGGCCTAGGGTGTCCAGCATTGTAGCTTGCTGGTTGTTGATTGGAGCTGGGTCTTACTGTTGAGATGGAGATGTGTGGGAGAGCTTTTGCCGTTTGATATTATGTGGAGCCAGGAGGTCTGTGGTGGACCAGTGTCCTGAACTCAGCTCTCTCACCTTAGAGGCACTGGCCTGACAAGCAGCCAGAGCACCAGAACCCTGTCAGCCACATGGCTCAGAACAAAAAAAGAAAAAAGAAAGATAAATAGATAGATGAAAGAAAAGAAAAGAAAATTGTTAAAATAAAAAATAATTATTAAAATTTAAAAATTTTTGAAGTAATTTTAAAAATAAAAGAAAGAAAGAAGAGAGCAACCAAACGAAAAAGCAAATCCACCAATGATAACAAGTGCTCAAAAGTATACTAAAAAACAAAACAAAACGAAAAAAAAAGGGACAGATAGAAGAATCCTAGGATAAATGTTAAGAGCAAAACTATACAGACAAAATCACACAAAGAACCATATACATAAACACTCACAAAATAGAAAAAATGGAAAAAAAAATATATCTTTGCTTCCAAAGTCCACTACCTCTATTTGGGATGATTCGTTGTCATTCAGGTATTCCATAGATGCAGGGTACATCAAGTTGATTGTGGAGATTTAATCCGCTGCTCCTGAGGCTGCTGGGAGAGATTTCCCTTTCTCTTCTTTGTTCGCACAGCTCCTTGGGTTCAGCTTTGGATTTGGCCCCACCTCTGCATGTAGATTGCCTGAGGATGTCTGTTCCCGCCCAGACAGGACGGGGTTAAAGGAGCGGCTGATTAGGGGGCTCTGACTCACTCAGGCCAGGTGGAAGGAGGGGTATGGAATGTGGGGTGAGCCTGCGCTGGCAGAGGTCTTCTGCCAGCATCAGTAGGTGTTCTGTAGGGGTTGTTCCACATGTAGATGCATTTCTGATACATTTGTGGGGAGGAAGGTGATCTCCACATTGTCTTACTCTTTTGCCCATTCTTCATTATTATCATTATTGTTATGTATCCCTGGCTTAATTTGTCTATGATAAAAACATTTCATACCACCAATTTTCTTTGTTTTTCAGTGTAGAAGTGATTTTATTTTATTCCTTTTATTATTATATTATTAGTGATAATTTCTTGAGTAAAAAGGAAAAATGTTCCCTTGTAAATAATTTATAATCATAAAAGCTGGGTTTGAAAATGGGATTGGTACAGATATTTTATCAATCTCCTATCCTCACTTCTAATATTCAGAAATGAAATGGAAACACAGGGGACAAAGGACAAAGCCACTTTATTAATTTCTGGGAAATATTCTAATAGATTTTGATGGAATTCATAGCTCAGTTCAAAATGCATAACCAGGACCTCCAGTGTCTTTAACTTGAAATTAAGAATGTCAACTCTATAGAACAGGCTGACCTCAAGTAACCAGTAAGTGCCACTCAGAGATGCTAGAAGAGAGTAATAGACTGAACCTTCTTCAGAGTGGCAAATCTTGGTAGCATCTATTGCAGATGGTAGAATAACCAAGCATATTACATATACATAGGAAGTAGCATGAAAGACTAGAGGGTGGATTCTACCTTTAAGACATATTTAAACCACCCACTTATTAAAATGGCTGCCAATGAAATACCTTAGCTCCAAAAAGGCTGTCTCTTCAGTAATTTTAAATGTATAATCTATACAATACCTTAGATTGCATATTCATGCTAATGTAGTTAATTATCAACTGACTATTATTGCCTACCTCTACACAAATCACAGATGTATTCTACATGACTCTCTTGAATCCTAGATCTTATCCTGATTAATAACTCAAACTTCACCAATGTCTTTCTAAAAAAACTTTCCCTTCATGTGCACATCTATTATCAACAGCAAATCAACAATTCATTAAACGCCTGTGAGACCCAAGCACTGTTCTAAGTACTTAAAATTATCCTTTAAAAAAAGAGCAATAATAACTAAAAACAAGTAAGCATCCAATATTTTTGCCTTCATGTAGTTTATGTTCTTGTAAGGGGAGATAGAGAAAATGGTCATTTGAGCTGAGAATTGAAGGAAGCAATAGAGGTAGCCATTGTTGTAGCTGGTGAAGGGCATTCCAGGTAATTGTTCAAAGATTAGACACAACCACAGTAGTAGGGCCAACTAGCATGGCTGGAACAGAGTGAAAGAGATGGAGAATAGTTGTGGATTAGGTTAGTGAGATGAGCAAATTCTAATAAATTACCATACCCTGTTGATTCACCTTTCTAAATATTTATTATACATATTCTCTCTCTCACATCTCTATTAACACTATTCTACATAAATCCCCATCATCTTTCGGTTGAATTATTACAATTGTATACTTATGTTACTCAATATTTAATGTAATGATATCTTCCATGGGAAACCTGCTAGAGCTCTTTAAATGTGGAAATTTGAGTAAAACATTCTAACTTCCATAATTCTAATCTTAGTCCCCTAATTTGATCTGTCAAATGTAGGTAGAAAATTCCTGCAAACAAGCCAATGTGACTTATAGTAATGTCACTCCTGAGAAAGGTCTTCAAAGCTATATAAAATGGGCTTGCTCTCCCTCTTGCAGCCTTCTTCTGTTGTTCAAGCTGTTCCTCCTTTTTCTTACCACCTTCTGCCACTCTCGTCTTTCTGTGTTGTACATGCCCTCATCTCTTTCCTATCCTCAAGCATTCATTTACATCTTTCCCTCTGTTGAATGTCTTCTTTGTGCTGCATTCTATTCATCTTTTGGGGCACTGCTTAGAAGGTCACTTACTGAAGATAGTTCCTTTGATTCCTTCTTTTATTTTGGCAATCTAAATTAGGTATACCCTTGTTATTTCTTCTCAGAACACATGTTGTCTTTCTCCATATTCCATTACCAGAATTTGTAATTTTACATTTATTTTTATAGCTGCAGTAACTCTACTTTAAATATGTGCATCTTGAGGACACATCTATTTTGCTTACCCTTTGCATTCCAGAGCCTAACATGGTACTCACCATGGAGTAAGTGCTCAATGAAAATTTGTTCAAATAATATCAAAATATTGCTAATAACATTTATTTCCTGATTACCTAAATATGGAGTAAGCAATGAGTCAGATATATATACAGATATATATACAGATAAAAATTTTATGAATCATATATCATAGTGCTCTTTGTAAAATTCAGATTAAGACCTTTAATATGACCCCCAAAATCACAAAGTTATAAAGTTTAGGTACAGGTGGAAACCAAGAATGCCAAATTCTGTGCCTTTTCCTCACATTTCTGTCATCCTCTAAAACCAGAATTCTTTTATTTTGAAGGGAATGTATGGGGTTGTATTAATGCCAAAATTAGTAGAAAATGAAGCAATCATTTTAGGAGTAGTATTTGACACTATTGTTGGTGCTTGATTTCATGCTGAAATATTAGCTTCTTAGCTCTGTTCAAGATTTAAAATGTGTGAGTTCTCTGGGTGCCTGCCAAGAGATGCACGTTACAGAAACCACTAAGAAGCTCTTGTAAATAATCAAGTTACATTAAGCTTCATTGGTTTCCTTAGTAACATACCTATTGCTGACACTGACAACCTAGAGACAAGCTGCTTCTCCTAAAAATGATAAGATATTTCATGGCTTTCAAAACCTTGCTGGCTCCCTTGATGGCAAAACTTTCCAAGACTTACTGAATACCGACAGTTAATACTATTGCACCTTCCTAAAATGTACACCACCTTATTCATCTTGTTCCCTCTAAGAGATCACTGTGCTTCTCTTTATAAATGAATGTACTTCCATATATTAAGATTGGAAGGTTTTTTTTTAACGTGATTATTTTTAAGAATTCTATTTATATTTTCTAAAAGCTAATAATGGAGAGTTTGTTCTTTGTAGATTGATGTCTTTATCATTGACATTATGTTATTTTTTTCTATTGAAAAAAGACATTCAAAACTCCTATCTTGGGCTTCCCTGGTGGTGCGGTGGTTAAGAACCTGTCTGCCGATGTAGGGGATACAGGTTTGAGCCCTGGTCCGGGAAGATCCCACATGCTGCAGAGCGGCTGGGCCCGTGAGCCATGGCCGCTGAGCCTGCGCGTCCGGAGCCTGTGCTCCGCAACGGGAGAGGCCACAACAGTGAGAGGCCCGCGTACCGCAAAAAAATAAAAGAAAAAAAACCTCCTATCTTACAGCCTTCTTTTGTTAGATTTGCATTGGTATCTTTACCTCACTTTTTTTGCTCTTTATTTCATCAAGCTGTTGGATCATTTTAACCTTTATTTCATCAGTTTTAACTATAAAGTTATTGGCATTTTAAATGAAATACTTTGTTATTATTACTTTTATGTTGATTCTACTTAAATCCCACAGTTTAGTGTTTTAATATATACAAAGTCCCACAAGTCATATATATTTCTGTAAAGGTACTTTAGGCATCTTGATTAAATTGAGAGCATTCCAAAGCCTTTGTTCTCATGTGTCTCAGAGGATGCTCTTTGATGAACTTCTTTGGGGAAAGGAGTGTTCTGAAAAGTTGCCTGAGAGCATGATGATTGAGGGGTTATAAAATGTGCTGAAATTCCATACCACATGCTTCTTGTAGTTTGAAATGATTTTTAAGTCTTCAGATTTGAAAGAATATTGACTTAGCTTTCAACATTCTTTAGGTACTCAAACCCACCTTACTCATGTGTAGATGCCTTGCCCTCCTGTCAGAGTACCTGAACTGGATTCCTCCATGTATTTTTAGACCTACTTAAGTCAGAATAAGACAAAGAATGGCTAGGAATCAAAAAAATAGTGTTCTATTGTAAATTACTTAGAGGGGATGTAGGTTTTCATCTGTGACAATCACAGTCATCTCTACTTATCCTGGTTTGTGCCTTAGGCTGACTACAAGGAAAGGAGT
Source organism: Neophocaena asiaeorientalis asiaeorientalis (assembly GCF_003031525.2). Taxonomy (NCBI): domain Eukaryota; kingdom Metazoa; phylum Chordata; class Mammalia; order Artiodactyla; family Phocoenidae; genus Neophocaena; species Neophocaena asiaeorientalis. The sequence goes on along the minus strand of NW_020172316.1, from coordinate 1,137,696 downwards.
GAGATGTGAACCTTGCCAAAAAACCAAATTTTGGTGATAAGTCCTTCTTACCTGGTTCCCCATCTTGGGCATTATAATATTTAATGCAATAGTTAGGCAGAATCCAACTAGTCCAAATAGCTATTTGTAACAAGGCCAAGAATTTAAAGCCAAATTAAGCAATTCTCAAGAGATGCTTAATTACTCACAGGTGATGTTGCCAGGCAACAACTTCACCTTCTGATTCCGCTGCTTCATGTAAGTGTGGTACTCTGTTCTATTGTTACTGAATGTTAAAGGAGATGGAGAAGTTCAGTATAAAGAATTTATTTTAAACCAGATGAAAATAGAAAGTTAGGGAAAGAGATTTTAAAATTCAGTTCTGAATTAAAAGATCTGCAAGCATGGTTTTAAACTTTTTTTCCTGGTATGATAAATTATTTTTAGTGAATAGAAATTTAAGATGGAGTTTCAATAAGAACAGAAAAATTATTTGAAGAAAAAGTGTTATATTTGAAATCATAAATGTTTTAGAGCTGATGTGCTGGGCGACTGGATCAATGAGATGTGCCATTGGACAGACCCAGGAGTTCCCACAGTTGCAGGTCCCCACTTTTTCAATAGAATTGCCAAGGACAACAACTCCTAAAGATATTACTTAAAACTTTCTAAAACTGAATTATTGTTCCCACATTGCCTTTAATTTGCAAATGTCAGTTCTCGGCCTTCGATTTAGAACCTTGAAGTTTTCCGGATAAGAATTTGCTGTTTCTTGTTGAACTATTAATGATTTACCCATGGCCATGGCTCTGATGTTGTTTTATAGGCTATATAAAGTTGCAATACAATTTCTAAGCTGTTTGAGCATGTCATTTCACAAACCAGCTTTCCATTTTCCCAGGTCTGCAAGCGATTTACAATTCACATGGATACTGTTCTTTGAAGTGGCCTGGATGGCACGGGCTTCCCCATATATTTGATATCAAGGGATAGCTCCATCCTCATGTGCCACTAGTTGATAACTGCACTCGAATCCATTCCTATATTCCTTCCCATAGGACAGCTAGATCAGTGAATATTAAGGTGAGCATTGCATATTATACATATGATTCAACTATGTTTTATGTCAGTAAAATTCATAAATTATCAATATTTATACAATCATTCACTTATTCAGTGACTCAACAAATACTAATTGTCTACTGAGTGCCAAACACCATTACATGAAGTTTCTTAACAGATGAGTACTCATTTGCCTTTAAGCAGTATGCCTTGGAGGGGAATGTTCCTACCCATTTCTTGTTGATCTTCAGATTCTTTGCTCCTTAGCCAAGATATAACATTATTTTTCTGTGCTAATCAAAGCAAAATGGTAAACTAATGTATAGAAGACTCTCTCTAACCTTCTAATTAATGGACTTGCCAGATTATCCAATGTCCCGTTTTTATTGTAAAATGGTCTGTGCCATGTCCATTGTACACTAAAGATTTATGGCTAGTAGTTTACTAGATGCACACCTACACACATATACACCTACCAATTGAGATGAATATTTATCAAAAATTACAACCTATTTTATTAACAACCTGCTTATACGTATTGCATTTGGTATTAAAATTATATAATAAGATAAAATACACTTAAAAATAAGAATATAAGGGCAAAAAACTGGTTATCTTTTCCTATGGAAAAATTTTATGATCTATAAAGTCATGATTTAACAAAAGTCCAAGGAAGAACTGTTTAACACCCATAAAAGACAAACAAATCATAACCTAGGGAAGATGGCGGAAGAGTAAGACGTGGAGATCACCTTCCTCCCCACGGATACACCAGAAATACATCTACACGTGGAACAACTCCTACAGAACACCTACTGAAGGCTGGCAGAAGACCTCAGACCTCCCAAAAGGCAAGAGACTCCCCACGTACCTGGGTAGGGCAAAAGAAAAACAGAAAAAACAGAGACAAAAGAATAGGTACGGCACCTGCACCAGTGGGAGGGAGCTGTGAAGGAGGAAAAGTTTCCACACACTAGGAAGCCCCTTCGCGGGCTGAGACTGCAGGAGGCGGAGGGGGGAGCTTCAGGACCGCGGAGGAGTGCACAGCAACAGATGCGGAGGGCAAAGCAGGGAGATTCCCGCACAGAGGATCGGTGCCGACCGGCACTCACCAACCTATAAGAATTTGCTGTTTCTTGTTGAACTATTAATGATTTACCCATGGCCATGGCTCTGATGTTGTTTTATAGGCTATATAAAGTTGCAATACAATTTCTAAGCTGTTTGAGCATGTCATTTCACAAACCAGCTTTCCATTTTCCCAGGTCTGCAAGCGATTTACAATTCACATGGATACTGTTCTTTGAAGTGGCCTGGATGGCACGGGCTTCCCCATATATTTGATATCAAGGGATAGCTCCATCCTCATGTGCCACTAGTTGATAACTGCACTCGAATCCATTCCTATATTCCTTCCCATAGGACAGCTAGATCAGTGAATATTAAGGTGAGCATTGCATATTATACATATGATTCAACTATGTTTTATGTCAGTAAAATTCATAAATTATCAATATTTATACAATCATTCACTTATTCAGTGACTCAACAAATACTAATTGTCTACTGAGTGCCAAACACCATTACATGAAGTTTCTTAACAGATGAGTACTCATTTGCCTTTAAGCAGTATGCCTTGGAGGGGAATGTTCCTACCCATTTCTTGTTGATCTTCAGATTCTTTGCTCCTTAGCCAAGATATAACATTATTTTTCTGTGCTAATCAAAGCAAAATGGTAAACTAATGTATAGAAGACTCTCTCTAACCTTCTAATTAATGGACTTGCCAGATTATCCAATGTCCCGTTTTTATTGTAAAATGGTCTGTGCCATGTCCATTGTACACTAAAGATTTATGGCTAGTAGTTTACTAGATGCACACCTACACACATATACACCTACCAATTGAGATGAATATTTATCAAAAATTACAACCTATTTTATTAACAACCTGCTTATACGTATTGCATTTGGTATTAAAATTATATAATAAAATAAAATACACTTAAAAATAAGAATATAAGGGCAAAAAACTGGTTATCTTTTCCTATGGAAAAATTTTATGATCTATAAAGTCGTGATTTAACAAAAGTCCAAGGAAGAACTGTTTAACACCCATAAAAGACAAACAAATCATAACCTAGGCAAGATGGCGGAAGAGTAAGACGTGGAGATCACCTTCCTCCCCACGGATACACCAGAAATACATCTACACGTGGAACAACTCCTACAGAACACCTACTGAAGGCTGGCAGAAGACCTCAGACCTCCCAAAAGGCAAGAGACTCCCCACGTACCTGGGTAGGGCAAAAGAAAAACAGAAAAAACAGAGACAAAAGAATAGGTACGGCACCTGCACCAGTGAGAGGGAGCTGTGAAGGAGGAAAAGTTTCCACACACTAGGAAGCCCCATCGCGGGCTGAGACTGCGGGAGGCGGAGGCGGGAGCTTCGGGACCGCGGAGGAGTGCACAGCAACAGATGCGGAGGGCAAAGCAGGGAGATTCCCGCACAGAGGATCGGTGCCGACCGGCACTCACCAACCTGAGAGGCTTGTCTGCTCACCCACCGGGGCGGGCGGGGCTGCGAGCTGAGTCTCGGGATTCGGTTTCGGACGGAGCGCAGGGAGAGGACTGGGGTTGGCGGCTTGAACATAGCCTGAAGGGGGTAGTGCACCACGGCTAGATGGGAGGGAGTCCGGG
>NW_020172316.1:1130413-1133711 GCF_003031525.2 Neophocaena asiaeorientalis asiaeorientalis | reverse complement strand
TTTAGGAGCGAGATCTATGATTTTTTTTTCCTTTTCCTCTTTTTGTGAATGTGTATGTGTATGCTTCTGTGTGAGATCTTGTCTGTATAGTCTTGCTTCCACCGTTTGTCCTAGGGTTCTATCCGTCCGTGGTCTTTTTAAAAAATTTTTTTCTTAATAATTAATTTAGGGTGGGAGGGAGGGAGACGCAAGAAGGAAGACATGGGAACATATGTATATGTATAACTGATTCACTTTGTTATGGGGCAGAAACTAACACACCATTGTAAAGCAATTATACCCCAATAAAGATGTTATAAAAAAAAAAAGACAAACAAATCATAGCCATCTAAAAAGACCCTCTACTAGGATTGTTTCTCAAATATCTCTGCATCCAAAATCTACATTTAGAAAATAGGAACTGCTAACTAAGACAATAAACTCTGTGAGATCTATGGTTTTGCTTAGAGTCTTACATTAATGTACTGCATGGTGTACTATTCATTCATAAATTCTTCTATTAGAATTTGAAGTTTAATATCAAGCAGGAAACACTCATTTTTAAACAATTTTTAATTAATCTGGACTAAAAAAATAACCATCCTGAAAGGATAAAGTTGGTAGAAGAGTACAGTTTGTAGAAAATTTTATTTAAGACAATTTTAAGTAGGCTGTTTAATCTGGTTAAAAAAAGAAAACAAATAGTGGTCAAATAAATTTGATAGCCTTACACGGGGGCATTCTTCTCTTAGCTATGCACCATGCATATTACTTGTTATGAAGAATTCTAAAATTAAGAAATCTCTTTAATTTGTTCATAACTTAGCATTCCCCATCACCTTTGACTATTGTTCTTAGCTTTACATAGAAACTAATGATATCCCAAGAACTAGTGACTGTGAAACACAGTTTTAGAAATGCTGAGCTACAAAATGCCTTTCATATGCATCTATGGATTTTAGCAGTTTATGTGTAATTCATTCACATCATTGTGGATTACACACATACCAAGTGTAAATGAAAATCTGTTACTGAAGTAATGATTTAAAAGTGGCCATATACTATTAAGAATACTCTCTACAAAATGAAAATCTCAAAACATCCAAGATTTCTCTAAGTTCTTACACTGGGCAGATATAGCATGGAGGACATATTTTCTTAAAGCCTGATTTTAAATATTGGTCTTATTCTATTCCTGTGTTTTTGGTTTAAAGATTACTGTAAAAGTAGTGGTAAGAATAGAGAAAATACATACACTTTGTATTAGTATTACAGGATCTGAGTCTGGGAAATTTTTAATGTAAACCGGTGTGAAAATGAGTTTTTTCCAATAACCCAAAATGCTTTAGATAGGATTTAGGATTTTAGAAATAAAGGTAGATGGGGCTTTCCCATGTAAAGCAATAAGAGAATTATGTAAAGCAGTGTGTTCAGACAGGGATCAATCATGTTCATCAATCTTTTCACCCTTCTCTACATGCAAGTATAATTGATAAGTGTAATGGGCATCAGAATAAAAGCATGCCTTTCACACTATAAATATTACATTATCGTTATTCAACAAAGAGAACATAAATATGCCTATTCTTATGTCAAGCAGATCCAGGTTGATGTAAAGTGTTGCCAGAATATGCATACACTTGAACATAACTATATCTGCTGTCACATAATTCATATTCTTAATGCAGAACTTGGCACAGGTGGATTTTTTGTTGGGGGGTGTCATATCTTACATTCTAGGCAATAGCTTTTTGATGAATAGTATAAAATGAACTACCTTTTGCACTCCAGTCCATCATAAAAGTCCAGGAACAGATAGGCAATATCATCTGCATATACCATGATGTAGATTTTTAAAAATTTATTTGGCAGTAAGCCCAAATAATAGAATCAGTCAGATTAATACACAGATTTCAGATTAAAGCTAATTTTATGTATCCAAGTATACATATATATGTATGAGTATGTGCATATACACATGCACAGAGATGCACACATATTCACATTATTGATACTTTGCCTCACATTTAAGATTATAGTTTGGGTAGAAATGTTACAAATGCTATTCTTAGTGGTCTTATCATATGCTGTCAGCACTGTTAATGTAATTAAAGTTGACACAAGAAAAGCAATCTATATTGTAAAATCATGTATGTATAAGAAGCTAGGAAAGATCAAAGAACCTCAGAATTTCAGAAACAGAAGAGGGGACCTGAGTGTAAGGCATTCTAGAGATCTCAGCCAAATAAGTCTATGGATTTAAGCTTCAGTTTTTCATCACTGATATGAATTATTTACTCTATAGGTGCCCATTTCCTTTGACCTTTCCTAACAGATGATTTATTCTCTACTACTTCTTTATCTTTTCATTCCTCATAGGATTAGTTTACTCTTAGTTTCTACTTTTTCATAACTTCAGATTAAAATCATTACACCATGGTATCTTCTAGCTCATGTATGTTTTCAGTTTCAACTGCTGCTAAGGGTTGATTGAGTTTATATTTCTCATTTCATCTGCCTGAGAATGCAAAACTATGATATTCCACCTATATTTTCACAGGGTACAATTCACAATGACCAAACACCCAAATGTAGCTTGGGTTACCTGCTTTTCAGGTGTCCAATCGTCTTTAATGGTAGGATGGGGATCATGTGACTTGTACAGATGACACCATATGAAGATCAGCAGGTGGAGTGGGACCACAGAGGGCTCTTCATGGGGTGTCAGGATCCATGACTGGCACATGAATGAAAGTCTAATTATGTTCTGCTATAATTATATTTTGAAGTTAATGCTTCAGTTTATCTATATTTACTAACTGAAATGTGATGAGTTGCTATGCAAATACACATTGAATGCTCCTCTGGTGAAATATACTTGCACAGAAAAAAGAATTAAAAGTCTCTGTGCATATTTTATTATGAGAAATTCTTTTCTTAGTGCATTCTATAACATTTAAAATTCTTTATATTTAATACTACTAGATGCAATAGAATGTTTAGGTAGTGTGTATGTGTAGGTTAAAGAGTTATAAAACAAATAATACCTGTGTATCTTTTCCTTTTTTTTTAATTTTATTTATTTATTTTTGGCTGTGTTGGGTCTTCGTTTCTGTGCATGGGCTTTCTCTAGTTGGGGCGAGCAGGGGCCACTCTTCATCGCGGTGCATGGGCCTCTCACTGTCGTGGCCTCTCTTGTTGCAGAGCCCAAGCTCCAGACGCGCAGGCTCAGTAGTTGTGGCACACGGGCCTAGTTGCTCCGCAGCATGTGGGATCTTCCCAGACCAGGGCTCAAACCCGTGTCCCCTGCATTGGCAGG
>NW_020172316.1:1101285-1130264 GCF_003031525.2 Neophocaena asiaeorientalis asiaeorientalis | reverse complement strand
TTTAAGATTATAGTTTGGGTAGAAATGTTACAAATGCTATTCTTAGTGGTCTTATCATATGCTGTCAGCACTGTTAATGTAATTAAAGTTGACACAAGAAAAGCAATCTATATTGTAAAATCATGTATGTATAAGAAGCTAGGAAAGATCAAAGAACCTCAGAATTTCAGAAACAGAAGAGGGGACCTGAGTGTAAGGCATTCTAGAGATCTCAGCCAAATAAGTCTATGGATTTAAGCTTCAGTTTTTCATCACTGATATGAATTATTTACTCTATAGGTGCCCATTTCCTTTGACCTTTCCTAACAGATGATTTATTCTCTACTACTTCTTTATCTTTTCATTCCTCATAGGATTAGTTTACTCTTAGTTTCTACTTTTTCATAACTTCAGATTAAAATCATTACACCATGGTATCTTCTAGCTCATGTATGTTTTCAGTTTCAACTGCTGCTAAGGGTTGATTGAGTTTATATTTCTCATTTCATCTGCCTGAGAATGCAAAACTATGATATTCCACCTATATTTTCACAGGGTACAATTCACAATGACCAAACACCCAAATGTAGCTTGGGTTACCTGCTTTTCAGGTGTCCAATCGTCTTTAATGGTAGGATGGGGATCATGTGACTTGTACAGATGACACCATATGAAGATCAGCAGGTGGAGTGGGACCACAGAGGGCTCTTCATGGGGTGTCAGGATCCATGACTGGCACATGAATGAAAGTCTAATTATGTTCTGCTATAATTATATTTTGAAGTTAATGCTTCAGTTTATCTATATTTACTAACTGAAATGTGATGAGTTGCTATGCAAATACACATTGAATGCTCCTCTGGTGAAATATACTTGCACAGAAAAAAGAATTAAAAGTCTCTGTGCATATTTTATTATGAGAAATTCTTTTCTTAGTGCATTCTATAACATTTAAAATTCTTTATATTTAATACTACTAGATGCAATAGAATGTTTAGGTAGTGTGTATGTGTAGGTTAAAGAGTTATAAAACAAATAATACCTGTGTATCTTTTCTTTTTTTTAAAATTTTATTTATTTATTTTTGGCTGTGTTGGGTCTTCGTTTCTGTGCATGGGCTTTCTCTAGTTGGGGCGAGCAGGGGCCACTCTTCATCGCGGTGCATGGGCCTCTCACTGTCGTGGCCTCTCTTGTTGCAGAGCCCAAGCTCCAGACGCGCAGGCTCAGTAGTTGTGGCACACGGGCCTAGTTGCTCCGCAGCATGTGGGATCTTCCCAGACCAGGGCTCAAACCCGTGTCCCCTGCATTGGCAGGCAGATTCTCAACCACTGCGCCACCAGGGAAGCCCCCTGTGTATCTTTGAGGTGTTTTTTTTAAAGTATCCCCTTCAAATCTGTCAGCTCTTGTGAGCTCTTATTTGATCTCATTTCCCTCTCTTACCTAAGAGGTGAGCAATATCTTGAGTCCTTAATATTTAATATTTTCTCTTATTTTGTCACAGTTCTATCATACACTTTATATATAGACATAATATGACTGTATATAATATATATATAATATATGTCTGTATATATAATATACATATAATATATAATATACATATAATATATATTACAGATTTTTGTTCTTTGTAAAAATTTTTACAACCATACTACATGTGTATTGTTATACCTTGCTTTTTGCATTTAACATTATGTGTCTGAGATGTATTTATATTATTGCAAGTTGTAATTTACATCTGGGCCACAAGGTATGCATATGCTCAGCTTTATTAGATATTCCTAAACAATTTGTCAAAACAGTTGTATTAGTTAACACTACCACCAAGAGTGGGAGTTGTTCTAATCCTTGTCAACTCACTAATCTTTCTTTTCCTTTGTGATTTTAATCTGTATTGCCCTGATGCTTGATAACGATAATTCACATTTGGATATCTTTTTTTTTTTTTTAACTGGAGCCTGCTGAAGTCCTTTTCCATTTTTCTATTGGGTTGTCTGTTTCTTATTGACTTGCCAAAGTTCTGTTTGAAGCTCTCACTCATCTCACTAATGCTATGTTCATTTTGTTTTTATTCTTTATTCTATGTGTTTTATATTGGATAGTACTTAATTTACCTTTTCAAATTCATTAATCTTTTTTTGTAATAACAAATACGCTATCAAGCCCATACAGTGAATTTTTCATTTCATATAGTACAATCTTCATCTCTAGATATTTGATTTAGATCTTTTCCATATTATCCACGTCTCCACTTAATTTTTGAACATATGGAGTAGAGTTATAATCACTTTCAATATCTTTCTCTGTAAATTTTAATATCTGTGTCAGTTTGCAGTTGGTTTAAGATTGACTGATATTTATACTCATTATAGGTAATATTCTCCTGCTTCTTAGCTTGCCTGGTAATTTTTTTTATTATATGCCAGACATTGTGAATTTTACCTTGTTTGGCTCTGGACATTTTTTATTCATGTAAGTATTCTCATCTCTTGTGGTTCTTGTCCACAGTTAAGTTACTTGGAAACAGTTTAATAATGTCAAGTAGTGCTTTTTTTTATAAAAAGTGAGACCTAAGTGTGCTCACTCTAAGGCTAATATTTCTCAACTGCTTATATAAGAGCCCTCTCTATACTCTACCCAATGCTCCAGGAATTCTAAAGTTCTCCATTCTGGTTTGTGGGGACAGGAATTCTCTCTGGCCCTGGGTGAACACTGGGTACTATTACACTGAATTCTTTTATGTGGACCTTTCCCAGTTTCTGGTAGTTTCCTCTCATGTTCGTGCTTACAAGTACTCAACTGAAAACTCAGTATGTCTCCTCCAAATGGCAAGTGTTGCTCTGGTGCAGCTCTCTCTACTCTGATTCCCTGTCCTATGAACTTTACCCATCTTGGTTCATCTATTTCATCACCTCAGTCCAGGAGTTCACTGGGTTCCATCTGAGTTACCCTCTCTTCTGCTTCCTTAGAAGTGGCCTCAAATCTGTAGGCTAAAGCAATTGTAGCACTCACATGGCATTTTTTCTTTGTTTCTGGTCTCAGAATTACTCTCCTTAGTTGCTTGTTACAGGTTGAATTTTGTATTACAAAAAGATGTTTAAGTCCTAACCTTCAGTACATGAGAATGTGATCTTATTTGGCAATAGGTAAATGATCAAGTTAAAATGAGGTCTTTAGGGTGCGCCTTAATTTGATATGAATGGTGTTCATATAAAAATGGGATTTTGGACATAGACAGACATGTACAGAGGGAAGACATGAAGACACAGGAATAATGCCCTCTATAAATCAAGGAACACTTGAGGCTACAAAAAGCTAGGAAACAAGCCTGGAATAGTTCTTTCCCTCACAGCCCTCCAAAGGAAAACAACCCTATTGACACCTTGATTTTGAATTTCTGGTCTCCAGAACTTTGAGGCAGCAAAATTCTGTTGCTGAAGCCATCCAGTTTGATGGTTTGTTACAGAAGCCCCAGAAACCTAATACATTGCCATGTATTGTCTTATGCCCAATGTCTTTAAAATCATCACACACACACACACACACACACACACACACACTTTTTGCTTTTTTTCAATCAGGATCATAAATCTTGTCTTTGTTAATACATACTGACCAGAAGCGGAGTACTCTATCTACAAAATTTAATTGTGTTCTCTAACTCTTTATCAATTGTTTTAAACATATTTATCATAATTACTTTAAGGTTTATGTTGGAAAACTCCAATTCCTGAGTCTGTTATTGGCTCTTCGTTTTAGGCTTTTTTGGGTTTTATGCACACCTTTTGCTTTTCACTGTAAAATTGTTTATTTTGTTATTTTTTAATTTACAATCCATTTACCTACTAAAATTACCTATCTTCTATTCACTCCCTATGCCCTTATTTTACTTTTAAATCCATATATATATGGATTTATATATATATAAAAGCTTTTAATTTGAAAAGACTTTAGATTTACAGAAAAGTTACAAGGATAAAATAGTTTCTATATACGCTTCTAGTTTCTCCTATGGTTAGCATTCTATACAGCCATGGTTTGTTTGTCAAAACTAATATATTAACATTGGTATATTACTATCAACTAAAAACTCCAGATTTTGTTTAGAGAACAAGTTTTTTAAACATCTTTATTGGAGTATAATTGCTTTACAATGTTGTGTTAGTTTCTGCTGTATAACAAAGTTTCTGCTATATGTATACATATATCCCCATATTTCCTCCCTCATCTGTCTCCCTCCCACCATCCCTACACCACCTCTCTAGGTGGTAACAAAGCACTGAACTGATCTCCCTGTGCGATGCAGCTGCTTCCCACTAGCTATCTATTTCACATTTGGTAGTGTATATATGTCAATGCTACTCTTTCATTTCGTCCCAGCTTACACTTCCCCCTCTCCGTGTCATCAAGTCCATACTCTATGTCTGCGTCTTGAACCATGTCCTGCCTCTAGGTTCATCATTATGGTATTTGTTTTTTTCTCTCTGACTTATTTCATTCTGTATGACAGACTCTAGGTCCATCCACATCACTTAAAATAACTCTGTTTCATTTATTTTCATGGATGAATAATATTCCATTGTATAAATATGCCACATCTTTATCCATTCATCTGTTGATGGACACTTAGGTTGCTTCCATGTTCTGGCAATTGTAAATAGTGCTGCAATGAACATTGTGGTACATGACTGTTTTTGAATTATGCTTTTCTCAGGGTATATGCCCCATACTGGGATTTCTGGGTCATATGACAGTTCTATTTTTAGTTTTTTAAGGAATCTCCACACTGTCCTCTATAATGGCTGTATCAATTTACATTCCCAACAACAGTGCAGGAGGGTTCCATTTTGTCCACAACCTCTCCAGCATTTATTGTTTGTAGATTTTGATGACAGCCTATCTGACTGGTGTGAGGTGATGCCTCACTATAGTTTTGATTTGCATTTCTCTAATGATTAGTGATGTTGAGCAACCTTTCATGTGTTTGTTGGCAATCTATATATCTACTTTGGAGAAATGTCTGTTTAGATCTTCTGCCCATTTTTGGGTTGGGTTGTTTGTTTTATTGATATTGAGCTGCATGAGCTGCTTATATATTTTGGAGATTAATCATTCATCAGTTGCTTCATTTGCAAATATTTTCTCCCATTCTGAGGGCTGTCTTTTCATCTTCTTTATGCTTTCATTTGCTGTGCAAAAGTTTCATTAAGTCCCATTTGTTTCTTTTTGTTTTTATTTCCATTTCTCTAGGAGGTGGGTCAGAAAGGATCTTGCTGTGATTTATGTCATAGAGTGTTCTGCCTATGTTTTCCTCTAAGAGTTTTATAGTGTCTGGATTTACATTTAGGTCATTAATCCATCATGAGTTTATTTTTGAGTATGGTGTTAGGAAGTGTTCTAATTTCATTCTTTTAGATGTAGCTGTCCTGTCTTCATGGCATCATTTATTGAAGAGGCTGTCTTTCCTCCATTGTATATTTTTGTCTCCTTTGTCAATGATAAGGTGACCATATGTGCATGGGTTTATCTCTGGGCTTTCTATCCTGTTCCATTGATCTATATCTCTCTTTTTATGCCAATACCATACTGTCTTGATAACTGTAGCTTTGTAGTTTAGTCTGAAGTCAGGGAGTCTGATTCCTCCAGCTCCATATTTCTTTCTCAGGATTGCTTTGCCTATTCAGGGTCTTTTGTGTTTCCATATAAATTGTGAAATTTTTTGTTCTAGTTCTGTGAAAAATGCCATTGGTAGTTTGAAAGGAATTATACTGAATCTGTAGATTGCTTTGGGTAGTATAGTCGTTTTCACAAAGTTGACTCTTCTAATCCAAGAACATGGTCTATCTCTCCACCTGTTTGTATCATCTTTAATTACTTTCTTCAGTGTCTTATAGCTTTCTGCGTATACGTTTTTTGTCTCCTTAGGTAAGTTTATTCCTAGGTATTTTATTCTTTTTGTTGCAGTGGTAAATGGGAGTGTTTCCTTAATTTCTCTTTCATATTTTTCATCACCAATGTATAGGAATGCAAGAGATTTCTGTGCATTAATTTTGTATCCTGCTAACTTACCAAATTCATTGATTAGTACTAGTAGTTTTCTAGTAGCATCTTTAGCATTCTCTACATAGAGTATCTTGACGTCTGCAAAGAGTGACAGCTTTAATTCTTCTTTTCTGCTTTGGATTCCTTTTATTTCTATTTCCTCTCTGATTGCTGTGTCTAAAACTTCCTAAACTATGTTGAATAATAGTGGTGAGAGTGGACATCCTTGTATTGTTCCTGATTTTAGAGGAAATGGTTTCAATTTTTCACCATTGAGAATGATGTTGGCTGTGGGTTTGTCATATATGACCTTTATTATGTTGAGGTAAATTCTCTCTATGCCTACTTTCTGGAGGGTTTTTATCATAAATCGGTGTTGAATTTTGTCAAAAGCTTTCTCTGCATCTATTGAGATTATCATATGGTTTTTACCTTTCAGGTTGTTAATATGGTGTATCACATTGATTGATTTGCATATATTGAAGAATCTTTGCATTCCTGGGATAAACTCCACTTGATCATGATGTATGATCTTTTTAATGTGCTGTTTGATTCTGTTTGCTAGTATTCTGTTGAGGATTTTTGCATCTATATTCATCAGTGATATTGGTCTGTAATTTTCTTTTTTTGTAGTATCTTTGTCTCGTTTTGGTATCAGGGTGATGGAGGCCTCATAGAATGAGTTTGGGAGTGTTCCTTCATCTGCAATTTTTTGGAAGAGTTTTAGAAGGATGGGGGTTAGCTCTTCACTAAATGTTTGATAGAATTCGCCTGTGAAGCCATCTGGTCCTGGACTTTTGTTTGTTAGAAGATTTTTAATCACAGTTTCAATATCAGTGCTTGTGGCTGGTTTCTTTATATTTTCTATTTCTTCCTGGTTCAGTCTCGGAAGGCTGTGCTTTTCTAAGAATTTGTGTATTTCTTCCAGGTTGTCCATTCATTTGGCATATAGTTGTTTGTAGTAATCCCTCATGACTCTTTGTATTTCTGCAGTGTCTGTTGTTGCTTCTCCTTTTTCACTTCCAATTCTGTTGATGTGAGTCTTCTCCCTTTTTTTCTTGATGAGTCTGGCTTGGCTAGTGGTTTATCAATCTTGTTTATCTTCTCAAAGAACTTGCTTTTAGTTTTATTTGTAGTAATCCCTCATGACTCTTTGTATTTCTGCAGTGTCTGTTGTTGCTTCTCCTTTTTCACTTCCAATTCTGTTGATGTGAGTCTTCTCCCTTTTTTTCTTGATGAGTCTGGCTTGGCTAGTGGTTTATCAATCTTGTTTATCTTCTCAAAGAACTTGCTTTTAGTTTTATTGATGTTTGCTATTGTTTACTTCATTTCTTTTTCATTTACTTTTGATCTTATCTTTATGATTTCTTTCCTTCTGCTAACATTCAGGGTTTTTTTCCTAATTGCTTGAGGTGTAAGGTTACATTGTTTATTTGAGATTTTTCTTGTTTCTTGAGATAAGATTGTATTGCTATAAACTTCCCTCTTTGAACTGCTTTTGCTCCATCACATAGGCTTTGTATCATGGTGTTTTCATTGTCATTTGTTTCTAGGTATTTTTTGATTTCCTCTTTGATTTCTTCAGTGATGTCTTGGTTATTTAGTAGTGTACTGTTTAGCCTCCATGTGTTTGTATTTTTTACAATTTTTTTCCTGTTGTTGATATCTAGTCTCATAGCATTGTGGTGAGAAAAGAACTTGATATGATTACAATTTTCTTAAATTTACCAATGTTTGATATGTTACCCAAGATAGCTATCCTGGAGAATGTTCCATGAGCACTTGAGAAGAAAGTATATACTGTTGTTTTGGGATGGAATGTCCTATAAATATCAATTAAGTCCATCTTGTTTAATGTGTCATTTAAAGCTTGTGTTTCCTTATTTCAGTTATTGTGTTGTTCATCATTTATTTGTTTGCTTTTAGTTCTTCTAGATTCTTGTTAAATGTTTCTTGTATTTTCTCCATTCTATTTTCAAGATTTTTGATCATCTTTACTATCATTACTCTGAATTATTTTTCCAGTAGACTGCCTATTTTCTCTTCATTTGTTTGGTGTGGTGGGTTTTTACCTTGCTCCTTCAACTGCTGCATATTTCTCTGTCTTCTTATGTTGCTTAACTTACTGTGTTTGGGGTGTCCTTTTCGCAGGCTGCAGATGTGTAATTCCTGTTGTTTATTGGTGTCTGCCCCAGTGGGTAAGGTTGGTTCAGTGGCTTGTGTAGGCTTCCTGGTGGAGGGGACTGGGGCCTGTGTTCTGGTGAGTGGGGCTGGATCTTGTCTTTCTTCTGGGCAGGGCTGCATCAGATGGTGTTTCTTCTGGTGCCTGTGAACTTAGTATGATTGAAGGCAGCCTCCCTGCTAATGGATGGTGTTGTGTTTCTGTCTTGCTAGTTGTTTGGCATGGTGTTTCCAGCACTGGAGCTTGCTGGCGTTGAGTGGAGCTGGGTCTTAGTGTTGAGATGGAGATCTCTGGGAGAGATCACCAATTGATATTACGTGGGGAAGTCTCTGGTGGTCCAATATCCTGAACTTGGCTCTCTCACCTCAGAGACTCAGGCCTGACACCAGGCCAGAGCACCAAGACCCTGTCAGCCACATCCTCAGAAGAAAAGGGAGAAAAAAAAGAAAGAAAAAATAATAAATAAATAATTTTTAAAAATATTAAAATAAAAGATTATTTTAAAAAGAGCAACCAAAACAATAAACAAATCCACAAATGGCATTAAGTGCTTAAAAACTATACTATGATAAACATAAAAATCAGAAACAAGTCAGTCGCATACAGCAAACCCCAAGTCTATAGTGCTCCCAAAGTTCACTGCCTCAATTTTGGGTTGATTCGTTGTCTATTCAGGTATTCCACAGATGCAGGGTACCTCAAGTTGATTGTGGTGGTTTAATTCACTGCTCCTGAGTCTGCACGGAGAAAGTTTCTTTTCTCTTCTTTGTTTGCACAGCTCCTGGGCTTCGGCTTTGGTTTTAGCCCCACTTCTGGGTGTAGGTTTCTTTCAGGCTTCTGTTCCCTCCCAGACAGGACAGGTTTAAAGTGTGGCTGATTAGGGGGCTCTGGCTCACTCATGCTAGGGGGGAGGGATAAGTATAGTAGCTATAATTGGAATGCGGGGCAAGCCTGTGATGGCAGAGCCCAGTGTGACATTGTAACAGCCTGAGATGCACCATGTGTTCTCCCAAGGAAGTTGTCCCTGGATCACAGGACCCTGGCAGTGGTGGTCTGCACAGGGCTCCTGGGAAGGGGGGGGCAGGAAGTGACCTGTGCTTGCACACAGGACTCTTGGTGGCCACAGCAGCAGCATTAGAATTTCATGTCCGTCTCTGGGGTCCAAGCTGATAGCTGTGGCTTGTGCCTGTCTCTGGAGCTCCTTTAGGCAATGCTCTGCCTCTTGTGGGAAGACAGGGAAGGAATCCCCTCTCTTCACGCACAAGGAAACAATGGTTTCTTGCCTCTTAGGCAGGTCCAGACTTTTTCTTGGACTCCCTCCTTGCTAGCTGTGGCACACTAGCCCCCTTCAGGCTCTCTTCACCCAGCCAACCCCAGTCCTCTCCCTGGGATCTGAACTCCAAAGCCCGAGCCTCAGCTCCCAGCCATCTCCCAGACTGGTAGGTGAGCAGACAAGCCTCTCGGGCTGGTGAGTGGTGGTCGACACCCATCCTCTGTTCAGGAGTCTCTCCGCATTGCTCTCTGCACACCTGTGGCTGCACTCTCCTCCATGGCTCCGAATTTTCCCCTCCACCCACCCACCATCAACACCCATGAAGGGGCTTCCTAATGTGTGGAAACTTTTCCTCCTTCACGGCTCCCTCCCAGAGATGCAGGTCTTGTTCCTATTTTTTGTCTCTTTTTTCTTTTGGCCTACCCAGGTATGTGGGATTTTCTTGCCTTTTGGTAAGTCTGAAGTCTTCTGCCAGCATTCAGTAGGTGTTCTGTAGGGGTTGTTCCACATGTAGATGTATTTTTGATGTATTTGTGGGGAGGAATGTGATCTCTACATCTTACTCCCCCGCTGTCTTGAAAGTCCACCTTTTTTTTCCACTAATGTCCTTTTTTGTTCCAGGATCTGATCCAGGCTTCTGTTTTATATTTAACATATATAAATTTTAATAGCTATTTTAAAGTCCATCTCTGCTTATTCCTGTATCTGTGACATTCCTCAATCAATTTCTGTTGACTCATTTTTCTTATTATTAGCCACAAGATCCTACTTTTCCATAAATCTAATACATTTTAAAATCATACCATTATATTGTTGATGCCACATTGTAGACTGTAGAATGTTTCTTTCTTTAAAGATTGTTTTTTATTTTCCTCTATAAGTCATCAGCTTACTTGCCACCCAATCTTGATCTGTTCCATGCTTGGCTTTAGGCTTCTTTATTGTGGGCCTAGGGTAGCCTTTACTTTAGATATGTTCCTTATTTTTAAAGCATGGCATTTCTGGTCTCCCACATGAAGTCATATTTTTGACATCTTTCCATCCTGGCCATTTGTGACTCCAAATTCTCCTACTCTTGTACAACCAACAGCATTTCTGTTTAACATCAAGCAGCTTTCTTCTGCATGGCCTTGAAAATTCTCCCCTGCACATGCACAGTTTAACATTTGGTCACAGGTCCTACCTGACTTCTTTAATATTTCCCAGGTTTCTTCTCTACCTGTCACTGCTTTCTGTTAACCTGTTTGAATTGAATTCATTTCAACAGCTCTTATCTATTTTCCCTCAACCAGCTACAAACATACATAGGCATATGTGTGTGTGTGTGTGTATGTGTGTGTGTGTGTATACATATATATATACACATATATATACACAATTATGTATATTTGAATACATTATTACTATTATCTTGAACAGATTGTTATCTGTTAGATTTGTTGAGAATAAGAAAAAAAGTTTTTCTTTTACTTTCACTTATTCCTTCTCAGATGTTCTTCCTTTCTTTATGTAAGTATGAGTTTCTGAACTATATCATTCGTCTTCTCTCTAAAGAACTTATTTTAACATTTCTTGCAAGGCAGATCTCCTGGTAACAAATTCCTTCAGTTTCTGTTTGCTGAGAAAGTCTTCATTTTTCCTTCACTTTTGAAAGATAAGTTCATAGGGATTCAGAATTCTAGGTTGGTCTTTTTTCTTTTTCTTTTTGTATTTCTCTCCATATTTAAAAAAATTCCTTAGAGTCCGCGTATTCAGATACAGCACTACTGGGGATTAGGACTTCAGTTATGAATTTTGTGTGGACACAGTCTGTAACACAAGGTATCCATGAACCTAATGAGACATGATAATGCTGAAGACTTAAAAGTGTAACAGCCTCCTCAGCTTCCAGACACTTTAGTCCCTTTTCCTCTCAAAAAATTAGTAAGCTGTGTTCCTCTCTCTCTACAACTTACCAAGAAATAGCTAGTTTCATAAAAAGTTTTCTGGCATATTGTAACTAAAAGTCACTTAGATAAATCCTGGGAATTTCAAATAAAGTATTGTCCTGGAGGAGGAAAGAATTTTGGTAAGATTTATCTTTAAGCCACACCAAGTAAGGAGCTGCTTATTTCTCCTCTCTGTGGGCCTTGAAAGAGATGTGTACAATTTACTCAGATTGTTATTTTTGTCTTGCTTTGGTTATTATACAACACAACACCTAAGTCCTACAGAAAAATATGTAAAACACTAATATTATAATAATGCAATCACAAAAGAGAAAAAGATGGACCAGAATCGAGTTGAAAATGCTATAGCCATAATGAAATTTTAAATATATTCTTTGAGACCTTTTGTTTTTATTTGTACATATTTTAAATATGTAGAATTAGTTATACACTCAACATCAAATTTTATAGATGTTGTTTCACACAACTTCACTATGATATAGTTACTGATGGAAGAGTAAAGAGTATTAACTCTAGAAGGGTAACAAAAGGAGGGCATTCACAAGGTACAAATTATTTCCAAGACTGTGTAAATTAATCATGATTTTTCACGAGCTATTTTTCATTTTTCTGTGCAATGCTGATAAAATATCTTATATTTCTGTAAATAAATGTGTTGTTTTTCTCTAGGTTTATACTAACGCGTGCTAGTGACAGATTATGAATGCCACCATTCCCTGGCTGAATTTCACTACATTTGCATTTTGATTTACAGAAACCCACATAAGTTCAGCATTGGGTAGACAATTCAAACTTACTTAAACATAATATTGCATTAATATATTTTTTATTATCAAAATTGAAAAAAATTTAATTCTTTATAGGCAGGCAAAGTGAAGAGTAATCATATAATGCATATGACTCATATCTACTATAGATACACATTTGTTATCCTTAATACCCAGTAGTTTCAGGTGATAACTGGAAACTGAAATTTTTTTTGACCTTTCTATATTTAGTTAATGTGTCAAATAGACACAGTTCTCTGGATCTCAAATAGATTGAACAAATTATAATATCTCAGTATTCATTATTTAGCAAAGTCTTTAGATATTCCAATGCACCTAAATGTGGCAATCATTTTGGCTCAATTTTTCCTATTCAAATAATTTGTAGCTTTTTGAGGAAAATTAGTCCTAGTAACTTACCATAATAAATTTAGCTTTTAAAAGATTAAAATTTAATGGTTAAAATCTTGATGTAAAAAGATTGTTTTTCTTTTCATTTAAAAAAAAATTTTGTTTATAGCAAAGCAAAGCTAATATATTATTGTGAACCATATTATCAAAGAACAACTCGACCATCTGGTTTTCTAACAGATGGTAAATATTTAATAAGGGAATGCCCCATACAGTCTCCAGTTATTAAATATAAGTGATTACATTTGTTCAATATCCTTCCTGCTTATTCTCAGTGTTCATGTCTCGGCAGTATGCTGTGACACAGACAAAAACTTTTAATTCTGTTATTTACACATAAAAATCAGGAAGATGTATTCCAGAGTAAGATAATTTTATTAGCTAAACAAAATGTTAAGTGCACAGTGACTTGACTTGGGAATTAGATTATTTTTTTTAATGCCAAAAACTTGTTTGAATATGATCCATTAGTAAAATGAACATGGCTAAATTCCAAATTATTTTTTCTTCTGTACTGTCATTCAGCTAATCTGGAACATGCTGACAATGGAGTGACCCATTTTAAGAATGCTCTAGCCTTCTGAACAATAATAAATTATGGTAAGACTTTTCTTAGGGAAAAAAAATGTATGTTAGCATTTAAATCTCCAGTGTAATTAAAACACCATGGATTATCTTACTTTTAAGTTTCATTCTAATAATAAGTTGATCAATACTGATGAAACAAGACGTGATCACACTCCCAACTGTGCTGCAGCACTAGAAATAAGATTTTCTCAAGCTCAAATGTCCATAGATTTCTGTCTACTCTCGAAAGATTTAGACATTACATATGCAATTTGGATGTTTTTTATAGTGCATTCAACGTTATTAAAATATTCTTAACTACCAGGAGCACTGTAGATGATAATCAATGGCAAAGAAAAAAGGTGATGGGGTGACAAGTATATTCAGCAAGGTTATTTCTAATATATTCAGTAAAGTATTATAGGAAACATGAAAAGATCAAGTTAGGACTTGGCCCTACTAATGACTGGCCTGGGCTTCTTACTGTATCACTGCATGTTTCCTCAGATGAAAAATGATGGAGAAGATTAAGATAACATTTTATGGCTTGTTTCATTTATTCAACAAGTTTTTTCATTTATTTATATTTTCATAGAAATGTATTTGACTATATGTAACTTACATATGTAAGTTATGTAAATTTCAGGTTTAAAACATGTTGATCTGATACAGTTATATATTTTGATATGATTGTTGCTGTAGTGATAGTCAGCACCCATATCACCTCACAAAATTATCATATCTTTTTTCAACAAGTATTTTTTAATTGCAT
The DNA here is from genome assembly GCF_003031525.2 of Neophocaena asiaeorientalis asiaeorientalis. NCBI lineage: Eukaryota > Metazoa > Chordata > Mammalia > Artiodactyla > Phocoenidae > Neophocaena > Neophocaena asiaeorientalis. The sequence goes on along the minus strand of NW_020172316.1, from coordinate 1,116,322 downwards.
GTGTCAATCCAGAACTTGTATATTTCTAGCACAAATTTTTCTAGAAAAATGCTATAAAAATGTTCCATCATGGCTAAAAAAGTAGGGTATATTTTTACTTGAGAATGAATAATATGCTTTATGCTATTGTACCTTATATACATTTTACCTCGGAAAATGTGTATTTTTATACTTTAGTGCTTCTGATTCACTGTTACATTTCACGGAAACTATGGATCTTTTCAGAACATTTGCAGATTCTAATGTTCTCGAATAGGACCTAAGTAGAACTGTGTCTCATCTCATCTTGTAACCTGTCATTTCTGGAAATGCATTCACCATAATAATTTTATTCCTAAATCTAATAAATAGTACTCAAAAAACATATTCACTGAAGGTGTTTACACATATACTTCGTTTTATTGTGCTTCGCTTTATTGCATTTTAGAGATATTGTGTTTTTCACAAATTGAAAGTTTGTGGCAACCCTGTGTCCAGCGACTCTATCAGCACTATTTATCCAATGGCGTTTACTCCTTTAGTTTCTCTGTGTCATCTTTTGGTAATTCTCTCAATATCTCAAATGTTTTCATTACTATTATATTTGCTATTATGATCGGTAATGTTTAATGTTACTACTATCACTCCTTAAAGGCTCAGAAAACAATTAGCATTTTTTAGCAATAAAGAATTTTTTAAATTTAACATCCTTATTGGAGTATAATTGCTTTACAATGTTGTGTTACTTTTTGCTGTATAACAAAGTGAATCAGCTATATGTATACATATATCCCCATCTCCCCTCCCTCCCACCGTCCCTATCCCACCCCTCTAGGTGGACACAAAGCACTGAGCTGATCTCCCTGTGCTATGCAGCTGCTTCCCACTAGCTATCTATTTTAATTTTGGTAGTGTATATATGTCCATGCCACTCTCTCACTTCGTCTCAGCTTACCCTTCCCCCTTGCCATGTCCTCAAGTCCATTTTCTATGTCTGTGTCTTTATTCCTGTCCCACCCCTAGGTTCAGAACCATTTTTCTTTTTTTTAGATTCCACATATATGTGTTGGCATATGGTATCTGTTTTTCTCTTTCTGACTTACTTCACTCTGTATTACAGACTCTAGGTCCATCCACCTCACTACACATAACTCAATTTCGGTTTTTTTTATGACTGAGTAATATTCCATTGTATATATGTTCCACATCATCTATATCCACTCATCTGTCGACAGACACTTAGGTTGCTTCCATGTCCTGGCAATTGTAAATACTGCTGCAGTGAACATTGTGGTACATGACTCTTCTTGAATTATAGTTTTCTCAGGGTATATACCCAGTAGTGGGATTTCTGGGTTATATGGTAGTTCTATTTTTAGTCTTTTAATGAATCTCCATACTGTTCTCCATAGTGGCTGTATCAATTTACATTCCCACCAACAGTGCAAGAGGGTTTCCTTTTCTCCACACCCTTTCCAGCATTTATTGTTTGTAGACTTTTTGATGATGGCCATTCTGACTGATGTGAGGTGATACTTTATTGTAATTTTAACTTGCATTTCTCTAGTGATTAGTGATATTGAGCATCCTTTCATGTGTTTATTGCCTATCACTATATCTTCTTTGGAGAAATGTCTATTTAGATCTTCTGCACATTTTGGGGTTGGTTTGTTTGTTTTATTGATATTGAGCTGCATGAGCTGCTTGTATATTTTGGATATTAATCCTTCATCAGTTGCTTCATTTGCAAATATTTTCTCTCATTCTGAGGGTTGTCTTTTCTTCTTGTTTATGGTTTCGTTTGCTGTGCAAAAGTTTCATTAGGTCCCATTTGTTTCTTTTTGTTTTTATTTCCATTTCTCTAGGAGGTGGGTCAGAAAGGATCTTGCTGTGATTTATGCCAAAGAGTGTTCTTCCAATGTTCTTCTCTAAGAGTTTTATAGTATCTGGCCTTACATTTCGGTCTTTAATCCATTTTGAGTTTATTTTTGTGTATGGTGTTACAAAGTGTTCGAATTTCATTCTTTTCCATGTAGCTGTCCAGTTTTCCCAGCCCCACTCCTTGTAGCGGCTGTCTTTTCTCCATTGTACATTCTTGCCTCCTTTATCAAAGATAAGGTGACCATATGTGCATGGGTTTATCTCTAGGCTTTTTATCCTTTTCCATTGGTCTATATTTCTGTTTTTGTGTCAGTACCATATTATCCTGATTATGTAGCTTTGTAGTAGAGTCTGAAGTCTGGGAACCTGATTCCTCCAGCTCCGTTTTTCTTCCTCAAGTTTGCTTTGACTATTCGGGGTCTTTTGTGTTTCCATACAAATTGTGAAATTTTTTGTTCTAGTTCTGTGAAAAATGTCATTGGTAGTTTGATAGGGATTGCATTGAATCTGTAGATTGCTTTGGATAGTACAGTAATTTTCACAATGTTGATTCTTCCAACCTAAAAACATGGTATATCTCCCCATCTGTTTGTATCATCTTTAATTTCTTTCATCAATGTCTTATAGTTTTCTGCATACATGTTTTTTTTCTCCTTAGGTAGGTTTATTCCTAGGTATTTTATTCTTTTTGTTGCAATGGTAAATGGGAGTGTTTCCTTAATTTCTCTTTCAGATTTGTCATCATTAGTGTATAGGAATGCAAGATTTCTGTGCATTAATTTTGTATCCTGCTACTTTACCAAATCCACTGATTAGCTCTAGTAGCTTTCTGGTAGAAACTTTAGGATTCTCTATTTATTGTATCAAGTCATCTGCAAACAGTGAGAGTTTTACTTCTTCTTTTCTGATTTGGATTCTTTTTATTTCCTTTTCTACTCTGATTGCTGTGGCTAAAACTTCCAAACAGATATTTATCTTGAATAATAGTGGTGTTAGTGGGCAACCTTGTCTTATTCCTGATCTTACTGGAAATGGTTTCAATTCTTCACCATTGAGAATGATGTTGGCTGTGGGTTTGTCATATATGGCCTTATTATGTTGAGGTAGGTTCCCTCTATGCCTATTTTCTGGAGACATTTTATCATAAATGTGTGTTGAATTTTGTCGAAAGCTTTTTCTGCATCTATTGAGGTGATCATATGGTTTTCTCCTTCAATTTGTTAATATGGTGTATCACATTGATTGATTTGTGTGTATTGAAGAATCCTTGCATTCCTGGGATAAATCCCACTTGATCATGGTGTATGATCCTTTTAATGTGCCGCTGGATTCTGTTTGCTTGTATTTTGTTGAGGATTTTTGCATCTATGTTCATCAGTGATATTGGCCTGTATTTTTCTTTGTGACATCTATGTCTGGTTTTGGTATCAGGGTGGTGGTGGCCTCGTAGAATGACTTTGGGATTATTCCTGCCTCTGCTATATTATAGAAGACTCTGTGAAGGATAGGTGTTAGTTCTTCTCTAAATGTTTGAAAGAATTTGCTTGTGAAGCCATCTTGTCTGGGGCTTTTGTTTGTTGGAAGATTTTTAATCACAGTTTAAATTTCAGTGCTTGTGTTTGGTCTGTTTATATTGTCTATTTCTACCTGGTTCAGTCTCAGAGGGTTGTGCTTTTCTAAGAATTTGTCTATTTCTTCCAGGTATGCATTTTATTGGCATATAGTTACTTGTGGTAATCTCTCATGATTCTCTGTATTTCTACATTGTCAGTTGTTACTTCTCCTTTTTCATTTCTAATTCTGTTGATTTGAGTCTTCTATTTTTTTCTTGATAATTTTGGCTAATGGTTTTTTAATTTTGTTTTTTTTCTCAAAGAACAAGCTTTTAGTTTTATTGATCTTTGCTATTGTTTCCTTCATTTCTTTTACATTTATTTCCAATATGATCTTTATGGTTTCTTTCTATCTGCTAACTTTGGGTTTTTGTTCTTCTTTCTCTAATTGCTTTAGGTGTAAGCTTACATTGTTTATTTGAGATTTTTCTTGCTCTTTAGGTAGAATTGTATTGTTATAAATTTCCCTCTTAGAACTGCTTTTGCTGCATCTCATAGGTTTTGGGTCATCATGTTTTCATTGTCATTTGTTTCTAGGTATTTTTTCACTTCCTCTTTGCTTTCTTCAGTGATCTCTTGATTATTTAGTAGTGTATTGTTTAGCCTCCATGTGTTTGTACTTTTTACAGTTTTTTTCCTGTAATTGATACCTAGTCTCATAGTGTTTTGGGCGGAAAAGATACTTGATATGATTTCAATTTTCTTAAATTTACCAAGGCTTTATTTGTGACCCAAGATATGATCTATCTTGAAGAATGTTCCATGAGCACTTGAAGGGAAAGTGTATTCTGTTGTTTTTGGGTGGAATGTCCCATAAATATCAGTTAAGTCCATCTTGTTTAATGTGTCATTTAAAGCTTGTGTTCCCTTATTTATTTTCATTTGGGATGATCTGTCCATTGGTGAAAGTGGGTGATAAATTCCCCCACTATTATTGTGTTACTGTCAATTTCCCCTTTTATGGCTGTTAGCATTTACCTCATGTATTGAGGTGCTCATATGTTAGGTGCATAAATATTTACAATTGTTTTATCTTCTTCTTGGATTGATCCTTTGATCATTATGTAGTGTCCTTCTTTTTCTCTTGTAACAGTCTTTGTTTTAAAATCTATTTTGTCTGATAGGAGAATTGCTACTCCAGCTTTCTTTTGATTTCCATTTGCATGGAATATCTTTCTCCATCTCCTCCCTTTCAGTCTGTATGTGTCCCTAGGTCTGAAGTGGTTCTCTTGTAGACAGCATATGTACAGGTCTTGTTTTTGTGTCCATTCAGCCAGTCTATGTCTTTTGCTTGGAGCATTTAATCCATTTACATTTAAGGTATTTATCAATATGTATGTTCCTATTACCTCTTTCTTAATTGTTTTGGTTTTTTTTTTCTAGCTCTTTTCCTTCTCTCTTTTCCTTTCCTTCCTTCCTTTAACATTTGTTGTAACGCTGGTTTGGTGGTGCTGAATTCTCTTAGCTTTTGTTTGTCTGTAAAGTTTTTAATATCTCTGTCGAATCTTAATCAGATCCTTGCTGGGTAGAGTAATCTTGGTTGTAGGTTTTTCCCTTTCATTACTTTATATATGTCCTGCCACTCCCTTCTGTCTTGCACAGTTTCTGCTAAAAGGTTGGCTGTTAACCTTATGGGGATTTCCTTGTGTGTTATTTGTTTTTTCTCCCTCGCTGCTTTTAATATTTTTTCTTGGTATTTAATTTTTGATAGTTTGATTAATATGTCTTGGCGTGTTTCTCCTTGTATTTATCCTATATTGGAATCCCTGAGCTTCCTGGAATTGATTGACTATTTCCTTTCCCATGTTATGGAAATTTTCAGTTATAATCTCCTCAAATATTTTCCCCAACCCTTTCTTTTTCTCTTCTTCTGGGACCCTTATAATTTGAATATTGGTGTGTTTAATTTTATACAGAGATCTCTGAGACTGTCCTCAATTCTTTTCATTCACTTTTCTTTATTCTGCTCTGTGGTAGTTATTTCCACTATTTTATCTTCCAGGTCACTTATCTGTTCTTCTGCCTCAGTTATTCTGCTATTGATTCCTTCTAGAGAATTGTTAATTTCATTTATTGTGTTGTTCATCATTGTTTGTTTTCTTTTAGTTTTTCTAGGTTCTTTTTAAACGTTTCTTGTATTTTCTCCATTCTATTTTCAAGATTTTGGATCACCTTTACTATCATTACTCTGAATTGTTTTTTAGGTAGGCTGCCTATTTCCTCTTCATTTGTTTGGTGTGGTGGGTTTTTACCTTGCTCCTTCATCTGCTGCATATTTCTCTGTTTTTCCATTTTGCTTATCTTATTGTGTTTGGGGTCTCCTTTTCACACGTTGCATGTTTGTAATTCCTGTAGATTTTGGTGTCTGCCCCCAGTGGGTAATATTGGTTCAGTGGCTTTTGTAGACTTCCTGGTGGAGGGGGCTGGTGCCTGTGTTCTTGTTGATAGGGCTGGAATTTGTCTTTCTGGTGGGCAGGGCTGCATCCAGTGGTGTGTTTTGGGGTGTCTGTGAGCTTAATATGATTTTTGGTAGTCTCTCTGCTAATAGGTGGCCTTGTGTTCCTGTCTTGCTAGTTGTTTGGCATGGTGCATCTAGCACTGGAGCTTGCTGGCCATTGGGTGGAGATGGGTCTTAGTGTTGAGATGGAGATCTCTGGGAGAGCTCTCACGGATTGATATTACATGGGACCTGGAGGTCTCTGGTGGCCCAGTGTTCTGAACTTGGCTTTCCCACCTCAGAGGCTCAGGCCTGACACCAGACCGGAGCACCAAGACCCTGTCAGCCACACAGCTCAGAAGAAAAGGGAGAAAAAAAAGAAAGGAAAAATAATAATAAAAAATCAAAATAAAAAAATAAAATTATTAAAATAAAAAAATAAAGAAAATTATTAAAATAAAAAAGTAATAATAATAAAAAAAAGAAGGCAACCTAACTAATAAAGAAATCCACTGATCATAACAAGCCCTAAAACCTATGCTAAGATAAACAGAAAAATCAGAAACAAGTCAATCGCAGACAGCAAACCCCAAGTCTAGAGTGGCTCCCTAAGTCCACTGTCTCAATTTGGGGATGATTAATTGTCTATTCAGGTATCCCACAGATGCAGGGTACCTCAAGTTGACTGTGGGGATTTAATCTACTACTCTTGAGGCTGTAGGGAGAGATTTCCCTTTCTCTTCTTTGTTCACACAGCTCCTGGCTTCAGCTTTGGTTTTGGCCCCACCTCTGTGTGTAGATCGCCCTCAGGCATCTGTTCCCCAGTGGCTAATTAGGGGGCTCTTGCTCACTCATGTCAGGCGGAGGGAAGAGTATGGTAGTTATAATTGGAATGCGGGGCCGAGCCCGGTGTGACATTGCAACAGCCTGAGGCATGCCGTGTGTTCTCCTGGGGAAGTTGTCCTTGGATCACAGGACCCTGGCTGTGGTGGGCTGTACAGTCGTCCGGGGGGGGGCAGGGGAGTGTGAATAGTGATCTGTGTTTGCACACAGGATTCTTGGTGGCCGCAGCAGCAGCATTAGAGTTTCATGCTTGTCTCTGGAGTCCGAGTGATAGCCATGGCTTGTGCCCATCTCTGGAGCTTGTTAGGCAGTGCTCTGCCTTTTGTGGGAAGACAGTGAAGGAATCCTCTCTCCTCACACATCCAGAAAAAATGGTCTCTTGCCTCTTAGGCAGGTCCAGACTTTTTCCTGGACTCCCTCCTTGCTAGCTGTGGCACACTAGCCCCCTTCAGGCTGTTTTCACGCAGCCAACCCCAGTCCTCTCTCTGGGATCTGACCTCTGAAGCCCAAGCCTCAGCTCCCAGCCCACTCCCAGCCTGGCAGGTATGCAGATAAGCCTCTCAGACTGGTGAGTGCTGGTTGGCACCAATCCTCTGTGTGGGAATCTCTCCACTTTGCCCTCTGCACCCCTGTTGCTGTGCTCTCCTCCATGACTCCAAAACATCCTCCCTGCCCACCCCCTGTCTCCACCAGTGAAGGGGCTTCCTAGTGTGTGGAAACATTTCCTCTTTCACAGCTTGCTCCCAGAGGTAGAGCTCCAGTCCCTATTCTTTTTTCTCTGTTTTTTGTTTTTTCTTTTGACCTAGCTAGGTACGTGGGGATTTTCATGCCTTTTGGGAAGTCTGAGGTTTCTGCCAGTGTTCAGTAGGTGTTCTGTAGGAGCTGTTCCACATGTAGATGTATTTTTGATGTATTTGTGGGGATGAAGGTCATCTCCATGTCTTACCCCTCCGCCATCTTGAAGGTCCCCTCAATAAAGTTTTTAATTTAAGGTATGTACATTGTTTTTTAGACATATGTTATTGCATAATTAATAGACTACAGTGTAGAATAAACATAACTTTCATATGCACTGGAAAACCAAAATATTTGTGTAACTTGCTTTATTGTGATATTTTCTTTGTTGTGGTGACTAAAACTGGACCCACAATATCTCTGAGGTATGCCTGTACTTTTCTTATAATTACAGCTTATTCTAAGTAATTACATTTAATAATACAGAAATAACATTTTATGAGTTTCATCAGTAGTTCAGAAATGCCATTTCAAATGAATGAAGCTCTGCTTTGAAAATGTTATACTCATTTTATACTCTGATAATGATGAGTTATTTGACATATCACAGACTGATCAACTAAATCAACTTTTTTAGGCCTTAGAAATTGACACTTACTATTTAGTCTTATCGTGTTTTCATAAGTCTTATTTACTATGAATAGAAAAGGAAGTTCAGAGTCAAAGCTCTTCTGAAATGGTAGAAATTCTATAAGAATTACCCTCAGAGAAGACCATTCTGAGAGATTTTTAAATAAGTTTTGCTTATCTCTCCATTAAGAAAGAAATCTCCAATGTTCCAACATTGTTCACATATCACAAAAGTTAAATCACAATTTTCTTCCTTTACATTCCCCTTTTATTTTTTTGTGGTATGTAAATATGACTCCGTAGTAATGTGTGAAAAATAAGTAAAATATAACCTGCAGGTTATTTGCTTTGAACAATTCAGAGACTTTGGCATCAACTCTCAATCCTAGATCCTCATTAATCAGTAAATTGAGCTATCTCATTTTGTTTAATTTTATTTTAAAAATAACAAATTGAATTGACAATTTTCAACATTTACAATATAATCTGAAAGAGATGCCTTGCAAATAAAAGTATATAAAACTGGCCTAACAATTATGATCATCCCAGTGTCACTGGAATTGAATGACTTGGGGATTACTCACAGCAAAAACAAAAGGAACATTACTAGTGGCTGGTATTTAAATTTTTTTCCCAGGAAGATCCTTGTTCTTTGTTTTTTGTGAATGGAAACAAGCAAACAATACTCAATGTGTCCTACGATTGGTCATTTACTTATGTAGCATCCATAGTTAGCTTTCCATATCCATTTTCATTGTACCCTGAGGGACCCTATGTTTGTTTCTCTCTCTGGCTTTTATATATTTAAATTAGATAAAAACAATGTTATGGCTATTCATTTTAAAATATTATTTTTTCCAAATGACATTTGTAAAAGGAAAAAGTATTTAAGTTTAAAATATGTCCAAATATCTTGAATTTATGCCAAAGTTGGTGACCTCTGAGAGTGTTTATTTGGACCTAATAGATTTAACCTCTCCAAAATGATAAGACAACAGTTTGGTATTTTATATGCTCAAAGTCAAGGCATAGTTGTTATTTTACTAAGATCTATAAATAAAAATGAACAATACAACTTTCCAGAATATCATGTAAATTAGCAGTAAGTTGCAGCTATTGAAACTCTTTCTTGAGGCAGAGTGGGCCTCATTTCTGTTCATTCAAAGGTGTAAATTAGCTATTTGTAGAAAAACCCAATCATAAAATACATAGGAACAAATAAACAAAAACACCAAAAAACCAACAAAGGAAAAAAAGTGGGATAAGAGGACTTTTTTAAAAATTAGAAACTGTGTAAACTTCAAAAACTAAAAAGTTTTATGTAAAATAAAACTTAAAAACTAAACAAATATGTATAGTTTTTATGGTAATCATAGTTTCATAAAGTAGTTTTAAAATAAATATAAAATTGAAAAAAATTAAATAACACCTCATATTTCCAAAAACAAACAAGAAATTAACAAAATACTTGGAGTAATAAGGCAATCTATTGTATGCATGAAACAACAGAGGGGGATGTTCCTTTAAAAGAATCAATTTTAAATAGAACTCTAATAAATTAGATATGAAACCCCCCAAAGAACACTGATTAGTTTTAATCAGTAGAAGTAATACGAACCAAGAAAAAAAGAGAAAAAGTGTAAGAAAATTACATAATCAATCCTGGAGATACTGGAAAAGAAAAAGAAAAAATGAACAAAATAAGGAAAATATTAAAGAAATAATAAAATGAAACTTCCTAGAACTGAGAGAGATTACAAATTGAAGGTGTCCACCAAGTTATCAGAATTATAACTGGACAAAACCTCTCACCAAGATACAACATTACAAAATTTTAAATCATAAGCAGAAAAAGTCCAATGCCTTTTGTTTGTGGGTGGTGGGTGGGGTGCTCTCATATAAGAGGAACAAATATCAGAGTAGCATCAGATTTCTCAAAATCAATTATGAATGCTAGAAGACAATGTTTTATAAAATTTCTGAGGACAAATTAGTTCTATAAGAGAATTCAATACTCAACCACATTATGAATTATTTTTGAGAATAGAATAAAAATATTTTCAGACATAAAAGAGTGATAGCTTCCTATGTCTTCTTTGGGGAATCCACACAAATATACCCTTGCAATAAGAACATCAATACCTCCATAACCAACAACAACAAGCAAAGGGCAAGGAAAAGGAACAGGTGGTCAGGAAATTGTGAAGCCATCCTAAGTTAAAATTGGATGTCATCTGTGTAGAATTCCCAATAAGCTACTAGACTTAGGGGAGATGGAACAGAAATGTTTAAGAAAAAAAATAGTTAAAAATCAGGGAGACACTTCTGGAAAAAAGTAAAGCTATGTGGTTACCAAAGTATGCAAGTAAGAAAAGTTAATAATGAGAGATCTGCTGTACAATATCATGCCCGTAGATAACAATACTGTATTGCACACTTAAAAATATAGTAATAAGGTAGATCTTATGTTAAGTTTTCTTACCACAACAAAATAAAATCTAAAAAAAGAAAAACTAAAAATGGCTGGGAAACAATAACGATATGGAAATTTTATCTTGGACAATGTTTGGTATGACGTTGACTAATAAATTCAAAGTGGTGTAAGTTCTGATTATTAATTAAAATTTTGTTATAAAACTATTAATTCAGGATATTGTGATAGATTTTCCTTCTTGTCCTTGGCTTGGTAACTGAGACTAAAACTAAGAACAGAGTGGTTTCAAACAACAAATATTTTACATCCAGGCACCAGGATTCAGTAGGAATAAATCAATCCAAACCAGTTTTAATACCAAGAAACATCCACACAGCTGTTCATCTTTGAAAACAGAAGGCTCAAAGAAACATGGATCTTTATAGTCTGGAATTACACAACAAGAAGGAAGCACAGGGCTTCCCTGGTGGCGCAGTGCTTGAGAGTCCGCCTGCCGATGCAGGGGACGTGGGTTTGTGCCCCACATGCCGCAGAGTGGCTGGGCCTGTGAGCCATGGCCGCTGAGCCTGCGCGTCCGGAGCCTGTGCTCCGCAACAGGAGAGGCCACAACAGTGAGAGGCCCGCGTATTGCAAAAAAAAAAAAAAAAAGAAAGAAAAAAAGAAAGAAACACAGCTGCTTTTTTTCTAGAATGTGGCTGCTTCTTCTCAAAGCCAAGAAACATGGTGGTGGTGGTGGTGGTGTAAGGATTCTTAAATTGTAATTTGTCACAAGAGAAAATGAATAAATAATATCTAAAATGAGAAAATATTGTTAACCATAAAATTTAATAATGGTGGGGTAACTAATCGTAGAAAGAACCTGAAAAGATGTAAGTTATTGCCTGATATTGGGGGTAAGAGGACTAAAGGTTAGGACTGGTAGGAGGCAGCATGTTTGCACTCTTGTTTTTTATTTATGTCATTCAATATTATTTACCTATATGTATGTATTACTATGATAAAATATACATGTGTGTGTATGAGTATGTTTAAAGGGGATGTATTGTTATCTATGGAGAATCTTCAAGAACAACAAAAAAAAAAAGAGCTACTGATTAATGAAGCAGGGTCTTACAGGAAAGCTCATCCTTGAGAACAATTTTCTAAACTATGGTAACATAGATGAGCTTTACAAAGTACAACTTCTGTTCCCAAGCTCTGTAATTACAGAAGTAGACTTTCTTAATATATCCATAATTGATCTGACTGTAGAGGAATGTTTCTGGCTACTAAGTTCATAAAACACTGTAATCACTGTAATATATAAAGCTGAATGTCACATTTTAGTATTGGAAATTTAAGAATATAATCATTCTTATGTATTTGTATTTGTACAAGTAAAAACACACATCCACATTTAATATTTAGTTTTGAAATAATTTTATATCTACAAAGTTTAAAGATGCAGCAACAGTCATACTTGAGGAAGAGACCATAGAGAATACTCTGTAGAAATAAGAGACTTAAACATTCAATTGTCAATGTTAGTCAACTAAGAAAGAAAAAGGTGAACATAACATTCCTAAATTTTTGTCTTATCTTCCATCAATACAATAACACATGGATGAATCTTTTCCACTATACTACAATTCAGTTTCTGATCGGTACTTTGTCATTTTTTCATTCTAAACAATGCCAATTTAAATTATATGATAGTGGCAATCTAAGTACCTGATGTGTCTAAATGATGAAACACCAATCCTTGCCAAAAATGATGAAGCAGCACACACTCAGTATCAGTTGTGAAAGTTACGGGCAGTTCCTAGGTTACAAACAGTCTTTTCTTAGCTAAAAAATAGCACCAATTGAATACAAGATCATTTATAGACTTGGAACTCTTCATAATAACTTTAAAAATTATTTTGTACAGCCTGAAAATATAAAAGATATAATTCTCATTATTTTCATTTTAAAAGAGTAGTGTTTTTCTTTTATTTTAAGACTTTTATATTATTGCATAATGTCATTCATGAATACTTAAAATCACTAAAAGAACAGACAATAGTACCATCTTCAAAAATACTATAAATTATAATCATGGAAAAGCAAACAGGTGTTTTACCACTCAATATTTGATAGATATCGAACAGCAAGCCATCACCTGACAAAGTACATATATATCATATATATATCAAAACAGAGTACTTTGGTTTAATGTGTAGCACTGAGAGATGCTAGATTCATATGCTTTGTGACTGCAATGAACAGGATTTGGTTTCAATTGTTACACCTTGAAGTCATACTTTTAGTTTAATTTCAATAATTCAAGCTAATATGGAATTATTAAAGTTGTCTATTTTATTATGGCATAATTAGATATTAATATTTTGAAAATGGACAAAGAGAAATGGGTTACTATGTACACCAAGTGATATTGGGTCAATTAATGTGGCCTAAAAGTATAACAAAAGTATTATTTATGTAAATGTATGTGGATCCATTCTTTTGGATATTTATTTAATTTTTCATTTATATAGGCTACTTTCTATATTTATAAACCTTTTAAATCTTTATCTTAAAGACTGGCAAAAAAAGTATAATTTATCAACTATTTATATTACACAAACGTCAGTGAAAATGTAATAAAAATTGTTTTAATGTAGATAGCATTAACATATGGGGAAAATCAATGCTGCATTTTCTGCCCATATTTAATGTAAAGAAACAAAATTCTGTAAAGTTACTAAAGTACTTGCCAATTTCACATATATCTGAGCCTCCAACATTATAGTGTCAGATTTATCTGGTTTTAAAAACTGAAGCTCTTTGTGCCCATGTTTCTAGATATAAAAATGATACATTTGTTATTTGAAAAGCAATATATGAAAAAATATATAACTGGGGAGCTTCCAGTTTTGGGTAAGATGAAGTAACTGCACCTCTTTCTCTTCCACATAACGCAACTATGAAACTTTGACAGAATGCATGGCACAGCTATTTGAGGACTATGAAATGTACATCAACAGGCAGACTGAAATAGAACACATAAATCAAAGTAGCTACGAACTAGAGATGAGTTTTCCATTTTGTTTTATCTTTTAGTATCTCCTGGTCTGAACTTAACTCATTTGGGAATCTCAGACTGGGCACTGTGGGGCAAAAACAACAACAACAACAAACAAAAGAGCTTCAGGAAAAGCTTTTTAGTTCTAGCTTAAAAAGTGGGAAAGTGAATTATTAAAGTTCATAGAGAGAGAAAGAGAAAATGGTATTTTTTCTTTCTTTTATCTTTTCTTTCAAAATATAGGGTCTAGGTAATCTGCCAAGGTGATGGTAATGGTGGCAATGACTGGCAGCCTGCAGGAGCTAAAAATCTAAGGAATGATAACCTCTATCCCTATTCTCTCTGGAGGTGTAGATTCAGATAGTGGGACCAAAGTCTGTCTATTCTATTTATATATTCTCTTACTTCTTGGCCCCAGACATGGCTCAAGAGCAGAAGTACGTGCTGTCTGCCTTAAAAAAAAATGGAACCAAAGGCATAAAGGGAATAAGAAAATTCTGAAGAGATTTTAGGAAAGGGAGCTTGGGAAATCAACCCCACAAATTCCTTTAGGGCCTACTGGACCCACCTCTGGTATGTGTATGTAAGGATCGAATTCTAATTAGCATGTAAAAGGCTTTAAGAACTGAGGTAAGAGACCTCTGTCCAAGTCCTTCACTAAACCTCTGTGGCACACAAGGCACAGAATTATACAGCACTTCAAAAGGTTTGAAAAATGAACTGACATTGGAACCACAGCTCAGAGAATGAATGTTAGACCTTGCAACATGAACATAATCAGGGGATTTTCACACTAAAACATAAACGTTGGCATTCTCTATTGGATTTAAACAAGACCCAATGTCTCAGTATGTAAAATTCAAAATGCGCAAGATTACCCAAATTTACTCAAAATGATTCCAAAACTGCTCAGTAATCAAATTACTCAAAATTCATCAAAAATTACTCAGTGTACAATGAGCTATGTAAAATCAACTTGCTTAGAAAAAAATTCAAAATATGACAGAAGCAGCTGTTATAAAAACATCCAAACACTTTTGAAACAAATGTTAAAATATAAAGTACAGAGAGCATATACAATATAAAGAAGAACCAAATGATAACATTAGAACTGAAAAACCCACTGAACAAACTCAGTACCAGAGTAGACATGAAAGAGGAAAGAGGAAGGAGTCAGTGAACTTGAAGATAGATCGATAGCATTTATTCAACCTGAACATCTGAGAGAGAGACAACATTAAAAATAAAATAATGAATAAAGTTTCAAATACCTATGGGACAAAAACAAAAGGTCAAAACAACTTTGGAGTTCTATAAGGAGAGAAAAAAATGATGTGATGCTGAAAAATTATTTTAAGAAATAATGGATTAACGCAAATGGCAAAATTTTATTCTTTTTTATGGCCGAGGAGTACCCCATTGTGTGTGTTTGTGTGTGTATA
>NW_020172316.1:1091714-1101021 GCF_003031525.2 Neophocaena asiaeorientalis asiaeorientalis | reverse complement strand
TATATATATATATATATACCACAGTTTCTTTATCCATTCACCTGTTGATGGACACTTAAGTTGCTTCCATATCTTGGCAGCTGTAAATAATGCTGCTATGAACAGTGGGGTGCATGTATCTTTCAAATTAGTGTTTTTGTTTTTTGGACATATACCCAGTAGTGGAATTGCTGCGTCATATGCAACTTAGCCATAAAAAAGAATGAAATTTTGTCATTTACAGCAACATGGATATACTTGGAAGGCATTATGCTAAATGAAATAAGTCAGATAGAGAAAGACAAACACTGTATATCACTTAAATGTGGAGCCTAAAAAAATACAACAAACTAGTGAATATAACAAAATAAGAAGAAGACATACAGAACTAGTGGTTCCCAGCAGGGAGAGGGAAAGGACAAGGGGCACTATAGGGGGAGGGTATTAAGAGGTACAAGTTATTAGGTATAAAATAAGCACAAGGATATACTACACAACATGGGGAATACAGACAATGTTTTACAATAACTATAAATGGAATACATAACGTTAAAAAATGTGAATCACTATATTGTACACCTGTAACATATAATATTGCACGGCAACTATACTCAATTAAAAAAATAATAATTTAAGAAAAACAAAATAGATTGAAAGTCCCACATTTGATGAAAGACATACACCTACAGATTCATGAAGTTGAATGAATCCCAAACAGAATAAGCACAAAGAAATCTGTGTCCAGATATATGATAAACTGCTAAAAACTAAAAACAAATAAAAATCTTGAAGGAAGCCAGAGAAAAATACTTCACTACCTATAGGGGAACACTGATTTGAATGACTGCAGAACTCTTACCACAAACCATGGGGGCCAGAAGAAAGGGACATGACATTTTTTGAGTGGTAAAAGAAAGGAGGTGTCAAGCCAGAATTCTCTACTGAGTAAAAATATCCTTCAGGATGATGGTGAAATAAAGATATTCTCAGATGAAGGAAAACTAAACTAATGTGTAGCCTGCAAAAGGCTCTAAAATAATTGTTAAAATTAATTCTTCAAACAGAAGAGAAATGATACTGAAAGGAAACTTGGAAAATCAAGAATAAAGTATCCATACAATAAAATACTAGTCATCAAGACATGCAACAGTTTGAATATCTGATGATACAGGCAATGACTTGAATGAATCTCATTGTATTCTGCTGAATGAAAGAAGCTTTTTCAGAAGGTTACTTACTATGTGATTCCATATCAATAACATTCTTTAAAAAAACTGTAGTAAAGAGAAAAGATTAGTGGTTGCCAGAAGTCACAGGATGGTGTGATTATATAGAGATAGTATGAGGAAATTTTTTTAGGTGATGGAAATATTCTCTATTAGTATTAATGTTGCTGATTACATGAAATTATATATGTGTTAAAATTTATGGAATTATATAACAAAAGACAAAATAAGTCCATTTGACTGGACCATAATTTTAAAAATTAATCAAAACAAAAAATTTCTTAAAAGTATATTTGGGATATGGGCAATTCTTGATTTTTTGTTATTGTTTGCTTACTTTTAGTTATCAAATATGCATAAGTATTTTCAATCAGCTATGTATTCTTGATGTAATTTTGAAATAAAAAGCAATCATATCAAAGGTTCTATTTTTGTTTAAAAATGATATTTTTATTTTCTTTTCACTACCAAAATAATTAAATATATAATTTCAATTCTTTTCATCATTGATCACTTGCATTTTTTCCCTCTCCCATTATCCCAAGAATAACTAGGTGTATGAATAAAATAAAAATGCCATTTCTAATATCTCTTATTCTACACTCTATGCCCATTGACCAACTTTGCTTATATGCATGTACAAAATATTTCAATTTGATCTAGTTTGTCTCTAAACAAATGAATCATATTAATGTATAATCTGATATTATTACAGGAAACTTGAATTTTAATGAACCCTGTTTGATTTGGATGAGTCAAGACAGGCATAACACAATTGAGTTAATTAGCAAGAATTTTGTAATCAATGTTGATTATAAAATGGGATGATGGTATATGCATGATTTGGAGGCATTCCCTGCCTTGAACATTAATGCAATTGGATAAAAATTGGCATTTTAAAGGTAGCACATTGCTCTGAAACGAAAAGGTAACATATTTTTGATTCATGTAAATATTAATCTATATATCTTTTATTATACATGAGTGAAAATCCATTTAAAGAGATCTAAGAGCAATAAATTGTTCTAATTTCATAGAACATAACCATTAAATCTGCTATTGCTAAACATATAATGAGTAAATCTAGGATATGGCACATAATTATCATGATTAGGATTTTGTTCTATACATCACTGATGAGTGTATATCTGCTTTGGAGTTTTCTTTTGTTTTTTTTTTAAATTCTGTCACTGCTAACATTTTTCTTATGAAGAAATCAGTACTCTTAACTACCTTAGGTTTACAGATAAAATATGTACACATGTTTTCTATCTATTAGTTCTTTATACAATCAACTGTTTTAAATATATTTACTTTTACTTTACAGGTTGTGTGTGGGATAAATGTATTTTGCCTACTCTTAATGTTCTTTTGAATTATAATTTAGTAATTCATGTTATTTAACATTCTTTTAACAATAATTTTGGAACATTATATGATTTCATATGGCATCAAGTTGAATAACGTATGTGAATTTTTTTATAATAAAGCCTTCAAAGGAATAAAATCATTGCGTTTTGAATTAAAACTCATGATAGATAAAATAGACACAATTTATATTAATTCATATAAAAAGATTTAATAAAATATGTCAGGATTATGCTACTGAGAGAATGTTTTAAAAATTAAATATGTAAAACAAAAAAACAGACATGTCAGAGTAATAAACTATTTTGAGGGGATAATGGATTTCTATTACATAAATTTTGTATCTTCCAAACATCAAACCTTTTTTGAGAGATTGTTCTTGACCTGATTCAGTTTTTATATGTAATTTAGAGTTCATCAACCAAAGTAACTGAAAATCATTTAACATCTTCTTTCTACTTATTATTTAAAATCATATTTGCTTTTCCAAATTTTATAAAGTGTCATGAACACAATTTTGAATATTGTTATTTGGATTCTCCACATTAACTTCCAGAGATTTACCAGTATTATCTTTTCCATATAAAACTGAAATGTTATTACATTATATAAATGTTATATATTATAACATGGAAATGTTATTATATTCCACATTACATTTAAATAATTATTTTTGTAAAAAAATTTAATCAAGTGAGTGATCTAAATGTACCTTTAGTATACTTGTTTTTCTTTAAGCCAGAGTTATTCTCAGAAAATTCTGCCCATATTTTCAAATTTTTGTGTGAATTTTCTGTAAAACTACAATTTTTTTAAAGGCACAGAGTTTATAATAGGGTATTTGCTCAGCATTGTGAAAGGCAACAGGTTATTTTAGAGAAGAGGCAAACATGGTTTCTGATGTAGAGTAGAACATAATCTCTAAGTAATGTGCAGCATGATAAATATTACAAAAAGTTAAGCACAGTGCTATTATGAAAATACACAACAAGGAAATTTGATGTAAGTATTCACTGAAGACCTCCCTGAAGAATATCTTTTATCTTATAGACAGCATATAGCTAGGTCTTATGTTCTTATTCTGACAATAAATCTGACAGTCTCTGTCTTTTAACTGATTTAGAACACTCATATTTAAGGTGATTGCTGATATGGCTGGATTAACATATGTCATTTTATCTCTTTTCAATTTATTTGTTCTTTCCTTCTTTTACTCTTTTTTTCTACCTTCCTTGGATATAACAGACCATGTTTTATGATTGTGTCTTATCTACACAATTATTCATACTTTTTAAAAAATTTAGTGGTTTTTCTAGTTTTATTATAATGTATACTTAAATAATCTGAGTTTACCTTCAAAGAATATTACACCATTTCATGTATAGTGTAAAGATCTTATAACAGTAATTCCCAATTCCTCCCTCCCATACTTTGTAATATACTTCACTTTTACGTATACTATAAAGACACAATAATTGTTAACATGTTTGCTTTAAGCATTCAATTATCTTTTAGAGAAACTGAGCACCATGAAAATGATTTCACCTTCATTTATCTCATCACAAATGCTCTTCAGCTTTTGGTTTTGATCTATGTTTCTTTGGCCTATATATTTCTTTTACCTGAAGAACTTCCTTTAACATTTATTATAGAGTACGTCTGCTGACAATTAACACCCTCATTCTCCTGAGTACATTTTTATTTCTATTTAATTTTTAAAGGATATTTTTCTAGAATATTCCTTAAAATTCTGATTGACTTCTTTCTTTTTCAGCATTTTAACAATTTTACTTCATTTTTCTCTTGTTTACATGGTTTCTGAAGAGAATATATATATTCTTCAGATTCTCTTTCTTTATAAGTAATTACAAAATTTTGAGTATAGTTCCCTGAGCTATACAGTAAGTCTTTGTTGGTTATCTATTTTATATATAGTAGTGTGTACATGTTAATCCAAACCTCCTTAGAATCTTTCTCTGGTTACCTTCAATGTTTTCTCTGCATCTCTGGTTTTTGGCAATTTGAATATAATAAATATGTGTTTTTCCCTTGATATTTTTCCTGCTTCTTATTCTCCAAGCTTTGTGGACATATGGTTTCATATCTGTCATTAATTTTGGAAATTTTTTTGCCATTTTCTCTAAATATTTCTTGTGCCTCATTCTCTCTTTTTCCTACCTCTGTGGTACTGATTATATAGGTATGTCACACAATTTTATATTCTCCTGTGTCTTTTGTATGCTATGTTCTATTTTTCTTTTTGACTTTTTTTCTTTGCATTTGGGTTTGGGTAATATTCATTAACCTACCTTCAAATTTATTGATTTGTTTTTTCGACTCTATCAAGTCTACTGACCAACCTGTTGAATGCTTCTTCATTTTCTTCACTGTGATTTAATTTCCAGCACTTCTGTTTTCTTATGTTTTATCATTTTCATTTCTCTGCTGAATGTATCTGATTGTTTAACTTTTGTATTAGAGCCTTTAAAATATTTACCAGAGTTATATAAAATTCTCTATCTGATTGTTCCAATATCTTCACCATATCTGATTCTAGCCAAGATGTTTATTTTGTGCCGACAGACAGTGTATATTCTTACCTTTTCTTGTACCTCATAAATTTTTGAGTCATGCCAGACATATTGTAAAAGACAGGTGACAAAGAGGTGTTTAAGTTTATGCTTGAAAATGAGCTTACTTTTTCTTCTGGTAGTTCTTCAGTGTGGGGCTTTACAATCATCTGGTCAGGAATTGGGCTTGTATGACATTTTTTGTTTGTTTGCTTTGTAATGGATACTCTCAGTGTACTAGAGGACTCAAATTCTTCTAGTGATTCTTTGTGTTTAGAATGTCAGCTAATTTGCAATTTCTACTCCATGCTTGGTTTAGTTATCTTCACTTTTGACTAGATTTTCCCTTTATTTTGGTCCCCAGAGAGAGAATCTGTCTCTTGCAGCTCTCCCAGTTGTGTTCCACTCAATGCTTTTACCCGTACCCTAATCCTAACCCGTACACTAACACTAACCCATACCCTAACACATACCTTAACCCTAACCCGTAGCCATACCCTAAACTGTACGCTAACCCTATCCTGTACGCTAACCCTAACCCTAACAATAACCCTAAATTCTCCCAGTTGTGTTCCACTCAATGCTTTTACCCGTACCCTAATCCTAACCCGTACACTAACACTAACCCATACCCTAACACATACCTTAACCCTAACCCGTAGCCATACCCTAAACTGTACCCTAACCCTATCCTGTACCCTAACCCTAACCCTAACAATAACCCTAACCTGTACCCTAAACTGTAACCTAATCCTAACCCATACCCTAACACTAATCTGTACCCTAACACGTACCCTAACCCTAAGCCATTACCGTACCCTAAGAGATGGTGTGTGTGTGTGTGTGTGTGTGTGTGTGTGTTTGCGTTGTTTACCTGTTCCCCTCCCTCAGCTCAGCTGTACTGGTTTCCTACCTTTTCCATAAAGCTACATTTTTTTTTTTTTTGCCCTTTCCTCTGTAGATAAGACTTTTATACATTAATGGAGACAGATGAGATGGATCTAGGTGGTTTTGGCAGTGGCTGCTGCTCCCCTCCACACAATGGAAGCTATTTCTTGATTCGTCCTGACAGTGAATGACTGGTAAAATATCTGTGAGAAAAGCCCAAGAGTTATTGCAAACTTCCTGCAAACTCCCTATGTCTGCAGTCCCCAGCAATCTTCATACTTTCACTCTAGCTTATATGTAAGCTTTGGAAATTTGGTAAAAATGTCTGGATCTTCCTACTGGCTTCTATGGTATAAATGGCATCTATTTCAGGTAAGCTTATGGCTAGGTAGTGTTTCTACTTGCAAGCATCTGTCTTTCTCCAGATTTTGAATTAGCTTATGGAATCATAATGTCACTTCACTGAGGGTTCAAGAAACGTCATTAACTGTCAGTTTGCCCAATTTGTTTCTGTTTGTGAGAGTGAGAACATTGTTCTTTCTGGTTCTCTACATCTTTAAACTGAAACAAAAAATATATATATTGTGAGCCTTCTATTTCCTAGTGTAATCACATAAATTGGGTATTAAACTTTTTTTAAAGTTTTTGAAGTGATAAAAAAGGTCATAAAAATTGTTCAATAACCTATATAAATTACACTGGAAGTAGGGTTGTCCCTTTTCTAATCTACATATACCACTAGTGAGCCTAGTTCCCAATTTATTGCCCTCAGCAGGTCCTGTGCACAACCAATTGCAATTCTCCACTTATCAGAAAAAAAAATTCTGTTTTAGTTTATAATGAATAATGTAATATTTTGGCTAAATACATTTACTCTTGTTTCACATATTCTGTCTTAGAAAAATGTGTTGTATACAGGGAAATTATACCTACTGTAGGTTAAATTATATTGATGTATCCTGAAATCCTTTAATCAATTTACATTTCATTTTGAAAAAGTCAACAAATTGACCATAGTCTACTGCTAAATTGTTTTTATTGAAATTCATGTAATTTACTATTGTAGCAAATATCAGATTGACATTGTTAGAAGTATAATGAAGAGACGGAAATTTATTTAAAGCTCTTATTAGATTGAATGTGATACCATATAAGAATATGGTATAGATAGGCTCATACACCAGAGGGGAGAGAGCAGAAGCAAGAAGAACTAAATCCTGCAACCTGTGGAACAAAAGCGACATTCACAGAAAGACGAAAAGGCAGAGGGCTATGTACCAGTTGAAGGAACAAGATAAAACCCCAGAACAACAACTAAATGTAATGGAGATAAGCAATCTTCCAGAAAGAGAATTCAGAATAATGATAGTGAAGATGATCCAGGACCTTGGAAGAAGAATGGAGGCAAAGATCCAGAAGATGCAAGAATTGATTAACAAAGATCTAGAAGAATTAAAGAACAAACAGAGATGAACAATACAATAACTGAAACAAAAAATACACTAGAAGGAATCAAGAGCAGAATAACTGAGGCAGAAGAACAGATAAGTGACCTGGAAGACAGAATGGTGGAATTCACTGCTGCAGAACAGAATAAAGAAAAAAGAATGAAAAGAAATGAAGATAGATTAAGAGACCTGTGGGAAAACATTAAACACAACAACATTCGTGTTAAAGTGGTCCCAGAAGGAGAAGAGAGAGAGAAAGGACCAGAGAAAATATTTGAAGAGATTAGAGTCAAAAACTTCCCTAACATGGGAAAGAAAATAGTCACCCAAGTCCAGGAAGCACAGAGAGTCCTATACAGGATAAACCCAAGGAGAAACATGCTGAGACACATAGTAAACAAATTGGCAAAAATTAAAGACAAAGAAAAATTATTGAAAGCAGCAAGGGAAAAAAGACAACATGCAAGGGAACTCTCAAAATGTTAACAGCTGATTTCTCAGCAGAAACTCTACAAGCCAGAGGAGAGTGGCATGATATTCTTAAAGTGATGAAAGGGAAGAAACTACAACCAAGATTACTCTACCCAGCAAGGATCTCATTCAGATTCCATGGAGAGATCAAAAGCTTTACAAAAAAGCAACAGCTAAGGGAATTCAGCAGCACCAAACCAACTCTACAACAAATGCTAAAGGAACTTCTCTAACTGGGAAATACAAGGGAAGAAAAAGACATACAAAAACAAACCCAAAACAATTAAGAAAATGGTAATAGGAACATACATATCAATGATTACCTTAAACGTGAATGGATTAAGTGCTCCAACAAAAAGACACAGGCTTGCTGAATGGTTAAAAAAACAAGACCCATATATATGTTGTCTACAAGAGACCCACTTCAGACCTAGGCACACATACAGACTGAAAGTGGGGGATGGAACAAGATATTCCATGCAAATGGAAATCAAAAGAAAGCTGGAGTAGCAATACTCATATCAGATATAATACACTTTGAAATAAAGAATGTTACAAGAGACAAGGAAGGACACTACATAATGATCAAGGGATCAATCCAAGAAGAAGATATAGCAATTATAAATGTATATGTACCCAACATAGGAGCACCTCATTACATAAGGCAACTGCTAACAGCTCTAAAAGAGGAAATTGACAGTAACACAATAACAGTGGGGGACTTTAACACATCACTTATACCAATGGACAGATCATTCAAACAGAAAATGAATAAGGAAACACAAGCTTTAAATGATATCTCAAGAAAGAAGAAAAATCTCAAACAAACAACTTAACCTTACACCTAAAGCAATTAGAGAAGCAAGAACAAAAAAATCCAAAAGTTAACAGAAGGAAGGAAATCATCAAGATCAGATCAGAAATAAATGAAATAAAAACAAAGAAAACAATAGCAAAGATCAATAAGACTAAAAGCTGGTTCTTTGAGAAGATAAACAAAATTGATAAATCATTAGCCAGACTCATCAAGAAAAAGAGGGGGAGGACTCAAATCAATCAAATTAGAAAAGAGGAGAAGTTACAACAGACACCGCAGAAATAAAAATCATCCTAAGAGACTACTACAAGCAACTCTATGCCAATAAAATGCACAACCTGGAAGAAATGGACAAGTACTTAGAAAGGTATATCCTTTCAAGACTGAACCAGGAAGAAATAGAAAATATGAACAGACCAATCACCAAGTAATGAAATTGAAACTGATTAAAAATCTTCCAACAGGGCTTCCCTGGTGGCGCAGTGGTTGAGAGTCCACCTGCCGATGCAGGGGACACGGGTTCGTGCCCCAGTCCGGGAA
>NW_020172316.1:1028682-1091619 GCF_003031525.2 Neophocaena asiaeorientalis asiaeorientalis | reverse complement strand
AAAAAAAAAAAAAAAAAAAAAAAAAAAAATCTTCCAACAAACAAAAGTCCAGGACCGGATGGCGTCACAGGTGAATTCTATCAAACATTTAGAGAAGAGCTAACACCAACCCTTCTCAAACTATTCCAGAAAATTGCAGAGGAAGGAAAACTAGCAAACTCATTCTATGAGGTCACCATCACCCTGATACCAAAACCAGACAGAGATATTACAAAAAAAGAAAATTAAAGACCAATATCACTGATGAAAATAGATGCAAAATTCCTCAACAAAATTCTAGCAAACAGAATCCAACAACACATAAAAAGGATCATGCACCATGATCAATTGGGATTTATCCCAGATAATCAACATTGTGAACATGAATATACTACCCAAAGCAATCTACAGATACAATGCAATCCTTATCAAATTACCAATGGCATTTTTTACTGAACTAGATGCAGCACTATTTACAATAGCCAGGTCATGGAAGCAACCTAAATGCCCATCGACAGTTGAATGGATAAAGAAGATGTGGTACATATATACGATGGAATATTACTCAGCCATAAAAAGGAATGAAATTGGGTCATTTGTTAGAGATGTGGATGGATCTAGAGACTATCATACAGAGTGAAGTAAGTAAGAAAGAGAAAAAAAATATCGTATTTTAATGCATATATGTGGAACCTAGAAAAGGGTACAGATGAACTGGTTTCCAGAGCAGAAATTGAGACACAGAAGTAGAGAAAAAATGTATTTACACCAAGGGGGGAAAGAGACGAGTCTGGGGGTGGTGGTGTGATGAATTGGGAGTTTGGGATTGACATGTGTACACTGATGTGTATAAAATGGATGACTAATAAGAACCTGCTATATAAAAAAATAAATAAAATTAAATTTAAAGAAAATATGGTTTAAACTAAAGTTTTTTAATTTTACTTAATACATTTCTAAATTTAAAATAAATCACTAGGTATCAAAAATCAGTTTCAAAATTTTAAATATTCCTAAAGAGTTAAAAATGTATATATAAAATCTTTACAGAGGTTTGTTTTATACTGAGATATTTATGTATTTATAATTGTTGTTCTTAATTTAACATTGAGATGCAAAGGAATTTAGTATTAATGCAGTGATGAGAAATGTATTTAATTAAATGTTTAATGATTATTACTAGTGAAACTAATGGTCATTGTACTAGTGTTCCTTCCTTAAGAAAACACCCTTAAAAGTAAAGATGTGACAGAATAGCATAATGGTTAACAGTGTAGATTCTAAAGCCCTCAGTGACTGAGTTTAAAATTTTTTTCTAACACTCAGTAGCTGCCCAAACTTTGGCAACTTTCTTAAATACCCTGTGTCTCAGTTTAGTTATCTGACAAATGAGGATAATGATAGTATCTCCTTCATTGATTTGTGGGAAGTATTAAGTGATTTAATTGATATCAAGCACTTAGACATCTTCAATAGACAACTATTGTATGATTTTATTAGTTTCATTTTCTTAACTCCTTAGTATATTTGATGGTTTATGTAAAACTTTTCAGCATCAAGAACAATGACTAGAAAACATTGGGTTCGGAATTAAGGTCTGAATTAAGTAGTAGCAATTGGATTCAATCCAATCCAGGTTCTTAGGAATCCAAAGATAGTCTTTCAACATATGAAGTGGCAATGGGTGAAATGATTGGTGATGAATATCACTATCTTTTTCCTTTTCTTCCTTAAGTAACTGCCACTGGGGTTCTATCAGTCTGGACATCCTCCTGCAGGAGGTTTGACTGTTCTTCTATATGCCTTTACCCTATTACTTTCTAAGATTCAATGACTATCATCTTCCTCTTTCCCCTCTACAATGTAAATTAAGTGGGTTTTTAGTTTGTAAAAAAATTACTTCTGTGCCTATACCTATACTTCTTTATGAATAACCTAAGTGTGCATCCTCAATAAAAATATGCAAGTAGTTATTTTGGCCCTTTTACTCTAAGCAATCTTTTAACATACATTTGTTCTTTTAACAAAAATTCACTGGGCAATCACAATGCATCAGGAACTGAAGTACAGATAATTGATTATGGGGAGAAACTATTTGATGAAAGAGAAAAGGAATGGTGCAAGAAGATATGGATTTTAATTTTGTAGACTTGAATGAGTGGAGACTTTATTTTAAAATAGAGAAAAGTACATAGAAGTGTCAACATCACACACAAGAACAAAGAAAAACGGTAAATATATAATCCATTTTTTCTTCAGTGCTTTTAAATATAACAAATTAACAACACATTTGACGATTCCTAGACCCAAGGAGTTGTTATATATTTCAATATTATTTTCAAATTTAAAATTTTTATATGTCAGTAAAGCTTGTTTTACTTTTACATTTTTACTTTTACATATCAATTATCTTGATTGATATCCAGTGTTTGCAGATCTGTCAGCTTTGATATCTAAACTGATTTCTAAATCTTCTATCCTAGTTCCTTGATGTCTTACACTTAGCATTCATTACTACTTTATCCCACTTGGGGCTAATCTCTGTATTATGGATTTTATTTATTTGTTTATTTATTCATTAATTCATCTCAGCTATGGATTTAAATTTCAAAGATAATTTAACTTATTTATTTATTAGTTCAATATTTATTAGTTCAGGGACTTTCCTGGCAGTCCAGTGGTTAAGACTTTGCCTTCCAATGCAGGGGACACAGGTTCAATCCCTGGTCAGGGAACTAAGATATTGCATGCTGTGCAGTGAGGCCAAAAAACAAAAAATTTATTAGTTCAATATACTTGGATTGATTTGCATGTGGAAGGAGAGATTCCATCTGTAATTCCACCTTACTGTTTGGCATTGGGCATAATTTCCAAATATTTATTGTGGCACTTTCATGAATATTGAATACAAAATGCTTTTTTTAGCACAAGAGGTGAAAATGGTACCTATGAAAATGTAAATTGTCTATGTATACTTTCTTTTCCAAAAAAATCAATTTCATGTGTCTGAAAAAGCAATACTGTATTAACAGAAAAATCTCTATTAAGGGAAGTCAAGGTGTTCTTAGATTTAATGATAAAATTTTTAGTATTTTTTAGAAAATATATTAAAAGCAAATTGTAAAACATTGACAATATTATATTCACATATTTTAGAAATTGCTGATTATATAAGAAAATAATGCTAATTTTGTAATTCCACAAACATTCTCTGCATTATATTATATATCATAATGTAGAAAGATGACTGCTTCTATTTTGCACTTGGAATAAGAGAAGTTGATTCCTGGGCTTCCTTATATTTTAGTTGAGCAATATATATACATATTAAATTGTTATATTGTACATGCATAATTAATTATAAAATTGAAGTATGCATTCACCATGAAATATCTGTTAATAAGTATAAGAAGGCGAAAGTGTATTATCTATTGTGCTTGACACTGAGTAATCTTTTATCTTCACAATATTAACACATTTTTATTTGAAATACATGAAAATATTTTTATCTTGCATTTTCCCTGGTACTAAAAAGTTTTCATAGATGTAATTTTCTTATGTAAGTTTTTTTCATATTCCATTTTCTTTCTTTAATTAAAATTCACAGAAATGAAATTTCTGACTTATAAATTTATCTTTATTTTTTGTGGAGGAAAGGATTAAATGACCAGGATGTTCTCCTGAAAATCTTTTAGCAAGTTATGCTTTTACCAGCAGTATAAAGAAGACAAATTTTGTTGTAGCTCAGTAATTGTAATTTTATTTCATATTTCTTTGATTATCAGGAAGTTTGAACAAACTCTTTCTTCTTCCTTACTTCCTTTTTTAAAAGCACTGTGCTTCTAATTCACGTGACTATATAGGAAAGTTATTTACTCTTGACTACTTTATATTTTTTAAATACAAGTGTTACCTGTGAGCTTGGTAAATTATCTGTGTAATAAATTGTATAATTATAAAGTTTAAATATCAATAAAATGTACTGAATAAATATCAAATTCTCATATTTTGAAAAGGTTCTCATGTGTTAAGCAGGAGTTTATTTTAGTAGATATTAGCCACAAATCCTATCCTATAGCATTGGGAAGATACCAAAATACTATGCAATTTGTATAAATATAAATATACACACAGTTGAAACAAAAGCTAATTTTATAACTAGTTACTCTTTATTGTTACTTTTAATTATTATTTCTATATCATTAGTGTATTCTTTTTTATTTCTGTATTTTCAAATAAAAATTGTATATATTTAAGGGACAACATAATGACTTGATAACATATACTTTTTAAATTAATATTATTATCATTTACTCACATTGTTACCATATTTTGTGTGCAATAAGTGCATATGAAATCTACTCTCTTGGCATATGTCTAGTGTTCAATACAGTATTATTATCAGTAGTTTGTTCTATTGTCTCATACTATCAATAATATTTTAAAATAATATTGAAACAACTCTAATTTTGATAAAAAAAAGAAAAAGGCAAAACTAAAACAAAGACATGGGTCTGTACAGCAGTACAAATTGTATTATTTCACTGCTTTATAAATTCTATGGCAATCTACTTCCTAAGAATTGCTACTAGGTGTTTACTAATTATTAGCATAAAAAATGACTATAATTTTTCAAGTTGTAATTAGTTATGGTGACTGATTCAGATCAAGCACTGGGCCATCAGCTGTCTTAGATTATGAATGCAAGACATTACTTGCTCTCTTCCAGTCAAAGCAAATTTTTAGTTATGCTGTTTGAGAGCAGCTGTACCCTTTGAGATGTGATTTATTTAGATTCCCTCAATATTACTGCAGAAGCATGGGGAGATAAATGATTTGATGAGGCTATGTATTTACTGTCAAATGCCATTATGTTTTGAATGTGCAGTAGCAGTGATAGTAAGTTTGTATTTTAAAGTCAAAAGATTAAGTCAAATGAAGAAAAGCACATGAAGTTTGAATGTACAAAGTCGTATCTTCTATAGTTGGGCATGCATTTTTTGAAGGAGCTTTAGAAATCATTAAATATTCACTTTGCCATTTCTGCTTATTAACTGTGAAGAGTAGATACACTATTTAAAGTATAAGCAGAAAAAACACAATTGTTACAAGTCTGAATTTCCAAATCTTTATCCACTGAAAATAAATATAATTGTCCTGTATTCATTGCCTTAATTTAACTTAACTTATGCCTACATATTTCTCAAAAATAATAAATAAAAAGGAATTTGATTTGAAATGAACTATGTATTCAGACAACTTGATTTTAAAATACTCTCCTGAAGTTGTGTGATGTAGGATGAATAAATCAAATGCTTACTTACAGTGTTTCTCCAATATCCACCTTTAAGGTAATTGAAAACAAATATTACAAGAAAATTTATACATAATCTACTGACTGGAAAGAAAGTATTTCACTTATTTTCAAAATATTTCATCACTGTAACCCTTTTATATCAAAATAAATTTTACATATATGTACACACACACACAAAGATAGATACAAGTAGAACTTACCTAGCTTAAAAGAGTTTCTGATGTCCCATTCTGCTTACCTTCACCTGGCCTCTACCACCTATGAGGTCCTTCTGAGTTATTGCCTAATTCTCTATTGACCATGTGTTTTAAACCATTGATCTAGCCTAGTCTATATATAACAGAAATAGAAGCTAATTTCAGAGACTAAAAAGTCACATGGGACATGAAGCAGCCAGAGCTTGGACCCAAGTCTTCTGACTCCTGTGTCCAACCTAATGACATTCTACCAGGATCCTTCATGCAGGGGGAAAAAAATGTTCCAATGATCATATGTCTCAAATCTTTTATTAAGGCATGCAATCTGAGGATTCAGCTATGGCTATAACTGTACAATAAAGCAGATCTCAATACAACATTTACAAAGGTATATTTGCCCTATAGCTATTAAGTTTATGCCCAAATGCTTTCCCCAGTACAGTTTAGATTTTTTTTTCTTCTTCCAATAAAATAGTCATCTATCAGTTTCAAATGATCTGGAGAAATAAACAAATGATAGTGGCTAAAGGGCAGAAGAAGCAAAAAGGAAGAGAAATTCAAAGGAAAGCTTGGCCTGAGTTTAGAGTCTGGTAAACGAACAAAAACTACTACACAACTGAAATATAAAAATCTATAGTAAACTTCTACAAACATTAATTATAGACTCTTCTAAGTTCAAAATGTTGGGCCAATAAATATGAATGAAGCATAGTCCTCAACATATAGCTCCTGGAGGAGAAAACATACGTAATATTTACAATACAGTAAGTTAAGAACATACAAGTTGATAAGAGATACAGAAAAAGATAATTAATTCAGTCTGAGGTTAGAAAGTTGGGATATTTAAACTAGACCTTGAAGAAGGAATAAACATTCAATAAATAGAATCAGGATGAAAGGGCAGAAATGGTTCAGGCAAAAGGCCATGTTTTCATAATTAATAATATATCTTTTTAGAAGTAATAATCATAATGATAACTAACATTTGAACCCATATATAACTCAAATTTATAATCATTTTAAAAGGGTGTTAAAATGTTATATATTGACTAACTCATAAAAATTTTATTAACTTATTTAATTTCTCAACAACCTGTGAGTTTGATGTTGTTATTATACCATGTTATAGGTTAGGAAACTAACCCAAAATTAGTGATTTTCTTAGGATCCACATAGCTAAGCAAATGGTAGACTTGTACTCACATCTTGTCAAACTTACTTGAGAGCTTTTTTTTTTTTTTTTTTTGCGGTACACAGGCCTCTCACTGTTGTGGTCTCTCCCGTTGTGGAGCACAAGGTCTGGACGTGCAGGCTCAGCGGCCATGGCTCACGGGCCCAGCCACTCCACAGCATTTGGGATCTTCCTGGACCGGGGCACGAACCCGTATCCCCTGCATCAGCAGGCAAACTCTCAACCACTGTGCCACCAGGGAAACCCAAGAGCTAACATTTTTAAGAGCATATTACTCTGCTTCCTATAGGACAATACATAAAACTATGACTGTTATTGAATGTACATCATCTATGCTTCTCTTCATTAAACAATTAAATTTAAAACACAAAATGAGGGTTCTTGAGCCATCATCAACATGCAGCTATTTACAATTAGAAGCTCAAGAATTTCAAATAAATCTTACAAAAGAATAAAGTAAAATATATTAAAATTAAATTGTCTTCAGTTGTTATCAGCTTAAAATAGACATAAATATAAGACGTATTATGAAAGCTTCATGGTAATCATAAAGCAAAAACTTATAATAGATACACAAATGATAGAGAAAAAGAATCTAAGTATACCACCATGAAAATCATCAATCCATAAAATAAAACACCAAGAGAGGAGGAAAGGAACAAAGGAACTACAAAACAATCAAAAAACAATGAAATGACAATACTATGTTCTTACTTTTTAATAGTTATTCTAAAAGTAAATGGCTTAAATTCCCCAATTAAAAGACATAGAGTGGTTGAATGGATAATAAAAAAGACCCAACTGTATGCTGTTTACAAGAGATTCATTTAATCTTTAAGTACATTCATAGGCTGAAAGTGAAATAGAAACCAAAAGAAAGCAGAGATAGTTCTACTTATATCAGACAAAATAATCTTTAAGTTAAAAGTCATGAAAAGGGACAAAAAATTTCATCAAATAATAATAAGGGATCAATTCATCAAGAAGATGTAACAATTGTAAATATATATGAACCCATTATTGGAGTTTCTAAATATATTAAATAATGATTAACCAATCTGAAGACAGGCAGAAATAGATAGCAATGCAATATTAGTAGGGGACTTCAATACCCCATTTTCAACAATGAATAGATCATTTAGACACAAAATCAATAAGGAAATAATGGATTTGAACTATACTTTACACCAAATTGATCTAACAGACATTTACAGAAACTTCCACCCAACAACAGCAGAATACATATTTTTTACAAGCATTCACAGAGGGCTGGAAAATTCACAACTATGTGAAAATTAAACAGCACACTCCTGAACAACCAGTGGGTCGAGAAAGATATCAAAAGAGAAATGAAAACTATCTTGAAACAAACAAAAATGAAAATACAACATACCAAAACTTATGGGATAAAGCAAAAGGAGTTGTAAGACAGAAGATTATAGCAATAAACACATTAAGAAAAAACAAAGGTCTCAAGTAAACAATTTAACCTTATACCTCAAGGAACTAGAAGATAACATCATTCTTAACAGTGAAAAGCTGAAATTTTTTCCTCTAAGATCAAGGATAAGACAAGAGTCTCAAAGAGATATCTGCACTCTCATATTCATTGCAGCATTATTCACAATAGACAAGATATGGAAACAACCTAAATATCCTTTGAGGGATGAAAGGATAAAGAAAATGCTTTATAACAATATATTATTCAGCCATTAAATAAAGAAGGAAAGCATGCAATTTGCGACAACATGGATATGGAAACAACCTAAATATCCTTTGAGGGATGAAAGGATAAAGAAAATGCTTTATAACAATATATTTATATTATTCAGCCATTAAAAAAAGAAGGAAAGCATGCAATTTGCGACAACATGGTCAAAACTGAGAACATTACACTAAGTGGAATAAATCAGACAGAGAAAGATGAAAGACAAATACTGTATCATATCACTTATCTGTGGAATCTTTAAAAAAAAAAGCCAACTTCATGTAAAGGGAGAATAGAATGGTGGTTACCAAGGGCTGAGGGTGGCGGGGGAGAGGAAATGGAGAGATGTAGGTCAAAGAGTGCAAACTTTCAGTTATAAGATGAATAAATTCTGAAGATCTAACGTGCAGCATGATGACTATAGTTAATAATATGGTATTGTATACTTGAAGTTGCTGAGAGTAAATCTTAAGGGTTCTCACCACACAAAAAAATAAAAACACAAAGAGTTAACTACATGAGGTGATGGATGTGTTAATTATCCTGATCTTGGTAATCATTCCACAATGCATGTGTTTATCAATCATCACATTGTATACTTTAAATTACATGATTATATTTGTCAATTATTCCTCAATAAAGTTGGGGGAAAAAATAAATTGCCCTCAATTTTAAAACTCAGTGTTTTGCATTCCCACTCACATAAAAAGTAGCTCTTTAGTCAGATAAAATTAGTAAATGTATTTAAAGTTTTCAAGGAAGCTAGTAGAAAATGCAGCCATGTAATAACATACACAATTTAACATAACACAATTTAACATGTGTAATAATATACACAATAGTACACAATTTTGTGGGGGCACATAGCTTAGGAAAATGATTCCTCCCTATTGAAAGACCTTACAAATATATAT
This sequence comes from Neophocaena asiaeorientalis asiaeorientalis, assembly GCF_003031525.2. Taxonomy (NCBI): domain Eukaryota; kingdom Metazoa; phylum Chordata; class Mammalia; order Artiodactyla; family Phocoenidae; genus Neophocaena; species Neophocaena asiaeorientalis. The sequence continues at coordinate 1,082,312 of NW_020172316.1, read as the reverse complement.
ATAAAGAAAGTAAATGTGAACATTATCAGTAACAACTCATAGAAAGTAACTCAGTGTCTTTAGTGACAGGTGGTCAAATTTCTCCCATCTGTACATGAGATATTAACACTATGCAAGAATATTAATTATATACTATTCAATTTCAGAATGCTAGTAAATGATAGCTTACATTGGTAATTCTAGTTTTTTCATGATGGCTCTAATTTCTAGAAGAGAAAAATATCATAAAATAAAGTTGGAGAAATGCTTTTTCTTACAATTTGTCCACTTAACTATGGAAAGAGCAAAGAGAAGATTCTTAGGTTAATACAAAAATCATTAAAGAGTCTTTGTTGGATATATGCATAGAAGATATTTTCTCTGAAACTGTATCCAGCATCTTACCTCCCTTCATGGCACATTTTAACAGACAGAAGTTCTTAATTTCAGTTAAATTCAGGTTTATTATATGTTTCTTTTGGATTTGTGCTGTTTGTATCCTTTTTAAAAAATCTTTGCCTATCAAAATTATTGGGGCATTTCCCTAACCTTTATTCTATGCACTGTATGGCTTTGTATTCATATTTATTTTTACGACCTATTTGGAATAAATTTTTGTATAATAAGTTTAAAAAGAAAATAATTATACTTTTTCCAAAAAGGTTATCCAACCAATGCAGTATGTTTTTTAAAAAGAAACTCTTTTTTCACATAATACTTAAGTGGGATTTTTGTGATAAATCAGGAGACTGAATATGTGTGGTCTGTTACTGGACAATCTGTTTTGTTCCTTAAATCTATGTAAGGAAAATACCCTTGTGATAATCACACCCTCTTAAAATTTACATAAATTTTGATTGTTCCTAATTTGTTCTCCTCCAAACTTTGAAATTTTCTATGTTGAAGTGTTATATAACTTTTGAAAATCTACTTCTAAGTATTGGGTGTTTTATTTTTATGTTCTTATAAGCTAAGTAAAAATTTAGTATATTTATAGGTGTTACATATGAGAACAATTAAATTTATTTAATAATGACATTGGATCCAACAAATTTTTTGAATTAACTGAATTCTAATTGTTTATTTTTTTATTTTAGGCTTTTTTTTTTAACATATACAATCTTGTCATCTGCAAACAATGACAGTTTTATTTCTTGCTTATGCTGATTTTTCCCACTGCTTTATTGTACTAGAAAGAATTATAGTAAAATGTTTAAAGTAATTGGAGATACTGAAATTCTTCTTCTGGAACTCAGAGAATGATTTTTCATCATTTCACAATTAATTGTGATGCTTTTTTTTTTTTTTTACATATCCCTATCAGAGCAAGAAGTCTTAATTCTTCTATTACTAGTTTGCTAAGTGTATTGTTTTGTTTCATTTTATATGTGTTGGTTTTATCAAATACTATTTATGTGTTAAATGCAACAATCAGATACATTTTTTAAAGACACATTCTTTTAAAATGTAGATTTAGATTGATTCGTTTTTGAATTGTTAAACAAATTTTGCACTATTGGAATAAATCTCACTTAGTAATTATGTAGGATACTTATAATGTTCTATTCACTTTCCTTGTATTTTGTCTGGGATATCTTTTTGTCTTTGTGTGAGAGACTGGACTGAAATTTTCCTTTCTTTGATTGCTCTTGTCAGGTTTGTTATCAAGTTTATTCTAGCCATAATGATAAATTTGTAAGTGTTCCCTTCTTTTTCTATTGTCTGATAATTTATGTAAGCTTTGTAATTGATGTTCAAAAAACTAATCAATGAGGACTTCTGGGACCAGAGTTTATTCTATGTGTAGGTTTAAACACAGGTTCCGTTTTTTAAACAGATACAGCATTACTCATTACTAGCACTTTCAGTGTCTCATGGGATCATACTCTAGTTTGTTGTTTACTGTACATCCCCTTTTCTTTCTCTCTCTTTATTTCTGTCTGGGTATTTACTTCCAGTTCAGTAAGAATTAATCAACATGCATATTTTACAGTTCTAGAGTTTCTATTTGATTCTACTTTATAGTTCTCTTATGAAATGCTCCTCTTTTTTATTTCTTTTATTGAATATATATACCCCAGTAACTTTAAGTATTTTTAAGTCACTTCCAGAAACTGGAGAATTTTTGATTTGTTCCCATTTTCCTTTGCTTTCAGATTGTGTATCATTATTGATTGGTGGACATTATGTTCAAAAATATGGTGGCTCTGATTGTAGTTATAATTCTCCTAAAGAATTTAATTTCCTTCTGCAGTTAAAGAGCAGTTAAAGAGCAGAGATTGATCTCTCACTCTAATCAGAGATTGGGCATGTCCCAGGGTTTTTCCAGGCCTTGTGAAACCTATACTTTATCTGGTTTGCAATGTTTCTAGACCTCTGGGCACATCTTAGGAAACAGCTGCTTACCAGAGTGGAAAAGCAACTGAGGAAGCCCAGTGTACCTGTTTGGTTCCCTTCTCTCTGTCATCTTAGATTCATAAAGTCATAAAGTCTGGCTGCCTTTTTTGCTCCCTGATGGCTTTAAACAGCCTGTTTGTTTGTGTGTTTGTTTTTAAAAGTCTAGCTTTTATAGACTTTCCTGGTAAAACTTGTCTTTATTAGTGACAGGTGGTATATTTTTTACTTTATGGATTCTAAATATGTAAGACAAAGGTTTATGAAAGTTTTCATAGATCTCTCAAACTGAAAACTCACATTTCACTTGCAAATTATGATAAAAATGGGAAAAACAATTAAAAGTTAAAAACAGAAACCTTAACTTTGGAAACAGAAGGACTTACTAGTTAAAGCACTGTGTTTAGAGTCAGAGGACAGAGATCATGGGCTTTGTGTAATTTGGGAGAAGTTACCAAACCATACTAACCCTTAATTTTCCTCATCTATCAAATACAAATAAAAATGGTAGTTACTTCAGATAACTAAATATAATACATTTTATAAATCACTTAACATAAATTATTTAGCATAGTTTTGGCAGCTATTACTCATTGGATAAATCATAACTATTAAAATCATGAATATTTATTTAATGAACAAAAACGTTTAAAAGTGAAATCAACTAGGAAATATACATTATTATTAAAAATATACTCATGGTTCAATTTGATTAATCATATTCAAACTACATGGATCTTTTAATATAGTAATATGAATCATATTTTTAAGAAATTATATCTCTATGTCATATCTGCATCTAAGTCAAAATTTCTAACTTCTCTCTGCCAGGTCTAAAAGATAAAAATTGTATGCATTTTTTACAATTTATAGATAAGGTTAGTTCCCAAAAATATATATATAAATCTAATTTTCTTATCAAATATATTGCGCCTATTTATTTTTATGTTATTTACATATGTTTGTGAATATGTGTTTTCAGAAATGAGATTAAATTTTATTTTTAAATGATCTACTTGCTAATTAAATTTTAAGCCACTCATACAATTTTAGGATTATGAGGTCATTTGTCAGCATTTCTGCCAGAAGGCTTTTGGAAATCAATTATGTGAAGCAAATAATTTATATATAAAACCATATGAAATATTTTATGATAAGATAATGCTATACACACATTAAGTCTCAAAGTAGAGAGCATAGTGTAAATTAATTACAATGAGTAATGTATAACATTATTGCCATATACCATCTTTGCATTACTGGAATAAGACCATTATATGGTAATCATATTACTTTAAAAAAACATAAGTTTTCTTTCTAATTAACTTTGAGAGACAATATGGAGATATTTGGAGAAACTAACACAAAATCCTCCTGATCCTGAATAACTGATAGAGTTCTCTGAGTGTTTTCTATGTCCTGGGTATTGTTTTTAGGGCTCTATGTGGATTTATTAATTTACTCCTTCCAACAGTTAAGTGATGCAATTATTACATCTATTTAACAGGAGGTTCAACATAGGTACAAAGAGTATAAGTAGCCTAGCCAAGGCCCGTGGGCTGCAAGTTGATTTCTGAATCATATTTTTAAGAAATTATATCTCTATGTCATATCCCCATCTAAATCAAAATTTCTAACTTCTCTCTGCCAGGTCTAAAAGATAAAAACTGTATGCGTTTTTTACAATTTATAGATAAGGTTAGTTCCCAAAAAATTTTTTACAATTTATAGATAAGGTTAGTTCCCAAAAAATTATATACAAATCTAATTTTCTTATCAAATATATTGCTTTCTGATTCAAAAAGTCAGAATCTAAACCTAGTTCTGTCATGAAATAGTCATTTAACCATTCTTTAATATTGTCTTTATCAAGGACACAAAAGAGATACATGAGAGTGGAATAAGGTGTGATCAAGAAGGTATCAACAGTGACAAAGGGAATAAGAAGGAGAGAATCACCAATGCTAAAGTCATAAATTAAATCACAAATTATGTTTAACTGAGAGCAAGCATGGAACTCCAGAGTGAGAATGTTGCATCACTTATGAACAAATTCTTTACTTGTACTTTTGAATCTCTTTATAAATTGTGTATGTTATATTGTACTCCACTTTGTAAAATTAAGATACTAATTATTTTTACAGTTAATTTAATATGGAAATAAAATGTGTGAAATGCTTTTATGAGTACCTGGTACACAGTAAGCATTCAATAAATGTTAGCTAGAATTATTTATAATTTCCTAGGTTACCTTAACAGTCTGCATCAATCTAGTGACAACACTAACAAAACTGCATTTCACTGATATCCTATGCTAGGATTTGGGAAACCTTGTTCTTCTTAAGTACCTTCTGTCACTGGCAGCTCCATGTAAAGCTCAGGAATGGTCAAGCCAGAGCTTTTAGTTGCTAGAGCCGCATTCACTCCAAACTAAGGGCCAGTGACTTGCATTTTCTGCCACCACTGCCAGGGTTATTTTCTCTCTACAAAGTTCTAATGCCTTACTCCGTCAAATATGTTGTAGATACGACACTGAATCCTATTGTTTTAAGCTGTGAGCCTAAACATTTCCTTAGGAGTCCTTCCTTCTAAAGGTTACCATCATTTTCACAATAGCTGCCACTTGTGGATTAGTTGAGGTATTCGTACAACAAAAACTTTAGGTGTCTTATTTATAATGAGACAAGGGAATAACAAAACTGAATTTATTGTAAATGTATTGGAAAAATTAGAGAATCAAAAGAAGTCTGGACAAAAAGCCCTTGCAAAACAGGTAGCAGAAAATCCAACCATTTAGACCACAGGAAAAATTTTGTTAGGATGGCCTGCTGCCGCTTCTGCACAATCATTGTGCTATTGCTGGACAATGAACTTCACCTCTTATATAGCTGGTTTTCCTGGTTTCTTTGAGTCACTCACTCTAAATTCAAAGACCAAGTCCCAGCTGGTCATGGCTATTAAAAGTGTTCATGCTTTAACTTTTAGAAAGAAAGGGGAAGAAATGTTGTAGTTTACTTCACTCCCAAAGTTGGAAAACAAGCCTTACCTCTCACAAAAACATATCCAATGAGATACTAGATCACCAAAATAGCACATCTGTGCTCTACCTTCTTATTAAATGTAGATGTATACTGCATCTGAGGCCAGATTACATCTCTTTATCTTCTGATTGGACCATGCATTTTCTCCGTCAAAGTTTTAGAGAGATGTTCAAACCATAACAATTACACCACTAGAATGGCCAACTACCAGGTATTAATAGTCACCCAATTTACATGGAAGAAGCTATCAAGGAAGAATACCTAAGAAAAAAATGCTCACCTAAAGGGCTGAATATGCCTTTAGAGGGCATATTAAGACAGCAAACATTGTGCAGAAAATCATGGGTACCACCTCATATCTAACTGTATTTTCTCTAATGTACTCAAGATACTTATTCTAAAAATACTTTTTTTCTTTTATTTTTATTTAACACCTTTATTGTAATTTTTCCAATAGAATCTTCATTTAAAATGTTTATGCTAATATTTATTGAATACCCAATATATGTTGGACACTGTTCTATGTGCTTTAAATGTACTAGCTTAAGTCACAAAATAATTGAAGAGCTGTTATTTTGATCTCTGATTTGCAGATTGGGAAACTGAACCATAGAGAACTTACATAATTTAGCCAAGATCCCATGAATGGTAAGAAGTAGAGCTGAATTTGATTCCAGAAACAATGCCATAGGTTATTAATCTCTCACACAAACACAAACACACAAACACATGTGTAGATATGTAGAGAGAGGAAGAGAGAGACAGAGAGACCAAGAGAGATCAGTCAAGAAAGAGCCAAACACAATTATGTTTGTGACATAATCAGGTTACAAAGTGCTTTTGAACTAAAATGACAGTTTGATATTGTCAAAACTCAATTTGCTTTTTAAAATACCAAAATCAACTGTTTTAAATAACCACTATGGAAAAGTAGGCAGGACATTTCTGCATGTCCCAGTGCCTCAGTGTTCAATTGCCTCACCTAAAAATTTTTAATAAACAAAAGAAAACCAAAAATGGCAGCCTGACATCTTTTGCGATTTACAGCACTGAGGTACTTTGGCACAGAATGAATTAGATAAAGGGGACCTGGAGTTATAGGAAATCATTGATGAATTGATTTTATACTAAGATGACTGGTTTCTCTGGCTTTTCTCTCAAGATGATTCATCAGTTGGCCGTTCACATCAAGTATTTTAGAGCAGAGTGTTCTTTCATTGGGAATCATTCTTTTCGTGAAAGCAGAAATGATGGACACTTAAACAGTTTAAATGTGCTTCTGTTCTTGCAACTGAAATCGTCTTTGGTAGAAAGTTACAAAAAATGGATGCAGTTGTTCCATTGGGATATTTGTCATTTCTTTAGACAATGCATTTAATGTGTCTAGAAGACTCTGAATAGAATGACTGAACAAACTTCCGGTTACACAATGATAAGAAACTCTTACCTAATTTGTTATGTCTGTCATTCAAAAAACAGTTAAAAAACAAGTTTGCTTAAATCAGTTTGCCTTACTGCTTCAAAAAATAAGGAATCAATTTGCTAAAATTATTTTGAAATATGAGAAACATAGAGGCAAGTGGATAGATGATAGAAATCTAAACTACTATGATGTATATTTTATAAAATGTCATTTGGAAGAAATATATTAAAATGTTGATTCCTTATAAATAAAATATTTAACAATACCTGATTTCCATTAGAGATAATGATTAATATACATTTATGTGGAGAAGGTCATGAATTTCTTTTTTTTTCAGTGTAACTGGTTCTTTATTTATTTTTTAATGTCTTTATTGGAGCATTATTGCTTTACAATGTTGTGTTAGTTTCTGCTGTATAATAAAGTGAATCAGCTATATGCATACATATATCCCTCTAACCCCTCCCACTTGCATCTCCCTCCCACCCCCCCATCCCACCACTCTAGGTAGTCACGAAGCACCAAGCTGATCTCCCTGTGCTATGCAGCTCCTTCCCACTAGCTATCTATTTTACATTTGGTAGTGTATATATGTCAATGCCACTATCTCACTTTGTCCCAGTTTACCTCGCCCCTCCCCATGTCCACAAGTCCATTCTCTACGTCTGCACCTTTATTCCTGTCCTGCCCCTAAGTTCATCAGAACCATTTTTTTTTCTTTTTTAGATTCCATGTATATGTGTTAGCATACAGTATTTGTTTTTCTCTTTCTGACTTATTTCACTCTGTATGACAGACTCTAGGTCCATCCACCTCATTACAAATAATTCAATTTCACTTATTTTTATGGCTGAGTAATATTCCATTGTATATATGTGCCACATCTTCTTTATCCATTCATCTGTCAATGGACACTTAGGTTGCTTCCATGTCCTGGCTATTGTAAATAGAGCCGCAATGAACATTGTGGTACATGACTCTTTTTGAATTATGGTTTTCTCAGGGTATATGCCCAGTAGCAGGATTGCTGTGTTGTATGGTAGTTCTAGTTTTAGTTTTTTAAGGAACCTCTATACTGTTCTCCATAGTAGCTGCATCAATTTACATTCCCACTAACAGTACAAGAGGGTTTCCTTTTGTCCACACTCTAGGTAAGTTTATTCCTAGGTATTTTATTCTTTTTGTTGCTGTGGTAAATGGGACTGTTTCCATAATTTCTCTTTCAGATTTGTCATCATTAGTGTATAGGAATGCAAGAGATTCCTGTGCATTAATTTTCTACCCTGCTACCAAATTCATTGATTAACTCTAGTAGTTTTCTGGTACCATCTTTAGAATTCTCTATGTATAGTATCATATAATCTGCAAACAGTGACAGTTTTACTTCTTTTCTGATTTGGATTCCTTTTATTTCTTTTCCTTCTCTAATTGTTGTAGCTAAAACTTCCAAAACTATGTTGAATAAAGGTGGTGAGAGTGGGCAACCATGTCTTGTTCCTGACTTTACAGGAAATGGTTTCAGTTCCTCACCACTGAGAATGATGTTGGCTGTGGGTTTTTCATATATGTCTGGTTTTGGTCTCTGGGTAATGGTGGCCTCATAGAATGAGTTTTGGTGTATTTCTCCCTCTGCTATATTTTGGAAGAGTTTGAGAAGGATAACTGTTAACTCTTATCTAAATGTTTGGTAGAATTCGCCTGTGAAGTCTTCTGGTCCTGGGCTTTTGTTTGTTGGAAGATTTTTAATCACAGTCTAATTTCAGTGCTTCTGATTGGTCTGTTTATATTTTCTATTTCTTCCTGGTTCAGTCTCATAAGGTTGTACATTTCTAAGAATTTGTCCATTTGTTCTAGGTTGTCCATTTTATTGGCATATAGTTGCTTGTAGTAATCTCTCATAATCCTTTGTATTTCTTCAATGTCAGTTGTTTCTTCACCTTTTTCATTTCTAATCCTGTTGATTTGAGTCTTCTCCATTTTTTTCTTGATGAGTCTGGCTAACTGTTTATCAGTTTTGTTTATCTTTTCCAAGAACCAGCTTTGAGTTTTATTGATCTTTGCTATTGTTTCTTTCATTTCTTTTTCATCTATTTCTGATCTGATCTTTATGATTTCTTTCTTTCTGCTAACTTTGGAGTTTTTTTCTTCTTATTTTTCTACTTGCTTTAGGTGTAAGGTTAAGTTGTTTATTTGAGATGTTTCTAGTTTCTTGAGGCAGGATTGTATTGCTATAAACTTCCCTCTTAGAACTGCTTTTGCTGAATCCCATAGGTTTTGTGTCATTGTGTTTTCATTGTCATTTTTTCTAGGTATTTTTTGATTTCCCCTTTTGATTTACTCAGTGATCTCTTGGTTATTTAGTATTGTTGTATTGTATTTAGTATTATTGTATTGTTTAGTCTCCATGTGTTTTTATATTTTACAGTTTTTTTCCAGTAAGTGATATCTAGTCTCACAGCATTGTGGTCAGAAAATATACTTGATACAATTTCAATTTTCTTAAATTTACCAAGGCTTGACTTGTGACCCTAGATATGATATATCCTGGAGAAAGTCCCACGAGCACTTGAGAAGAAAGTGTATTCTGTTGTTTTTGGATGGAATATCCTATAAATATCAATTAAGTCCATCTTGTTTAATGTGTCATTTAAAGATTGTGTTTCCTTATTTATTTTCATTTCAGATGATCTGTCCTTTGATGAAATTGGGGTGTTAAAGTCCCCTACAACGATTGTGTCATTGTTGATTTCCCCTTTTATGGCTGTTAGCATTTGCCTTATATATGGAGGTGCTCCTATGTTGGGTGCATAAACATTTACAATTGTTATTTCTTCTTCTTGGATTGATCCCTTGATCATTATGCAGTGTCCTTCTTTGTCTCTTGTAATAGTCTTTGTTTTAAAGTCATTTTGTCTGATATGAGAATTGGTACTCCAGCTTTCTTTTCATTTCCATTTGAATGGAATATTTTTCCATCCCCTCACTTTCAGTCTGTATGTGTCCCTAGGTCTGAAATGAGTCTCTTTTAGACAACATACATACAGGTCTTGTTTTTGTATCCATTCAGCCAGTCTATGTCTTTTGGTTGGAGCACTTAATCCATTTACATTTAATGTAATTATCAATATGTATGTTCTCATTACCATTTTCTTAATTGTTTTTAGTTTGTTTTTGTGGGTCTTTTCCTTCTTTTGTGTTTCCTGCTTACAGAAGCTCCTTTAGCATTTGTTGTAAAGCTGGTTTGGTGGTGCTGAATTCTCTTAGCTTTTGTTGTCTGTAAAGGTTTTAATTTCTCTGTCAAATCTGAATGAGATCCTTGCTGGGTAGAGTAATCTTGGTTGTAGGTTTTTCCCTTTCATCCCTTTAAATATGTCCTGCCACTGCCTTCTGGCTTGCAGAGTTTCAGTTGAAAGATCAGCTGTTAACCTTATGGGGATTCCCTTGTATGGTATTCCTTGCTTTTCCCTTGCTGCTTTTAATTTTTTTAATTTGTATTTAATTTTTGATAGTTTGATTAATATGTGTCTTGGCATGTTTCTCTTTGGGTTTATCCTGTATGGGACTCTCTGTGCTTCCTGGACCTGACTGACTCTTTCCTTTACCATGTTAGGGAAATTTTCGACTATAATCTCTTCAAACATTTTCTCAGAGCCTTTCTCTTTCTCTTATTCTTCTGGGACCCCTATAATTTGAATGTTGGTGCATTTAATGTTGTCCCAGACGTCTCTGAGAGTGTCTTCAATTCTTTTCATTCTTTTTTCTTTATTCTCCTCCCTGGCAGTTATTTCCACCATTTTATCTTCCAGCTCACTTACCTGCTCTTCTCCCAGTTATTCTGCTTTTGATTCCTTCTAGAGGAATCAAATTTCAGTTATTGTGTTGTTCATCACTATTTGTTTGCTCTTTAGTTCTTCTAGATCCTTGTTAAATGTTTCTTGTATTTTCTCCATTCTGTTTCCTAGATTTTGGATCACCTTTACTCTCATTACTCTGAATTCTTTTTCAGATAGGTTGCCTATTTCGTCTTCATTTATTTGGTCTTGTAGGTTTTTACCTTGCTCCTTCGTCTGTAAAATATTCTTTTGTATGTTCTTTTTTTTTTTTTTTTGATGGGTTGGGCTGTATTCCTGTCTTACTGGTTGTTTGTCCTGAGGCATCCAGCACTGGAGTTTGCAGACAGTTGGATAGAATCAAGACTTGGTGCTGAGATTAGGACCTCTTGGATGCCTCACTTCAATTAATATTCCCTGGGTCTGAAGTTCTCTGTTAGTCCAGCAGTTTGGACTCAGAGATCCCACCAGAGGAGCTTGGGCTCAACCTCTTTCCTGGTAACAAAGGTCCCACAAGCTACCTAGCACAGCCAAAAAAGAAAGAAAGAAAGAAAAAAAGGAGCAGTACAATATTAAAGAATAAAAAACAAAATAAAATTAGAAAGATAAAAAATACATTAGGAAAAATAAAAGAAAAGGGGGGTGGGGAGAACAAGCCAAAAGGAGAGAACAATAACAAAGTATAAAGAATAAAATAAAATAACAAAAATAAAATATTTATTAAGAAAGATAAAAATATAATTGAATCAACAGCAATGAATCAACAAGATAAAACAGAATCCCAATATAAAAGAGGAAAAAAGAAAATAGCCTTGGCTATGAGGGCGGAGTTTTGGCAGGGGTGGGACTTAGGCAGGGGCAGGGTTTAGGATGGTGCAGGACCTAAGGGGGTGGGGGGTGACGTTTGAGCATGGGGTGGGGCCTAGGCTCAGGGCCCAGATAGCTGGAAAAGGCCCTGGGGGGTGGTGCCTAGGCCTGGCAATGTTCAAGCATGGGGCAGGGCCTCTGCTTAGGACATGCACAGATGGGGAAAGGCAGCAGTTCCAAAGGAGGGCCTCTGGAGTATGGAGTTCTAGAGTTTGGAGGTAAGGCCCTGGGTGAGTGTGTGTGGGTGTGGTTTAAGCCCATTGCATTGGAGGGGACCTCAGAGAGGGTCTCCGAGTGTAGAGGTAGGGCCCTGGGTGGCGGTGTAGGGGCAGGGCTCAGGCTCTGCACAGCAGAAGGGAGGCTCTGAGGGCAGAGGATTAGGTCCCGGAGCCCAATAGGCTCCCTGGTGCCTAAGTGGACAGTGAAAGTGCTGGCCGTGGTCCCTTCCATTCCTCCACACCCCCTTCCCACTGTCTCCCCCAGGGTCTCCCCCATCCTCAATGGACCCCTAACTATGGTTGTGTCCCATGGGGTGTACAAACTCCTCCCCTCTCCCAGCTCCCCTTCAGGGATGTCAGTCCCAGAGGTCCGGCCTTTACTTTTGCTGCCCCCTTCCCTCCCTCCCACACCCTCAGGGCCTGCGTGGCTGGAGGGGGCCTCAGGGAGCAGAGGATCAGGCCCAGGATCTCAGCAGGCTCCTAGGGGCCCAAGTGGTCAGGGGAAACCTGGCCACGCTCCCTTTTGATCCTTTGCCCTCCCAGTGATCCCCCAATTTCCCCTTTCAGGAGTAGGATCCCTTCCCCTCCCCCAGCTACCCCTCAGGGACACCAGTCCCCTCCCATATCCACTTCTTCTCCCCCTTCATTCCTCCCACACCCCACTTCCTACCCAGTTGCTGACAGTTCCTCTGTTCCCCTTAGGTGTCCCATTGGTGCCTGGTAGGTGCCCTAGTTGTGCAGAGACACGAATTCTTCATCCTCCTAGTCTGCCATCTTGATTCCACCCCTCACCATGAATTTCTTCATAAAGAAAATTTTTATAAATTACTGTATGTTAATTGAATCATTAAATAATTAATAGATCTATTTAAAGATTTTATTGTAAGCCAGGAGATGATGTTGTTAATATAGAATTAGGAAGATACTACTATATGATGTTAATTTTTAATCTAATGAGCTGTCCATGCCAATTACATGACTGCTTATATACTGAATCTAAGTTTTAACATTTTTAAGAGGCTACAAATCCAAAAATTACTTAAATAATCCTTGGATAAATAATTTACCTCATGCAAGATATTCCAAAATTTTTTTAATTGGACAGATTCTGAATTTATCATTGAGGTGTTTGTTGTCATTATAACAGGTTTGGTTATAGCAGTATTAGATATGATGTATGTGAGAAGTTGTTACATGTACTAATTCAACTTTATATCTATCAACCACTAACCGAATGGTGGATTCTTATTAATGTCTGACCACCTTGTTTACTCCAGATACAAGTAACAAACAAAGGTCTGTTATCCAGATAATTACACTTTTTACTTTTACTGAAGATCTTACTCTAAATGGAAACGTGTAAACAAAATTTTGTCTACAATTGTATAACACTATAATAGAAGGAATCAAATAAATATATAAGTAATTATCCTCAATAGTTGATTTCTAGATTTGAATCATGGCATACAATTTCTTTATTAATATTTTATTGATAAAAATATAATATTAAAGTACCTATTTATCTGTCATAATTTAAAGTATATGAAAATATTTCAAAAAATATTAACACATTGACTCCACTGGAATAAAAATAATAAGTCACAGCAATTAAGTATAGATAGTCTGGTATCAAAAGGTTTTTAGTGATAGAAATTCTGTTAATTTAATTCACCACAACCACAAAAAATACTGTATATCCTCAAAAAATGACCCCAAAATACCATTCTACATCAATTCTTTATTTTTTTTTCAGAAGCGTATGTGTTTTGTCAGGGTTTAAGATCTATTTTAACAAATAATCCCCAAATATCAGTTGCTTAAGATAAAAAGGATTATTCCTTCTTTTATATGCTCAATAGGGTTGGAAATGCAATAGGACAAAATCAGATCCATAAAGTCATTTGAGAATCAGTCTTCTTCTATTCAGAGGGTTCTCCTCAGCCCTCAACTAGATCTTCTGCATCTAGATGACATTCAGGGAAAGAGAGAGAAAATGGCACAGCTGGTTTTAACCACTTTGGCTCAAGGCTAAATATTCAATTGTGCTTGTGTGACAGGTAGTTACATAGCCTTATCTAATGCAAAGGGCCTGGGAAATATAGTCTAGCAGTTCACCAAGGCAAAAGGAGTGTGGATATTGAAAAACAGTTTAGGCAGTTTCTGTCACACAGGAATTACAGGACTATTATTCAATATAGTTAGAAGTATGTGTATTACTAGCATATATCTCATACTAGAGACGTTCCCAGTAAAACAAAACAAAACAAAAAGGTTATTATCACAGTTGCTCTTCAACTTTTTTCAAAATTGATAGAAAAATTTTAAGTGAGAGGAAAAAATATTAATAACTATATTTATAAAATTGTTACCATTTATTCATGATATGATTATTTGGAAATCTCCAGAAAAACACAAAGAAACTAATAAAAGTAATTTTAAAACAGTAAATTGATCAATTAGAAATACATGTTGAAATAGCAATAGTTCTGTAAACTGGGTCCCTCAAAAATCCAACTCAAAAGAGATATAAAATAGAAAATTCACTCTTTCAATTTAATGAAAAAATATTAAATAAGTGGAAAATGTGTCATTTCTGAATTATCTCCACAAAAATCAATAGTCAATCTGAGAAAGAAATGGAAAATTTTATTTGAACCAAACTGAGGATTATAACCTGGAGACAGTCTCTCAGAGAGTTCTGAGAGCTGTTCTGAAGAGGTAAGTAGGGAGGTCAGTATATATGTGATTTTGGCCTAGGGGATACATACAATCAAGCACACATCTCAATAGAAGGTTGCTGATGGCCACAAGGAACAGATATTTTAGTTAATAGTTTTAGTGATTTTCTAAGTATAGGAAGATGCAAGAATCCAGGTTCATAAAAAATTTCTCCTGAAAATATCAAACTATCCAAGGACCAGTTCTGCCAGTTTTTCCAGAGCATAGAGTGCCTCATCCTGATCTCTACTCTTAATTCCTTTCAGTGGTTTTGTAGGTGAGTGACTGCAGTGGCTAATAATCTGATTTTTGTAGAACTGAAGGCTGGGCAACATTCTTTATTTTACAATCCCTTCTCTTTTAGGCTTGATTTTGACTAAGATTTGGGAGGCACTGTGTGACCAATGTGTCCCATGGTGCTAGGAATGTTCATTCCCAGGTCAGGTGAAGATTTCACTGATTGGCTACTCAATGTGTTGTTACTAGACTAGGCCCAGTTAACAATAACCAAAAACTTCTTGAACGCCTGCATACTAGTCTCTTATGATCCAGGAAATTGTTCTCTCGTTCCTTCTTCCCATATCTAGAGCTACACTATTATAATCATTGATCTTATAGAACTATATATTTGTTATTTCAAGCTACCTAGTCATCAATAATTTTATTGAGGCTCAGTTACATATTTGGTAATGCAAGAAACAATATTCCTGTAAAACAGGCAAAATTCAATATATAACATAGTAATATAGCTAATAACATTAATAAGATCATAAGTAAGTATTTAAGCTAAGAACTTCCATTAGGCACTGCCCAGTATCTCCCCAGGTTGTCTGACTAGTCTGTTTTGCACCAATCGCTATCTTTAAGGGAAACTATATATAGGCATTGTAAATAAAGTTCACCAAAGATATCTGCAGGTGCAAGGTGAGTGGTGGGTCACTGTGACCCTTACAGGATTGAGAAGGAAATGTTGTTTTCTAAAGAGTTAACATGGCTGGCACCAGAAGGAGAAAAATTGATCTTTATGGTTGAGCAGATATTTCTGCCTTTGGGGAGGTCTGGTTAACACATAATGCACATGCAGAAGGACAACTGCAGGGGAAGGAGGAGGCCAAAGGGCAGAGGAAAAGTTTCATGTTTTCTTGTCTTGCTTAAAACATGAATTTTTATTTCATCAATTGGCAATGTCAATAATTCTCTGTAAGTTTTATATATATATAAAACAAAAACAATGAAAAAAATTACGTGAAGTGGTGGGAATTTAACAATATAAGTACAAAAATAATCTGGAATAATTAAGTAAATGTGAGATAGAATAGTCATTATGAAACATTTATCTTGTGGAAGAAACATTTTAACTAGTGGAAGAAAATATAATTATAAGAAAATATTTTTATATTTTCTTATAAATATAAGAAAATATTTATGTAAATTTATGGAATAGAATTTCTCAAAGTGTTAAAAGACTATAAACAGAAGGAAGGATAGTTTTGACTGTTTTTTTGCTATTTTGCTATTATATATAAAATATACACACATATAATATTTCCATTTAAAAAGAAACCAGAATAACAAAACATTTGGAATTTTATTTATAATATATTTGTATCTATAAATATATTTATACATATGTTTCACAAATCAATAAGAAAATATGAAGACAATGAAAATTAGACAACAGATAATTATGACTTTACCTGTTCATACATTTGTCACAGTAGGAAATAATTTTCATTTTTGAGGTATCATAATGTCATCTATTTCTATTGACCATTAAAGTTCTTGTATTCTCTATTCATAGAACAGTGATAGCTTTCAATATCTGAGAATGGCATTTTAGTAGAAAGTATCAAATCATATTGATTCTATAATTCTAACTTTTCGTACATAAGAATTTTTGCTATTCAATATTTCTAAAAGTATTCAAAAGACACCCTCTACATGCCAAGTAATTTTTCAAAATCTTCAATGTTGGCCACAATTCCAGCAGAGTTATTTTGAGTTGCTCAAGCTCAGCATTTTCATACTCTCTCTCTCTCTTTTAGACAACACACATAATTTGGGTTTTAAATACCACAGGGAAAAAAATTATGAAGACTAGAACAAACTAATATATACAGAAATGCATTGTTAATTTTATCTACAAACAGGCCACTCCATCTGTTCAAACATAATGTTCCAAACTTAGGAATATGTTCCAAACCAAAGAGCATGATATTTGACAGATGGAGAGGTCTGTAAGCCTGTCTGGAGCACGGAATACTATAGAGTTTGTAGCAGGGTCCAATTTTCCATGCTAAATGAAATCTAATCAAAATTTCTTCCCAATAAACATCAGAATCAGCACCAATGTTACCAATTGCTATGCATCATAGACCAACTCATTTTATCTATTTCCTTTCTCATACGCAAGAAACCCATACCTACTTTCTGAGACAATTTTCTACTTTCATGGTTGTTCTCCTACATAAATAAGTACAAATGCCAAACATATTTCATGAAAATAGAAGTCACTAATGAGTCAAACACAGGATGACCTACTCTTTAGCACAAAAATATCGTGTGAGTGCTATTTTTAGAAAAATTAATCATTTAAGGATCATGTTATAATATATAAAATTTGGAGAAAGCTTTGATAGGATTTTGATAAATCTCTTCAATTTATTGAAATAAACAACAGAAAAAGAAGTATAGGATATTTGTGTTTCCCTAAAACATGTAGCCAGTGAGAGACTGTATAAGATTTATTTGCTCTTGTCCAGTGTTCCGTTATAAAATCCAGCATTCTAACTTGGGAGATTGCCTCATCATCATTAAAATTTCAGTACAATTAAACTTGAAGACAAAAATTTTACTGAAAATGTCTGTGTCATATAGGTTGCTCAGAACTGAGAACACCGCTTCTACTTATATAAATTAATCATAGGCTTATCGAATAGAGCATGAGGGCACTGTAGGGGAGGACAATTTTTCTCTTTTCTTCCCTTCTAGGTTCTTTGGATGATTTAATAAACTCACGAGACAAATTAACGGGAGAAAAATAAATTTAATTTTGCCTGCATGGGAGCTCATAAAAATATGAGACTCAAAGAAGTGACCAAAGCAGGCAGCTTTTATACTTTTAAACAAAGAAACAATTATATGCAAAGAATTGACAAAGGGTTTGGGGCTTGAGGTAGCAAATTAATGAAGAAATAACAAAGTTTGTTTATACCTTATTACCTGAATTCACTATCTCTGGTAATAAGGATGCTTTCTACCCACCAGTTTCAGGGAGGGTGCCCTTCACATGGGGAATATATTTCCTGCTTTCAGGGGGACAAGAGAGGGTTGGAATGTCCTTCCTGCACCAGCTGTTTCTGAAGTAACTTTAATTCAAAATAATCAGTATGTCAAAGTGGCATATTTTAGGGTGGCATATTTTGTTCTGCCTCAGCCTCCAGTGATAAATGTGCAGATAAAATATATTGACATTGTTACGGAATTGAACTTGAGTCCACTTGCCTGCCATGCAGCAGAGCCAATCTACTAACACAGGTTGTGGTGAAAGAATGTACAGCGTTTATTGCAGGGTACCAAATAAGGAAAATGGGCAGCTCATGCTCAAAAGACCCAAACTCCCCAGTGGTTTTCAGGGAAGGGTTTTTAAAGGCAACATTTGGGGTGAGCGTTGCAGCTTGTAGACTTTCTTCTGGTTAATTGGTGGTGAGGTAGCAGGGTTGATGTTTCAGGAGTCTTAATCATCAACCTGGTTCCAACCAGTCTGGGGTCTACTTGCTTATGGTCAACATGTCGCCACAATCCTCCACTTGGGCAGGGGTCTTAGTTTCTGCATAACAACTCAAAAATATTCATCAGATTGTT
Organism: Neophocaena asiaeorientalis asiaeorientalis; assembly: GCF_003031525.2. Lineage (NCBI taxonomy): Eukaryota > Metazoa > Chordata > Mammalia > Artiodactyla > Phocoenidae > Neophocaena > Neophocaena asiaeorientalis. Next base: position 1,063,978 of record NW_020172316.1, on the reverse strand, counting down.
ATGTATATCCCTTGAGGAGGAACTAGGATTCTGTTTTATCCCTGAGCTCTTGTTCATGCTATCTTGCTTGGTTCTGCATTCCATCACTTCTCTAATTAGTAACTGCTTGAGTCTGCTCTTTGGAACTCAGGGAATACCTATGAGACTAAAGCATTTTTCCTACAAACAAAAAATGAGGGGCACAGAGTAGTCTTGACACTGAGAAGGCCTCACGGGGTCCTGCTCAGTCTCAATATATGTTGATGAGTGTCACATGACATCTGAGTACTTGAAACTGAAACACAGTTCAATATCTAATTTTAACATTTCAATATTCAGAGGCACTTACGACTTTGCATCTCAGGAAGCTTGGCATCATTTCAACCCTACTTCTAGCTGTGTTCAGCTCCAAACTTGTGTAGTTGTGACCATGCCCTATCACCTGTTGTGGTTCTTGGGGCAGGCAAAAACATTTTATAACAATGGGAAGCCCTAAAGGATGCTAACTTTTATCTTCTTCAGAAGTATTATAATTACATATGAACTTGAAGGGGAGCAGAATTTGCCATCCCAAAATAGTCCACATTGGTGTAAGGATTATCTTGAGCTATTTATTTTTAAGAAATTGGAGAAAGAGGAAAAACTCTGAAAATCAGTAGAAGTTACCCTGTAGTAAGAAAAATTTATATTTGAAAGGGAAATCTCCATTTTTAAGGGTGTTTCCCTCTCTGTACCAGGAAAAAGAGGTTGATAAATTTCTAGAAATTTATCAATGGAGATGGCTTGGACTTAAATCTGCATAACAACCATACACTTGTTTACTGTGCTTTGCCTGACAACCTTCCATAACTGTCTCCCCAACCCCCAACATCTTTTGTCTTTAGCTGGAGACAGTATTTAGGGTGGTGCTAGGCCATTTCCATTTCCGGGAGCTACTCAGTTTTCCTGGATATTTTCCATATATACAAGAGGTATATATGTTATTAAACTTCTGTTTGTTTTTCTCCTGTTAATTTACCTTTTATTATGGGGGCAGGATGTCTCATCCAAGAACCTAGAAGGGTAGAGGGAAAATTATTTTTCCTCCCCTATAAAGTGCCTTTCTGAAGATATTTCCTTTTCTTAAACCTCAAAGAAATTGAATATTCAAGCAACTTGACCATAAATCTAAATACTGAAGTACTTATGCTTCATTTATTGGGTATAAAAACCTTCATAATATTATGCAAAATTCAGGTAAAATCAATATTTCATAGCCATGCTTAGCTATCCCAATCTACTTTTTCTCTAGTCATGAAATAAATTATTCTAGATTTTTAAATCAGATGTTCCACCATTGAGTGGTTATATTATTATTTTGATAGTCATTTATTTGTCCACGTCATTCCCACATAAACTGCTCTGAATATTCTCTCAAATTTACAGGATTCTATTAAATGCTATTCTGTGTTAACATGAACTACTTAATGACATAATCTCAAATTTTGGTTCTGAGGTTAATTCCCAATTATATGAAGTTTTACTGAACCTGTAACTGTCTACACCAATAAAAATTAATTGAGAGGGTGTTTGCAATGCCCAAGTAGATCTTCAGATACTTCTTTGGATTTAAGTGTGAATTCATCTTCTCTTTTTAGATCCCACATATTAGTATGTCCCCACATCCTTTATTCCCATTCCCTTTGAATTTTCTTATAATTTCTAACCTAGCATATCTTGTAACACTGGTAACTGTTGTCACCAGGTTATGTATGTGTATGTTGAACTTCAACTTTTTCCACAAGTTTGAGAAAATAAATCAGATTCAGAAAGAGAAGATAAACTTTCCTGGCTGCAGGAAAAAAGTCATATTTCCATCCACCACTGGACTGCTCCCATGTGGATCTCTTTTCATAATTCCATACTCATAAATACTGGTTCCTATTCAACAACACTGACAACTCCACTAGGCATCTCAATCTTAAGGTTAGGTTTAGGTGGTGCAATATATTATCTACTGGAGAAATATGAAGGAAGCAGTAATTTCAAGAACAATGAAATAGAGTGGCTATTGCTAGATCAACAGATGATAAAACAAAAAAAAAAAGTAAAGGCTGAGATCAATTAACAGACAATTGAAAGCTAAGTGTGAAAGCCAGAGGTATCATTAGCAGCAAAAGAGGCCCTTATCTCCTGATTTGGGAGGCCCTGAGAAGACTAAATTTAGAAATCTCAGCTAAATAATAGCAATAATTACAACCACCATGCCAGATGTTTTAGTATTGCTACAATAGGTCCTTTCAGCATGAAAGAGAGAGAAATATATTCTTATAAAAATAGGCATGTACTACAGGTATGGGGTTTCTTTTCCTGCCTGCAAGGCAGCACGAGCACCACTAAATGGCTTATGTAATGTCATGGGATCCCAACATAACATTAAGTGACATTATGGGATCCCTTTTAGAGAAGAGGAAGTACAAGTTTTTTTCATGACCATTAGATCCACTGATTGTATCACATGCTCCACTAACTAGGAGCTGCTAGCAAGATAGAACAATCTGCTGAAGACACAGCTTGAGCACCAGCTTAGAGAAGGTCTTTTAAAACGATAGCAAGGATAATCCACTATACACTTATCATACATAAAGGGTATAGTTTGTATCAAAGATTTTTACATAGAACTACATCCCATAAATCTTGGAAGCAAAGTTTGGGACCAGGAATGACTACACTTACCATCACTCCCAATGACCTTCTTGGAGGATTTGTGCTACCCAACTCTGGGTTCTGTATTAGACATAAAAGGCAGAACACCTCTTCCTGGGACACAGTAAGTACCTATTGAAATACAAACTATGTCTGCTGCTAGGTCACTTTGGGCTCCTTGTATCTGTGGACCAGAAGATTAAAAAAAAACACACACACTATTTTGGTAGGAGTAATTGAGCCTATCAGAAGGAGCAAGGAGTGCTTTCACAGTGGAGACAAAGAGAAATGTGTTTTGAACCCAGGTGATCTGCTTCGTTGTCTCTTGATACTTACTCCCTTGAGCAATTGTGACTATAAATGAACAGACACAGCACCCCTGACCTGAGAACATGTTGACTAGGGACTCATATCTCTCTGGGATGAGGGTTTAGATAAGGCCAGTAGGAGTGGTAGCTGAGAGTAAAGGGAATGTAGAAACAGTAGAAGAAAAAGATGATGAGTATCAGTTACACCACCAAGATGAATTGCAGTGGTGGGACCTACAGTTCTTCCCAATAATCTTCCTCTTCTAAGGTTCCCCTAGAAAAAGAGGTCCACCAGAATCCTGGAAGAATGCCAAAAGGACTGTCTACAAATGTATATAAATAAGTTGAAGAGACCTCCCAGCTCCATGTAATATCAAATGGTGAAAATCCCCCAGAGATCTCCATCTCAACACCAAGACCCAGCTCCACTCAATGAACAGCAAGATACAGTGCTGGACACCCTATGCCAAACAACTAGCAAGCCAGGAACACAACCCCACTCATTAGCAGAGAGGCTGCCTAAAATCATAAGGTCACAGACACTCCAAAACACACCACCAGACGTGGACCTGCCCACCAGAAAGACAGCATCGAGCCTCATCCACCAGAAGACAGGCACTAGTCCCCTCAACCAGGGAGCCTACACAACCCCTGAACCAACCTTAGACATGGGGGCAGACACCAAAAACAATGGGAACTACGAGCCTGCAGCTTGTGAAAAGGACGCCACAAACACAGTAAGTTAAGCAAAATGAGAAGACAAAGAAACACACAGCAGATGAAGGAGCAAGGTAAAAACCCACCAGAGCTAACAATTGAAGAGGAAATAAGCAGTCTACCTGAAAAATAATTTAGAATAATGATAATAAAGATGATCCAAAATCTTGGAAATAGAATGGAGAAAATACAACAAACATTTCACAAGGACCTAGAAGAACAAAAGAGCAAACAAACAATCATGAACAACACAATAAATGAAATTAAAAATTCTCTAGAAGGAATCAATAGCAGAATAATTGAGGCAGAAGAACGGATAAGTAACCTGGAAGATAAAATAGTGGAAATAACTACTGCAGAGCAGAATAAAGAAAAAGAACAAAAAGAATTGAAGACAGTCTCAGAGACCTCTGGTACAATATTTAACGCACCAACATTCGAATTATATGGGTTCCAGAAGAAAAAGAGAAAAAGAAAGGGACTGAGAAAATATTTGAAAAGATTATAGTAGAAAACTTCCTTAATATGGGTAAGGAAATAGTTAATCAAATCCAGGAAGCACAGAGAGTCCCATACAGGATAAATCCAAGGAGAAACACGCCAAGACTCATATTAATCAAACTATCAAAAATTAAATACAAAGAAAAAATATTAAAAGCAGTAAGGGAAAAACATACAAGGGAATCCCCATAAGGTTAACAGCTGATCTTTCAGCAGAAACTCTGCAAGCCAGAAGGGAGTGGCAGGACATATTTAAAGTGATGAAAGGGAAAAAACCTACAACCAAGATTACTCTATCCAGCAATGATATCATTCAGATTTGATAGAGAAATTAAAACCTTTAAAGACAAGCAAAAGCTAAGAGAATTCAGCACCACCAAACCAGCCTTACAACAAATGCTAAAGGAACTTCTCTAAGCAGGAAACACAAGAGAAGGAAAAGACCTACAATAACAAACACAAAACAATTAAGAAAATGGTAGTAGGAACATACATATCAATAATTACCTTAAATGTAAATGGGTTAAATGCTCCAACCAAAAGACATAGAGTAGCTGAATGGATAGAAAAACAAGACCCGTATATATTCTGTCTATAAGAGACCCACTTCAGACCTTAGCAATTCTCATATCAAACAAAATAGACTTTAAAACAAAGACCATTACAAGAGACAAAGAAAGACACTACATAATCATCAAGGGATCAATCCAAGAAGAGGATATAACAATTGTAAATGTTTACGCACCCAACATCGGAGCACCTCAATACATAAGGCAAAAACTAACAGATATAAAATGGGAAATCGACAGTACCACAATCATAGTAGGGGACTTTAACACCCCACTTTCACCAATGGACAGATCATCCAAAATGAAAATTAATAAGGAAACACAAGCTTTAAATGATATATTATGATATATTAAACAAGATGGACTTAATTGATATTTATAGGATATTCCATCCAAAAACAACAGAATACACTTTCTTCTCAAGTGCTCATGGGACTTTCTCCAGGATATATCATATCTTGGGTCACAAGTCAAGCCTTGGTAAATTTAAGAAAATTGAAATTGTATCAAGTATCTTTTCTGACCACAATGCTATGAGACTAGATATCAATTACAGGAAAAAATATGTAAAAAATAAAAACACATGGAGGCTAAACAATACACTACTTAATAACCAAGAGATCACTGAAGAAATCAAAGTGGAAATCAAAAAATACCTAGAAAAAAATGACAATGAAAACACAACGACCCAAAACCTATGGGATGCAGTGAAAGCAGTTCAAAGAGGGAAGTTTATAGCATACAATCCTACCTTAAGAAACAAGAAACACCTCAAATAAACAACCTAATCTTACACCTAAAGCAATTAGAGAAAGAAGAAAAAAAACCCAAAGTTAGCAGAAGGAAAGAAATCATAAAGATCAGATCCAAAATAAATGAAGAAGAAATGAAGAAAACAATAGCAAAAATCAATAAAACTAAAGGCTGTTTCTTTGAGAGGATAAACAAAATTGATAACCCATTAGCCAGACTCATCAAGTAAAAAAGGGAGAACACACAAATCAATAGAATTAGAAATGAAAAAGGAGAAGTAACAACTGACACTGCAGAAATACAAAGGATCATGAGAGATTGCTACAAGCAACTATATTCCAATAAAATGGACAACCTGGAACAAATGGACAAATTCTTAGAAATGCACAACCTTCCAAGACTGAACCAGGAATAAATAGAAAATATGAACAGACCAATCACAAGCACTGATATTGAAACTGTGATTAAAAATCTTCCAATAAACAAATCCCAGGACTTCACAGGCAAATTCTATCAAACATTTAGAGAAGAGCTAACACCTATCCTTCTCAATCTCTTCCAAAATATAGCAGAGGGAGGAACACTCCCAAATTCATTCTATGAGGCCACAACCACCCTGATACCAAAACCAGACAAAGATGGTTTGGGAGTGTGGTTTAGAAAACTCAGCTAAATAATAGCAATAATTACAACCACCATGCCAGATGTTTTAGTATTACTACAATAGGTCTTTTCAGCATGAACGAGAGAGAAATATATTCTTATAAAAATAGGCATATACTACAGGTACATGGTGCATAGTTGAGTTCTTGATTCTATTCTGAAAGTTTTTCCCTCAAAACTTTATATATTATATATATTTTAAATATGTGCTTGAAATCCTCACCAATAATGCCTTTATATCTATTTCACAAGCTTATAAAGGTTAAAAAAAAAGAAAGAAAATATTTTTGAAAATGATTTGAAACTATACATTATGCTATATAGGGTATTAATACTATTTGTTATCAAAAAACTATTAATTAGTCAATACACAAAGTTTTATACTAAATAGCTTACCAGTTCTGCACTAATTTATACTGAGATCTTTTGAAATAGATTTGCTTCTGTACAAACACATATGAATTTATGTATTTATTAGTCAGGGTTTTTCAGAGAAACAGAACCAATAGGATTTATATATTAGTAAATATATATACAATGTGTATTCTAATAAATATATATATATATATACGCACACATCGTGCTGGTTTTGGACAGAGAGAGAGAGAGAGAGAGAGAGATTTTAAGGAATCAGCTCATATGATTGTGGAGGCGGGCAAATCCCAAATCACCAGAGACTGCTGTGGAGACTCACGGAAGAGCTGAAATTGAAGCATTAGTCCAAAGGCAGTCTGGTAGAACTTCCTATTCCTCAGGAAAGGTTAGTCTTTTTCTTAAGGCCTCAACTGATTGGATGAGGCTCATCCACATTATGGAGAGTAATCTCTTTGTTCAAACACCACTGATTTTAATGTTAATCTCATCTAAAAATAGGCCTTCACAGCTACATCCACCCATTTGGCTAAATATCTGATCATGTAGCCTACTTAAATTGACACATAAAATTAACCATCAATAAATATACGCATATACATGGTGTCATAAAAAAATGTGCATAGGCTCACATTTTAAATTAGATAAGAAGTATAATTTTATCTATAAAATGTCAGTTTCAGTAGCACAAGGCATGTTATTCATGTTAACTTTAGAAATGTAAAGGAAAATTGATATGACATTTTTCATAGGTTGTGTAACATATTTCAGCCTAGATGTAAATATATGTCTAGTTGTAATCTACCTTTTTGTGGACTCATTGATGCAATTAACTAGAATCAAAGGAATCTAAATTTCAGGCTTTGTAATACACAATAACTATTAGTAGCAGTTATATTTTAGAACAAACCTGGTCACTCACAATACTTCAGTGAATATTAGAAATACTTATGGACATTGAAACATATACCTTCCAGAAATCTTTCTCATAAATTCTGATTTTGCAGGTTTGGAGTAGAGCCCTATATCTGCATTAATAAGAAACAATATTATTGTATTATCAGTGATAATATAATTGTCACTGTATTGCTGTGTACAGCTGAATAAGAATTACTGAAACAGCATGTTACAGGAAAAAAATAATAACTTGCCTTTAGAATTAATAATAATCTGAAAAATAAAAACACTCAAGGCTCATTTGGCAGGTTGATGAATCAGAATCTAAAGGGACATGTATCCTAGATATTATAGTAATATAGGATAGATAGGGCTTCAGGGAATGAAAAGTTGTCCAGCCAGACAAAAAGAGCATTATACCTGGAAAGCATGGCCAGAATGGCAGCAGGTTAGTGGATAAAACAGAAGGTCCATGTTCACCTAAATTAGCAAATATTTATGAAAGTATCTGACAAGCATAAGTTTTAGGCATACTATTGATTATCAAGATGATTTCCAAAGAAAGAAAGGAGTTTGAGAAAAGGGTTTCCCACATACTGATTTTTTTTCCCTCAATGTCCTACACTGTATTTCCTTGTTGGGGTTGTTATTTGGCTGTTGGTTTGTTGACGTATAACTTACAAAAAGTAAAATTTACCTTTTTAGGAGTACTGTTCTATGAATTTTAACAAATTGAAACAAACATCACCATCATCGTGATTAAAATAGAGAATTTTTCTGCCCCCACTAAAAGTTCCCTTTTAACTTTGTAGCCAATTCCCTTACACCATCCTGAGCTTTTGATAACTGCTGATCTAATTTCTGTTCCTGTAATTTCCATCATTATAGTTTCAAAGAGTCATTTAAGAGGCATCCTTCAGTATATGGCCTTTCGAGACAGACTTGCTTCATTTAGCATAGGGCTTCTGAGACTCATCCTTATTGTTGGATGCATTTGTAGTTCATCCTTTCACTGAGTTATATGCCATTATATGCATCAATGACAATTTTTTAAACCATTCACCAGTTGATGAACATTTGGGTTGTTTCTAGCTTTTGGTGATTCTGAATAAATCTGCTAAAAACATTCACATACAGGGGTTATTTGGACATGTCTTCATTTCTCTTTGGTAAATATCTAAAAGTAGAAGTGTTGGGCCACATGGTAAGCCTGTTAGCTTATTATGAAATTGCCTTACTCTTTTCTAAAACAGATGTATCATTTTGCATCCACACCAGGAATATATGAAATTTTCAGTTGCTCTATATTTCTGGTAATATTTAGTATTTTCTTTTATTTGAAACAATCCAATGATGTATAGTAGCATTTTATTGTGGTTTTAATTTACATTTCCCAATTTGTGGCATTTAAAAAAATTTTCTTCACAGCATGTTTGAAAAAGTAGATTTAATTTTAATGAAGTGCAATTTTTTTTTGTTCTTATTTTTTGTGTCCTATTTAATAAATCTCTGACTTGTCCAAGGTCACAAACATTTACTTTCCTATAGTTTTTTTAGAAGTTTTATAATTGTATGTCTATGATCTGTTTTGAGCTAATTTTTGTGTATGATGCAATTAGGGGTAGAGTGCACTTTTTTAGTATATGGATATTCTATTTATTCAGCTTCATTTTCTGAAAAGACTATCTATTCTTTTTTTTTCTTTTTTTCTTTGCGGTACACGGGCCTCTCACCATTGTGGCCTCTCCCGTTGTGGAGTACAGGCTCCGGACACTCAGGCTCAGCGGCCATGGCTCACGGGCCCAGCCGCTTCGCAGCATGTGGGATCCTCCTAGACCAGGGCACGAACCCATGTCCCCCGCATTGGCAGGTGGACTCCCAACTACTGGGTCACCAGGGAAGCCCAAGACTGTCTATTCTTAATACAATTTCCTTGACAACTATATCAATCATCAAATGACCATATCTGCATGGCTCTATTTCTGCATTTTCTATTCTGTTCTGTTGATCTATGTGTTTATACTTTTGGCAATACCACAATATCTTGATTATTGTAGCTTTATACTTATCTTTACAATCAGATAGTGTAAATTTGCTCTTCCTTTTCAAAATTATCTTTGCTATTCTATCAGCATTTTAATTTCTACACAAAAATGAGTTTGATTGAAATTGCCTTGTATCTATAGATCAGCTGGAGGAGAATAATATTTTGGCAATTTTTTTTTACCATCAAACCCATGAACACATATATCTCTCAATAAATTTTTATCTTATTGGATTTCTCTCATGTTTTAATGGTTTTTCATGTAAAAATCTTCCACATATTTTAGTAAACTAATCAACAGATATTTCAAATTTATTGGTATTATTGTAAGTAGTTCTATTTAAAATTCCAAGTTCCAATTGTTGATTGCTACTACAAAGAAATACAAATGATTTTTATATACTGACCTTGTGTCCTGTGACCTCACTAAACATACTATATCTGGCAGCTTGTTTTGGATTCTGAGGTTTTCTGCATAGAAAATTAGGTCATCTGCAAATAGAAACAGCTTATTTCTTCCCTTCCAAAATAAATGCCTTTCATTTCATATTCTTCCATGATTTTACTGGCAAGAATCTCCAGTACAACTTTGAAAAGGAGTGGTGAGAGGAGACATTCTTGCCCTATTTCTGATCTTAGGGAGACCACATTCAATCTTTGAGCATTTAATATGATGTTAGCTCTAGGTTTTTATGAGATACCCTTTATCAAGCTGAAGAAGTTATCCTTTCATTAGTTTGTGCAAATATTTTGATAACATATAGATCTTGAACTTTGCAAAATTCATTGCTGCATCTATCAAAATGAACCTATGTTGTTACCTGTGTTTGATTATTAGTTTTAGGCTACAGTACATTAGTTGATTTTTGAAAGCTGAACAAGCCTCCTAAAGTAAATTCTACTCTGAAAGAATTTATTTGAGAGAGAGAGATAAAGAGAGAGAGAGAGAGAGAATGATAATGATGATGATGGTGGTGCTTTTTTCTATGTCCCTGTGTGCTATACCTGTATTTTCTTGTAAAGTCTGCTTCTAGTTTTGGTATCCACATAATGCAGGCCTCTTAAAATGAGTAACAAAATACCTCTCCTCTCTTGTTGTCTGGAAATATTTTGGTGGAATTAGTATTATTTATTTTGGTTGGTAGATTTATCTAGTGAAGACATTTGGGCCTGAGGTTTAGATTGTTGGAAAGTTTTAAACTGAATTCAGTATCTTTAATAGCTACAGTAATATTTACATTATCCATTGCTTCTTAAGATAGCTTTGATAGCTTTTATCTTTCAAGTAATGTATCCATTTCATATACCGATTGATTGGCATAAAGTTGTTCATAATGTCCCCTTATTATCCTGTTAATGTCTATACAATCTGTTACGATTTCCCCTTTTTGCATTCCTGTATTGGTAAATTGTGTCTTTTTTCCCTGATCCATCCCACCAGAAGTTTATAACTGTTCATTTTTTCCCCAAGAAAAACTTCTTGATTTTCTAGATTTTCTCTGTTGTTTTCCTGTTTATAGTTTCATTTATTCCTGCTTATAACATTTTCTTCTATGTTATTCTCTTTTTTTGTCTTAAACTCAGTTTAATTTGTGCTTATATTTTTTAGTTTTATAGGGTGTGACTTTTTAAAAATTTTATATATTAAGTATAATTTCAGTTGTCAAAGCTTAGATATAGGTTCCAGTAAGAATATATGAACTCTCCTCATGCTAATTATATGGGCTTATTTGTTGGTTTTCTCTAAATTTTGCCAGACGAATTACTTCCAACTTTACCGAAAATAGGTCTGTCCAGAGCATGCCAGGGGAGATCAAATATCGCCACCCATGTATAGGAGACAGGGAGCCACACAATGCATTTTATACAAATAAACAAACATATAAGTTATTAACTTAATTTTTCTCAAATAAGGTAATTTGGGTTTAAGGGTATTTTATGTTGTAATACTCTGCATTATCTTCTATGTGTGAAACAAAAATATTTCCTTTACAGAAGTAGAAGTAAACATTTATTACTCTAGGAAGGAAAAACAGGACTTAAAAAGAATCTTGGTCAATAAAAATTCTAATAGACTCAAATGGCTTGAGAACCTAAGCCTTCACAAATGTGGTTCTTCGTCCCTCTTAATTCATAGGTGCATGCCTTCACTGAATGATGAATCATTGGATTGAACTTAATAAATAGACTGTACACTGTCAGATACTCAGAAATGGTATTGGAGCCACTATACTTTGAACCTAATAGCATATGAATTTTTCAATAAGTCAATAGAAATATATCTTTACTCTGAGGCAAGAAATAAGTGTTTCTCCACGTGAAGTTAATTGGCTCACATGGGAGAAGTGATGATTTTGCCATGGTTTATATCAAGGAAGCCAGGAGCCAATCTGCCTGCATTGTATTTCTATAATAAGTGAAAGGTAGACTGAAAAATAGTGTCTCAGTTTGCAATTGCTAATTGAGAAGAATGCAAAAAATGTCTATAAATTCTTCCTTAAAAAGAAAATTTTACATACAGTGGATTTTAACCTTGCTATAGCTGTCCATTAAGAAATAGGATTCAGGTATACAAAATAATATTTTTTAAAAGACATCAAATTTGAGAATTCATGTAGGAAATATTGATATACTTGAAATAGATACTTCTGGATAGTTAAAAAAGGAAAAAAGACATTTTATTTATTTTTGTTGAGATTAAAAGGAAGTTATAGTAACACATAGCTTGATAAAATAATGTATCATTTAATCTCCCTGAAAACCACTGCAACCAATTCATTAAGATTTTGCATTTTAATGTAAAATAAAAATGATGTCTTGACTCTGGAGATACTAAGTAATGGAAGCTTAGAAACTGAAATAGATAATTGTTCTGTCATGAAAATACATATTATATTAGTTCCAAGCACTACATTTCTCTCACTAGTATAGTAAATATGTGCTTCTACTAATTGAAGAAAGCTAAACCATATAATCAGATATTATACTTTTAATGATAGTACTAGGCTGAGTTTTCACATTATGGTAGGTATTGTGAAATAACATTTGAAGAATTATTTTATTAATAGTTAAAAGTTAAGAACATAAGGTTTCAGTAAGTCTACAGCATTACGCTTGACATTTACTGGATATCATTTGGTTCATATTTAGATATTTCTAGACATAAAACTACCCATGGTATTTATTTATTGCCCACTAATATTAGAGTGTCATGTTTTTCCATTACTTGTTTTGAAGGGTTTTTTTGCTTTTTCTTTAGGAAAAAACAAACATTTTTGTACAATATATGTTTTTCAGTTAAAGCTGAATATATGTGTGTGTACACATACATACATATGCAAACACAAATAATTTTTTCTAAAGCATCTCTTAAAAACAGGTATACATTAATAAGACTAGTATAAATGTTTTGATGAACATTTCTGCAAAGCTTATGTCATAAAGACTTCTGATATGAGCTCAGTATTTCCCTATCACTATCAACAGGTTTTGTAAATCCTTAATTTTAACATACAACTGAATGTGTATTTACCAGGCAAAGTAGTTAAATTTCTCTTCACTTAATCTAATGCTTAATTTGCTTCATTAGAATAATAGAATACTTGGCAAGTGCAATAAAAAATAAACAAGAAAATGTGAATTAAATCCCATCTCAAAATAACAATAAAGATTATCTTTTGGTTTGTTTTTTATTAACATATATAACTATTTTATAAAACAACTCCATCTAAATTTACCTAAAATAAAATACATTATATAATCAGAGAAGTGGTATACACAAAGCGAGACTAGAAGGTAACTTGGTGTTAGGTAGGGGCAACTTGGTGTTAGGTAGGTGCAACAAGGAGATAGGAAATAGATCCAGATTTATTTTCTCATTCCTGCTTCTTTCTTCTTTTGTCTCATTGCTACTGCTCTTCTCTCTTGCTCCCCTCATTATCCTTATTTCTATATAGCAGGATATGGCCACTCAGCTACCTCATAGTCCATCAAGGTATAGAAATTGGTATAGAAATTAACTGGCTCTATTACCCAGTTCAGAATTTCAAAGAAAGAAAATCAGATTGGCTCAGCCTAGATAAAGTTTCCCCAAGAGTTTGAATCAATTTTGTCACAGGGGCAGGGGCAGAGGTATTAAATTTGAATGAATTATGTCAAAGCGTTAGCAGCAGAGATATGAAATTAGGCAAGTCATTATACTTAACAGTCTTCCTTCTGATTGATAAAATGGATAGTTGTTCCTCATACAATTGTTCACAAGACCTAATGAGATTATGCTTTTAAAGAATCTAGCAAAGGAATGGAATAGGCATTTTTCCAAAGAAGACATACAAATGTCCAAGAGGTACATGAAAAGATGTTCATCACCAATCAGCAGGGAAACTCAAATCAAAATCACAATAAGATATCACTTCAGACCTGTTAGAATGGCTGTCATCAAAAAAACAAGACATAACAAGTGTTGGTGAGGATGTGGAGAAAAGAGAACCCTCAGCCACTATTGAAAACAGTATGGAGATTCCTCAAAAACTTAAAAATAGAACTACCATATGATCCAGCAATCCCACTTCTGTGTATATAGCCAAAAGAAATTAAAACAGGATGCTGAAAATATATCTGAACTCCTGTGTTTATTGCAGCATTATTCACAGTAGCCAAGATATGGAAACAACCTATGTGTCCTTCAATGAGCAAATGGATAAAGAAGATATTTTACATATGTACATATATATATTGATACAATGAAATATTCAGCCATGAGCAAGAAGGAAACCCTGTCTTTACAATAACATGGATGGAACTCAAGGGCATTACGCTCAGTGAAATAAGCCAGACACGGAGAGAAAAAAACTTCATGATATCACTTGCATGTGGAATCTAATAAAATGTTGAATACATAGAAGCAGAGAGTGGAACAGTGGTTACCAGGTTAAGGAAGTGGAGGAAAGTGGAGATATTGGTCAAAGGGTATAAAGTTGCAGTTATGTAGGATGAATAAGTCTAGAGATGTAAGGTACAGCATGATGACTGTAGTTGATAATACTGCAATGAATACTGGAAATTTGCTAAGGGAGTAGATTTCAGATGCTTTACTCACACACACAAAAAATGGTAACTATGTGAAGAGATGGTACATTGATTAGCTTGACCATAGTAATGATTCCACTATGTATATCAAATCATGTTGTACACCTTAAATGTATACAATTTTTATTTAAAAAATAAAAAAATAAATATTAGTGGTAACCTAAAACTGGAGGACATGATGGGTTTGGGGGTTGACAGCTAAAGGGTAAAGAATTTCTTTTTGGAGTGATGATTATGTTCTAAAACTGATGGTGATGGTTGCACAATTCTGTGAATATACCAAAAACTATTGAATTGTACATTTTAAATGGGTGAGTTGTATGGTATATAAATTATAGACATCAATAAAACTTTTGCAAGAAAAAGAAAATAAAAAACAATCTAGCACAATATTTTGCACAGAGTAAGCGGTAATTAACATTTGCGGAGACGTGGATGGACCCAGAGACTATCACACAGAGTGAATTAAGTCAGAAAGAGAAAAACAAATATTGTATAATATCACTTAAATGTGGAATCTAGAAAACTGATACAGATGAACTTACTTGCAAAGCAGAAATAGAGACACAAATGTAGAGAACAAACATATGGATACCAAGGGGGGTTAGGAGGGGTGACATGAACTGGGAGGTTGTGATTGACATATATACACTACTATGTATAAAACAGACAACTAATGAGAACTTACTGTATAGCACAGGGAACTCTACTCAGTGCTCTGTGGTGACCTAAATGGGAAGGAAATCAAAAAAGAGGGCGTATATGTACACGTATAGCTGATTCACTTTGCTGTACAGCAGAAACTAACACTACATTGTAAAGCAACTATACTCCAATAAAAATTAATTAGAAAAACAATTCTGATTACTATTAATTTAACTGTGTCTATAACTGTTGTTTTTAAGACTCTACCCTCTGAAATTAGACTCAAAGAATTCATACCCAGCATTATTATTTATACTTACTAAAGATGACAGCATGATCTTGGGAATGTTATGTAATCTGCCTAATTTTTGACATTTGTATCTATTGATTAAGGGCAATAATACTGTTATTTCATGGAATAACTTTTTATTATTAGTTCTCAGATTACAGTTTTTTGACTCTCTCCTGAAGGAAATGACTGTTTTGCACCTCATCCCCTTAAATGCAGAAAACCATGTTCCTTTACAATTTGCCAGAATTTTCTGGAATTTTTCATCTCTGACTTGGATTTACAAGGGTGGCAGAGAAGACAAATGGTGAGGGTATTCATCACTGCTACTGTGGAACAAAGCAGCGTGTAAGAAATAGGGTGGGACAGTTGCTCACTGTCTGTTGATGGCAAGTTCTGATCCGTTGAGTCAGAGGGCCTTCTAGGAAGGCACAAAGAAATTAACTATATTTTTCTAGGCTTTCCTTGTCATGATGTGAAACCATAATTTGTTAACCCTGGTTAAGCTTCTCTAAGTCCAGATTTGATTGCTTTAAAACTACTGTCAGTTCCAGCATAATATTTTCTGTCAGTCTTGACTTTCAGTGTTATGAGCCTTTTATTTGTGTTTCATTTTGTTTTCCTGTGTTTTCATTTAGTGAGAAGTTGGAAGAAGAAACATTAAGACTTTCTATCCAAATTCCATTTCAAAACAAACCACTTGAAAGCTTTTTAAAGACACTATTTGTTCATTAGTGAGTTTAAAATAGACTAATACTAAGGCTTATTAAAATTTTAAAGCTCTACCTAAATATAACTCAGCATATTTTGAATATATTTTAATCTCAACTAGGTTTGTATATCTATCATCAAATACATAGCCCAAAATTCCTTGTGGAAACAATTTTTTAAATGATAACATTTAAAGGAAAAATTATCAATACTTAATGAAAAAGTGTAATGTTTATGTGGGGAAACATGTTTTTTATTCACATATACTAAAGCGATCTAGAAAAAAGTTCCTTATGGTATATGACCAAGGCTTATTTTTATTCACAGAAAATTCCACAAATGCCTGGTAATTTTACAGTTGTGAGGAAGTATTGGATGAAGTGGGTCAAAAGTGCTGAGGAGGACTGTGTGAACCTCCTAGAGAAGAAGGTCTTATCTGATCTGTACACATGTCCCATTCTGTGTGGCTGTTGCTGAGCTCCCATCTGTCAGATCTCAACAGAAAGAACAAAGACTAGAGATACCAGTAATTCAAGAAAATCATTTTACTGACTGGCAAGAGAAATAAAATTAGGAGGGGCCACTTTCTTCCTGTTAAATGTTATTGATACATGTTCTACCTGGCCATATTACATTTTAAACAAAATGCTTTCAACCACTTCACTGTTATTTTCTTAAATTATCTCGTTTCTTTAAACTTTTTTGTAACAACTAATGTATATTTCAAATATATACTATGATCTGTAATCATTTGGTAATGTGCACTTTTATTGGTTTAGCAACTATGAGTCTTCAGTGAAATTATATTCAGTCATTGAGATGGAATTATTATTTGGTAGAGATATTGGGAAGTACAGTATTGGTCTTCCATAGTGCTTCAAGTAAGTAAGTGCTTCAAGTAAGCAGTATCAGAGCACTTCATCTCTGATAGTGCCATTAGAAAGAATTCAGCAAAATAGATATCTGGGAAATTAAGCTGAAAGAATTTTCTTCAATTCCAAGAAAATTAATCATAATGAGCCACCAGTATACAAATTCTACATTTTATCTCCTAGTGTCATGTCATCTAACAATGGGCCAATAAATAATGTAAAAATCTGCCTTTAATACTTTTTATTTTACTGACAGCTAAAGTAGCATCAATTTATTCCTATATCTTAGGTGAACACTTGAAATGCTTATACAATGCATATTTTATTTTAAGATTGAATATAGAAGAGATGTTTTGACATAAATGGAACTAAAACCATAAAAACTTTTCACAAAAAAATTAATATACTTTTGAGTTATGGCCCATTGTGCTCTAAAATATGACTTGCTTGGATTGAATTACTCCTCTGCATATGGGACACCAAGAGCTTAATGTTTTATTCAGTAAGTATGAAGAATTTTGCTATGTCAGACACTTAGCCATATACTAGGACTACAAAAAAATTGATAAATAAGATAGATACAGACAAGGGGCTCAAAGGTAAAAGGAGGTAAAAGGAACAAACATAGATAAATTTCCTATAATGGATATGTGGGGGAAAAACATATTACATGACTATGGTAATGGGACTGGAGGATAAAAAGAAGTTCCTATACAAGTCTGGAAGTTTCCAGTTTGGCATGCAGAGAGAGGTAATTCTTTACCTGTATCATGAACAATAATTATTCGTCAGGTAAAAGTTGAGGATGAGTTTGGGGCAACACAGGAATATGTGCTTAATATCTACAAGCAATTTGGTTGCATTGGAATAAAATACATGAGGTAGGGAGTGATAAGAATTGACCTGTTGCATCTTAGAGAAATTAGTGTAAGTCCTTGTATAACCCAGCAAGAGGTTCAGAATTCATCTTATATGGACTAATAAGACACTAAAGTGTTTAGTATGTTTAAATAGAAAAGTATGTGGGTATTGCAACAGACTCTGCCACAGTCTCATTCCAATGCTCTTAGCCCAAACTGGAGGTAACCTGTAGCTTCAGTTACAGTTCCCATATACATTAATCGTTTCCTACCTCAAGCACCCGATTCTCTCTGTTGGACAGCTTTCCTTGACTATAGGACTGTGTTAAGCCTTCACAAAGGGCAGGTGGAAGTGCCAGGAAGTCAACTCAACTTACAAGTGATCCTCAACCAGTGAGAGACAGGAATTGAGAAATAAACTTTATAGCTTTCTTATGCCCTAGCAGTCATTTCTGAAGTATGATATACAGGATTGAGCTTCAAGGTGATAACTCACTTATTAATACATTATTTATTGACTTTCCTCCATCTCCTGTCTCACTTCACTTCAAAATGATGCTTTCTGGGATCACCTCCCATGTAAACTACTTGCACTCAAACCCTTGTACCTGGTCTACATTTGATGGAAGTCAAACAAAGTCAGTTAAGTTTATGTTTTAGATAAATATTTCAAGCAGAAACATAGAAAAATCACTAAGCACAATGAATTAGAAATTAGAAAAGAGTTATTGGCTATTGTAGTAATTTAAATAAGAAACAGTGAATATTTGAATGAGAATAGTTGTAGTAGGAATGGATAAGTTAGAGTAGGTTTGAGAAATGTATAAGTGATAAACCCAACAGGACTTGACAATTAATTGAATGTAGCTATAGAAACTGAATGCATATAGTGGAATTAGAAAAAGAAGTTAAGGATGACCCCTTGGTTACTAAGGTAGATAACTGGATAGAGAGATTATGCTTTCAGTATTGAATAATCTTGTGTTAGCTATGAGTATAAAGTAGATATGTACAAGAGGATGCTGGATATATGAACGTGAAATCTGTCTGAAATACAGATATCAATGGTGTTCAAGACCTGTAGAGTAAATAGGACCATCAAGGGAGAATCTGTAGTATCTCTTGGACAGGAAAAGAGAAGACATGAAAAACACATTATCTAAGCAATCAGAGGAGAGTCAAAGAAAATGCAATGTTGTATTTGCAGAGGGAGTATCTATGCCTAGGTGGAAATATATCACCATAATAATGGTTAGGAGATATCCAGATAGACAGTCACTGAATATATTTGTTTTGAATACGAAGAAATCACAGGGGCCTTCACCACAGTAGCTTCAGGACCTGGAAGAGAAATAACTACACAGATTATGACAGATTGAAGACTGACATGCAACAAAGTAGACACAATGACTAACTAGGACTCTTCTTGACAAGTTTTAATGTAAACATAGGTAAGAGTATTAGTCACTAGAATGTTCCCAGGGTCAAGGACTTTTTTGTTAATAAAAAAGATATAAGTTTAAGCTAAGAAAAAGGAGGTAAAGAGAGCTAGAGAATAATGTATGATGAATGGGTAAAAGATGGAGCTGATACAAGTAGAGAGGTTAGTCCTGAGCAGGATGAATACCTCACTATCTGAGATTAGGACTTGCTAAAGGCTCAGATGATGGTCAGCATTTTTTAGCAATAAAGTATTTTTTATTCAAGATAGGTACATTGCTTTTTTAGACTCAATGTTATTGCACACTTAGTAGACTACAGTGTAGTGTAAACATAAAGTTTATATGCACTGGGAAATAAAAAAAAAGTGTGACTTGTTTTTGCTTTATTGCGGTGGTCTGAAATCGAGGTTTGCCTGTATTAAATTTCGTGTTGTTGAATCACTGAACAAATGTTAAGAAAGAACAAGGTTACCAAATGTGCAGACACTGTCTGTGTTCCACTCTGATACTTCTCATATTCATTTTACCCTCCTTATACATACCTCTCTGGCTTCTGTGTGCTTTTGCTTTCAATAGCCAGTGTTTGTGATCTATTTGGGAGGGCTACAACTAGGTTACTAGAGCTGTATACTTCACACATGTGCACAAGCAGGACTGCCTGGAAGTTTAATTCTGCATCCCACCCTCACAGGGTCTTGTCTTTGTTATTTTCAGCTTACACCTAGGACCTCATATGTGGTGTCTTATAGATAATCAACTGAGAAAAGAGAGGGAAAAACACCTGGGTTTATTGGATTAATTGGTTAATTCAGTATATTTTGTGAGCCAATAATCTATTGCTTTTTTTTAAACATTTTTATTGGAGTGTAATTTCTTTACAATTGTGTGTTAGTCTCTGTTGTATAACAAAGTGAATCAGCTATACTATACATATATCCCCATATCCCCTCCCTCTTGCCTCTCCCTCCCACCCTCCCTATCCCACCCCTCTAGGTGATCACAATATCTATTCCTTTTTAACTACAATCCATCACGGGCTAACTTGGAAAGACAATAGTATTCCTGGGGGAGAGGTTTGGGTTATGCATCTGGCCATCCACCTGTGTGAGAGAGAGTGGCCTCAAGTAAGAACATACACTGACCCCTGGGATGTAAAAAATGTTTTGGTCTGGGACTTGGAATGAGAGAGATTAGAAGTCCATAGACAAGGAGGTCTGAAAAAGAAGTATGTTAATGTAACTGTAGGAGTGGGCACAAAATGTGAAGACATTTGTAGCACTCACTAACGCACCCAAGAGAGCATCCACTGAACAAGTAGAACACAATAACCAGGTGGTAAGCATGATATGCAGTAGATGTCAACTAGCCTCTTCCCTCCACCACTCCAGTGGTTGCACATAAATGGAGTAGCCATGGTGGCAGATACAGAGACTATGTATAAGCCAAACCACAGGTCTCTTTCTTGCTAAAGCTGATCTAGCCACCAGAGGTGCTAAATATCCAACCTGTCAGCAGTGGACACTAATGGCTCTGAGGCCCCTATATACCATGATCTGTCATCGAGGTCATCTAGCCACTTGGTGTTGATTCCTTAATACCCACGTCATCATGGAAAGGACAATAATTTATCCTTTTCAGGATTAACATGTATTCTGAATATGGACTTGCCTTTCTTGCTGACAGGACTTCCATCAGCATCATTATTTGAGGGTTCACAGTATGTTTGATTTATTAATATTGTATTCCACACAGTATTGCCTCAGACAAAGAAACTCACTTTATAATAAAGGTAGTGTGGCAACAGGTCTATAGTCATAGGCTCCACTGATCCTACCATCACTGGGAATGGGAAATAAAAGTGGTATTCACCTTGCTCTTGAAACATACACACATACATCCATATAATTGATTTTCCTTATTCAAAAAAATGTATATTTCACTTCATAATATGCCTTATATACCATCTATTAGGATTGTCATTTAGAATGCAAAATGCTCAGTTACATTTGCATTTCAGATAAACAACAAATAATTATTTAGTGTAAATATATTTTGAATATTGCTTGGGGGATATTTTAAAAATTGCTTTTTATCTGAAACCCAAATTTAACTGGATGTTCTGGTTTTTATTTCATAATTCTGGCAACCCATGTATTCTACCTACTAGAGAGACAGTATCATATAATATCATTGCATTGCATTCTGGTCTGCAGCAAATGAAGTAGTGAAGAAGATTTCACCAAGTATTAAAATCAGTAGAGGATGCGTCCATGCCCACGAAGGCAATATATAGCATATGAGGAGTGCAATAAAGTGAAAAAGTTGGGCTGTTTTTAAAAAAAATAGTCTAAGGAGAAGTAATCAGGGGGTATGTTTTTTAAATAATAAGAAGTCAGCCAACTTTATCTCCCATCTCAAAGAATATGGTAGCTGGAGAATTTAGCAGCTTCTCCTCTTCCTGTGGAGGAAATTCAGATATCATTTATTGCTAGATGTTCTTTGAATAGTTTGATATCCTAGATGACTATGAAACCAAGGAATGCAGAGACCGCAGTGGAAAAATTTTGGAGAAAGGTAGTGGGGAACTTGGCATAGATAAATAGACAGTTTCTGAGTAGCATCCACATGAGAATAGAAATCAAGGGGCTTTTATTGTGGGTTGTGGCCAAAAATGACAGGAATGTTAGGCAAGATGCAATAAATGGACTTCAAATTTTCAAACAGCATAGCACCATTGATGATAATGTAAACTGAAGTCAGAAGAGTTAGTGTCAGATATCTGGCAAAACTAGAATTTTTGGTTCTGGCTCTTGATGCAATCGATTAGCTTAGGCAGAGCATCACATGACTGCAGGGTTTGTCAAAAGGTGCCCAGGTTGGTGCATAGATAATTCCCAAGTATGCAGAGGTGGCACAGTGGTTAAGAATCCACCTGCCAATGCAGGAGACGTGGGTTCGAGCCCTGGTCCGGGAAGATCCCACATGCCGCAGAGCCACTAAGCCCGTGTGCCACAACTACTGAGCCTATGTGCCACAACTACTGAAGCCCGCATGCCTAGAGTCCGTGCTCCGCAACAAGAGAAGCCACCACGGTGAGAAGCCTGTGCGCCGCAAGGAAGAGTAGCCCCTGCTCGCAGCAACTAGAGAAAGCTCCCGTGCAGCAATGAAGACCTAATGCAGCCAAAGATAAATATAAAATAATAAAAAAAAATTTTTTTAACGCTGTAAATGCTGTAATCCAGCACTGGACCAGACTCCAGCTTCATTAATTTGATGGTAAATTCAGTGTAGCATACACTAACATGTTTACTGAATTATTTCCAGTACTCTCATTGATTAATGAGCCATTTAAAACATTATTTTGTTTGCCTCTTTAACATTTTCCTTCTCTTGTCCTTTCAATATGCTAATCTGTGTATTTTGGATACTCACTATATAAACTATTTCCTGATTGTATACTGTCCTGATGTCTTAGAATCATAAAAATGAAAGAAACGAGAGAAACTTAAAGAACATCTCATCATAGCCTTTCAATATTAAAATGAAGAAGCAGAAACTCAAAAACGAAATAACTTGTCCAGAGTCCAGCAAAACCACTTGACACACTGATCTCCTTAAATACTACTCATTCAATCCCCAAATTATGCTTTTTCTCCACCTATTGAGTTCTCTTCCTCAGTCCCTACTTGTAATAGGTGGCAGGGAGATTACTTAAGAATTGACATTTGCTATTGTGAATAATAACACTCTCTGCTGTGAACTCTTACGTTCAAATCCCAACTACACTTAACAGATGTAGAACCTGAGATACTTTAGTCTTCTGGAGAGAAAAAAATAAAAGATTGTCACAAAAATTAAACTCAATAAATCTTTATAGTTGTACATGAATTCTAAAGAAAGTGTAGGAGAAATACTAAATCTGCTTGAGTTAGAAAACATTTTACATAAACTAGGGAAAATTTCAAATTACAAGTGGCAATTTAGCTGACACTTAGAGGATAGTTTAGATCAGGAGTTAAGAAACTACTTATTTTTCTATGGCTCACAAGCTAAACATGATTTTTACATGTTTAAATGGTTGAAAAAAACCCAAAGTATAATATTTTGTGACATGTAAATATGTATAATATTTAAATGTCATTGTCCATAAAAATGTCTTATTAGAACACAGCCAGACATATTCACTTACATATTGTCGATGGCTGCTTTTATGCTGCAGAGCATAGTTGACTATTTGCAACAAAAATTATATGGCCCACAGGTCTAGAATGTTTACTGTCTGGCCCTTTACTGAAAAAGTTTGCTGAACTCTGGTTTAGAGAGAAATACTACTGAAAGTGCCAGTCTGCAAATAAGTTCAGAGTTTGTGCCAATATGTGAATTAACACGCTACTTCCTACATGTGAAAAGTCTTGTTACAAAAAAAATGAAGGGCCAACTAAACCATGTGTTTAGTCATGTGATAGATTAACTGTCTGACTCAAGTTCCTTATCTTGTCATGGATGGAGAGCTAAAAGTTTGAGGACATTTTAGTGATCCAAAGACAGTTTGAGTATCACTGTTTCAAAGTTCTCTGGATGTAAGAGGAGTGGACGTGCATTCCAGACAGAAGGGATTGCACATCTTAACATAATTTGAGGAATACTGATGATTCTGCTACTTGTATTCACATGTAAATGGTTTTGATTGTGTTTAAAATATAGGAATAAACTCTGGGAATATTGAAAAATTTTGCATATGTAAATTTTGAAAGTTTATAAGCAAGCTCAAATATAGGAAAATTTAGTAATATAACAAGCAATATCACTAATTTCTCTAGATACAGTGTCCTACAGGGTGTCAATAAAAAAAAATAGTTCATTTTGAAGATAAATTCTTTGAAGAGCAAAATAGCAGACATGCTACTGATGTCAAAACTAGCATAGAGGACTTTCATAATCAATTATCTTCAGAGATTTAGTAATTACGATTAGCAGCTTCAGCCCATTCTAACATTTCCTTTAAATCATCTTTGTGAATTTTTGAAACTCAAAGACTGGCCCAGTTTGAAATAGAATACTCAACCTTTAACATTTTAAACCTTATAGCCTCAAAATTTACAGCAGCATAAGTATTATGAAGGTAACAATCCCCTTTTATTTGTTAATGGTATTTCTATTATCTTCTTATTTACTGACAGAGAAAATAGATACAGAGTCAGAAAATATTTAGTTTTAACTGGATATGTTAGTAAGAATGACTTAATGAAATTGAAAAGTAATTGCTTCAAAAAATACCATTACTATCTATAGGGACCTCTGATTCTGAAACCCAAAGACAGCCATATTAAATTCCAATTTTTATATGCTTCTTTGGGTTCTTAAATATTACTTTAAAAAATGTCTTCATTAATTTCAGTAAACACTCAAATTATCATCTCCCTTTTCAAAATTTTTAAACCATTTCCAGGGTTTTATTTTATTCTATCTTCTTCCTCTTGCAGATAAAAAAATACAAAATTCGTTTGTTTTCCTAGTTTTTTAAAAGTGAAGTATAGTTAATTCACAATGTTGTGTTAGTTTCAAGTGTATAGCAAAATGATTCAGTTATACATATATACGTAGCTAGCTAGCTAGCTAGATTCTTTTTCAGATTCTTTTCCATTATAGGTTATTATAAGATATTGAGTAGTTTCCTGTGCTATACAGTAGGTCCTTTATGTTTACCTATTTTATATATAGTAGTGTGTATATGTTAATCCTAATCTCCTAAAATATCTCTCCCCCCTCACCCCCACTATCCCCTTTGGTAACCAAAAGTTTCTTTTCTATGTCTGTGAGTCTATTTCCTGTTTTGTATCATTTTTTTAAGTGATATCATATATTTGTCTTTCTCTGTCTGGCTTACTTCACTTAGTATGATAACCTCTAGGTCCATCCATGTTGCTGCAAATGGCATTATTTCATTCTTTTTTATGGCTGAGTAATGTTCCTTGTGTGTATGTATGTGTATATATATATATATCTCACATTTTTATCCATTCATCAGTCAATGGACATTCAGGTTGCTTCCATGTCCTGCCTATTGTAAACAGTGCTGCAATGAACATTGCGGTGCATGTATCTTTTTGAATTATAGTTTTTTCTAGATATATGCCCAGTAGTGGGATGCAGCATCGTGGTAACTCTATTTTTAGTTTTTTAAGGAACCTATATACTGTTTTCCATTGTTTTCCTAGTTTTCAATTGTCTATCTTTTAGGATATGACTCATATATTCTTTTTTTTTTTTTTTCTATACGCGGGCCTCTCACTGATGTGGCCTCTCCCGTTGTGGAGCACAGGCTCTGGACGCGCAGGCTCAGCGGCCATGGCTCACGGGCCCAGCCGCTCCGCGGCATGTGGGATCCTCCCGGACCGGGGCACGAACCCGTGTCCCCTGCACCGGCAGGTGGACTCCCAACCACTGCGCCACCAAGGAAGCCCTATTCTTAAAAATAAAACATTGCCTGAAGTATATATTTTGCAATAATATTAGGTATTAGGTACATTTTATTATATCTTGACGTGACACTTCACTGAATCCATGTTATTATTGGTCTTTAAGGTAAATATTTTAATCTTCTGTAGCTATAAGATATCCTTAGAATACAAAAGGCTTGTCATTAGCAGGACAAATAGTCTGGGATCAAGTTAACAAATGTATGTGCTTAATATAGAAAAGATACCAATGATGTTAAACTTCTGATGTGTGTGCAAGACTTACAGACATAGTTCAAAGGGGAAAGACAGCAGGTAAGCCAGTAGAAGCACAGTCTGCCTCAGGGAATACTTTTATAATGTAACAAAACATGTTACAAAACATGACCTTCCACTTATTCCTTCTTGCACACATTTTGTGAATAATGCCACCTTTGGAATAGCATGTTAAATATGTCTATTGAACAAATGCTGAATGCAGACACAGAAGAGCACATACCATATGATTCCATTTATCTGTGGTTGTAGAACAGAGAAAGAACTAATCATGAAAAAAAATTTAAGAAATGATTGCCTTTTGGGAGAATTGACTAGGGAACATGAAGGAACTTTCTGAGGATATGAACATATATATTAATGAGAGTATGGTTAAGTGAATGTCTGCATTTGTCAAAACACATCAAATTGTATTCTTAAGATCTGTACATTTCACTGTATGCATATTTTACCTAAAAATTGAACTGTAAATCAATATTGAACTCTAGCTAATAGCTTTGATTTTTGTAGTGATATAAGGTATCAATTCTTAAACTAATATCTGCATATTCTATGTTTAAACAAATGAATACATACATTGAGGATAATGAAGGTCAGGTTTCTCACTGTTGTAAAGGCAATTACAGATACAGAAAGTGAAAAGTCTAGACAGCAACACATGGTATTGAATCAAGATTGGAGTAGAAACAATGACATAGTGTTAGTAGTAAGCACAGCTAGTCCCATTCTCCACTAAATGAATCAGGTTTTTTCTTTTTTTGTGGGGGAGGGGGGATGAGGGAGACTGACTCTAGAGCTGAGTAGGAGAGAAGATTCTTAAACTGGGTACCAAAGTAGACCTCAATTAGAAGGTGACACTTAATCTGAGAAATTAAAAATGGACAGGAATTAATGATCTAAATATCTGATAAGAGTAACAATTGCCAAGGCCACAGGCAGCGCATTCAAGGGACTTTGTTGCTGGGAACTTTCTCCCTATAATGTGAAAAACCTCTGCTCTGGGATCCAGCTCTAGGGAGCTGGAAGATGGGGGGGGCCAGGTCCTAATTCAGAATACAACTTGTGTCAGTCTAAATCTATTATGTTATAAGCAGACCACTAGTATGTCTGTTTTTTTTTTTTAATTTTCATTGGGGTATAATTGATACAATGTTGTGTTAGTTTCAGGTGTACAGCAAAGTGAATCCGTTATACAAATACATACATCCACTCTTTTTTAGATTCTTTTCCCATATAGGTCATTACAGAGTATTGAGTAGAGTTCCCTATGCTATACAGTAGGCCCTTATTAGTTATCTATTTTATATATAGTAGTGTGTATGTCAATCCCAATCTTCCAATTTATCCCTCCCTTCCTTTATCCCCCAGGTAACCGTAAGTTTATTTTCTACATATGTACCTCTATTTTGGTTTTGTAGATAAGTTCATCTGTAGCCTTTTTTTAGATTCCACATATAAGTGATATCATATGATATTTGTCTTTCTCTGTCTGACTTACTTCACTCAGTATGGCAACTTCTAGGTCCATCCATGTTGCCGCAAATGGCATTATTTCTTGCCTTTTTTATGGCTGAGTAATATTCTATTGTATATATGCACCACATCTTCTTTATCCATTCATCTGTTGATGGACATTTACGTGCTTCCATGTCCTGGCTATTGTAAATAGTGCTGCAATGAACTTGGAGTGCATGTACCTTTTTGAATTATGGTTTTCTCTGGATATATGCCTAGGAGTGGGATTGCTGGATCATATGGTAGCTTTATTTTCAGTTTTTTAAGGAACCTCCATGGCCCTGCCCACCAGAGGGACAAGACTCAGTTCCACCCACCAAAGCACAGGTACCAGTCTCTCCCACCAGGAAGCCTACATAAGCCTCTGGACCAATTTCACCCACCAGGGGGCAGACACCAGTAGGTCTGTTTAAAAAATATATTAACTGTTTGGAGGTGTGTATTTTAATGGATAATAAAAAATAATAATACACTGATATTTATACAATATTTACAACATGCTGAGCACCATTCTTAGCACATTTTATCTGTTAACTAAAATATGATTTTTACAACAGTTCCTTGAATCAGATACTATTATTATCCTCAGTTTATAAATAGGAATTGGGAGCACAGATAAGTTAATTAGCTTTCTGTAGTCACTCAGCAAATGGTTGATCTAGGATTTGAACCTAGACAGTTTAGTATAGAGTTTGTATTCCTGACCAATTTACTCTACTGCCTCTCTTCCATGTGAATTTACTTCACAGAGTTATTTCTGTTGCTGTTGACTGGCATTTACAAAAAGAAGTAGCTTGATCACTGATCCTCATTTCTACTCTTATCTGCTTTTCCCTACAGATTGTGTACCTTCCAATTAATTGGAACACCCAACCAGCACTGGCATGAACAAGCATTACTGTCATGATGCCTTCCATGAGGAAAAAAAATTTTAAGTGTGAGATTACATGGCACAGTTTCTTTTCTTGATGCATAATTCTGCTTCTGTACTACTGTGAACATCCAATCATTTTCCTTGGAAAATCAATGAACAAGAAACTCCAAAATGTAAACCTATATGAAATTTTTTTCTGGTAATAATGGAACAACTTCCTAGATTATCTTTCTTGCCCGCAGTACCTATCATAATATGTAAGACACTATAAATTTTCTTAGTGTATCTTCCTAGCATTGGTTTTTTGTATTTGTTTTTAAAAATGTGATCTTTAAAATATATGCTTATTCTAATTAAAAATTTTTTTCCTTTAAAGTATATACACTATTTATTTTGAAGAGAATGTTCTTTAGATCTCTCCATGAATATAATGTTGCAGCAACATATCAATGTTAAGAAACTAATTTTTCAGTCTATTTCCCATATGCAGTTTTTTGGGGGTAGTTAACTGATCACTTCTCAGCTGTAATTTTGAGCTCCACTGAACTGTTATGGATGTTCCATTTTAAAACAGAACATATGTGAACAGAATTGTTCCTGTTATGCTTGACTGATGCCCCTGATTGTGTTCTAAATTCACAACTCTGCCTCTAGTTATGAACTAATAACTTTGATTATTTTGGTAAGTCAGAACTTCAAATCCAATCCTGTCTGTTTAATTGAAAAGCAAGTAAAAAATGCATCTTCTTTATACAGTGTAGTTTTTTTTTTCCCTTCAGTTTAGAGAGATCTCATAGATTAGGGTGTATGAAATTCTTGATATTACCCAAAACTGCATCATACCCAGTCCACATTTAAGTCAACGAACAATTGTTTATTGACATGAAAACACACAAGGTTGCTCTCATGAAATACTGATATAGTTTGAATAAACATGATGATATGCAGAAATAGTTTTAATGCAATTAGAGGATATCTTAAAAACATAATCCAGAACCAGATTTATCATCTATCCAGTGTCTACTGTGCATCTAAAAAACATAAAAACTTTATATAGAAAAGCATGAAACTGTGAAAAACAACCTGGTTTCTCAGGACCTGAATTCTAGCTTCAGCTCAATTACCTATTTACCGAATATATTTGGTATCTCATTTAACCTTGTTATCCTTGGTTCCCACATTTATAAAAAGGGGATAATATAATAACTGAAACCTAATACCTACATCACAGATTAAAGTATAAATAAAACCATATACGTGAAAGATATTCTATAATTTGATAATCAATATAAATGTTACCTACTGCTACTTAATTCTGACAGAAGACTACTTCCTGAGATAACTTTAAGGTATAGCAGATATTATACCTTAATTCCCTAAGATTGTCTGCTTATGGGCTGTCCCAAAAGTACCTGCATTTTGGTCACAATTCTGATCTCATGATTTAAACTCCTTTACAAAGCAGTTTCTGCTTTTTGTAGTCACATGAGGATTTTGTTACCTGTGACTGTTACTCAAAGAGTGACCATTTTTCTGCAGTTACATTTGCACTATTTTTTCTTAAGTTTTATTGTCAGCTTAATTATTCACATATTTCTACCCAGAGATGAGAATTTGAAATAATGGCCATAGCTTTTTGATTCTGTTCCTATCTTTTTTATGGATATACGGTGAAGCATAAATTTATTTCATTCTAACAACTTGTATTGTAGGCTTTTTGTTTTTAACATCGCATAAGAAATCAGTTTCACCTAAGTTTATGCATTACAGGTGAATTAATAGCTTATATTATTCTGATTTTACATATGTATAATTTATTTTTCCTCTTGTTGTGATGTGCTATGAGTAACACACTCTGTCTTGTCTTTTCCAAGTAGAGTAAGACACTCCCTTCAAGGTCCCTTTGTGAATTCTCTGTCCCTGTGTTTACTACCATTCTTCTTTCTCTTTTCTAGCAAATCTCTCTTGCTAAACTTTCCCCTATCATTACTATAGCATATATCCAAAGTAAGATGTTCTAGTTAGTAGGACATTAGAGCTTTTAGGGAAACTTTTACAGTATCAGGTCTCTATAGCTTATTTAAATTACTGTCTCTAATTTCATAAATACATTTTAAAAACTAGTCTATCAATGCAATAACTTAATATTGTATTTTAAAGTAGGCCACTATTTCAACCTAGGTCTCATCTGGAAATACATGGAATACTCAAATTAGAAAACTGAAAGGACTGTTTATTTACAAATTTTTTTTGAAAGGTGTGAAAGATAAACAAAGAGTTTAATTTAGTAACCCAGAGCTAAGAGAAGCAGAGCTCTTTTCATCACAAGCCTGAAGGTATAAGTGAAGGGAGTGATTATCAGAATCAGAAAGAGTGACTTGTATACAGTAGACCTCCTTGAGATAATCACTGAACTTGAGTCAAAGTGCATGGCAAGTCCATGCTGATCTCACAGGGAAGGAACCAGAGGAATAGACTGCCTGATCTCACCCTCCTACTTTCCTTTTATTTCTCATCCAGATTTCCCATTGGCCCAACTCAATTGGAAGCCAGAAGACACATGTGATATTTGTGCAACCCTAAAAGCTATCTTGTTCAAGTAGACTACAGGGGTAAGAAAGATGAATAAAAGTTATCTGTCATAGTCCATCGATGTTGTTCCTCACCAGGTTGTCCCAACACACACATATTCCATCATGCACCATATTATTGGGGGGCAAGGTCAACTCCCTCATATACCTACTTAAACCTGAACTATTAGCCCCCACAAGTGTTCTTCATATAATTTTTTTTTTATTTTTATTTTTTTGCGGTACGCGTGCCTCTCACTGTGGTGGCCTCTCCCATTGCGGAGCACAGGCTCCGGACGCGCAGGCTCAGCAGCCATGGCTCACGGGCCCAGCCGCTCTGCAGCATGTGAGATCTTCCCGGACCGGGCACGAACCCGTGTCCCCCGCATCGGCAGGCAGACTCTCAACCACTGCTCCACCAGGGAAGCCCCTTCATATAATTTATACGCAGAAAGATGAGGTAAAAACTGATTTTTAAAAAGACAAAGATAGTTAACCACCTCAGTACTATTCTTGAGGCTAAAGAGAGTTATTATGGCTGTCTTCTTTCATTGCCCATTCTATGTTCTTTTCACCTTCTGCCAGCCGTTCAGCTGCACAGGGCTTTTTGTCCAAGTCTTAAAAACTTCAGAATTTGTGTCTTTCAACTCAATCTGGGTTATTACAATTTGCTATTCACCAGTACATTTGAGAAAGATATTACAAATAAAAGCATACTAATTAATCCACTTAGTTTTAAATATAGTACTCTGCACCAGCATTTTGAAGTAGCAATCCAATTTACCACTGGTAATTGGGATTTATCTTTCAAAGCAATTTAGTGACCACCTTCCCCCAAGCTTGCTGGTTCAATGCCATGTGAGACACAAAATGGCTCAGTGACAGATTGTGTTGCACAGTAAAATGATCTTTGTCCTTGCACAGATGCAATGTCATGTACAATGCCAAAGTGCTGAATGAGGCAATCTACAAATCTACTAATAATGGAAATGGCAGAGTATTCTGGTCCAGGAATGCAAATCCGTATCTGGAATATATGACCAATTCTATGAAGACAAAAGTTTGCCCACTCCATTATTGGAGCACTATAAAATTTTATCTTCCACCAGGTAGCTCTCTGGCCCACCAAGAAATAGTATTATGTTAGCATTTATTGGCAGGAAGGGCCAAATTAGCCATGACCTGGGAAAACCAGGTAGTTGAACCCATGCTTAGCCAATATCACTTTCACCATGGCTACCCCATATATGTTCTCACTGAGTAAACACTAAGATAACTGAGAAAAACTGATCAATATTCCTAAGATAGACCATCTTGTCTATCTAAATATTAAGAACATTTTCCCCATGGATCTTGTCTGGTGGGTATTTACAGAGAACACAAAAATCTTCATATTCTGGAAGGCTCACCCACATAATATTATGACCATTTATTCCAAATTTGCACTTCCCAAGTCCCTGAGTAGCAAGCCAACCCTATAGCTACTACCCATAATTCATTTTAGAACCATACCTCAGGCCGTATGAAGTAAACAATGAGATGTACTTCCTAAAGACCTCCCACACAGAGGATTTCAGTTTGTCAGTGTCTTCAAGGTCACTCGTCGGTAAGGTTATTGTATCGAAGCCGTTCAACTTGACTGGTTGTGGTCCATCTTACAGACCCAAACATGACTCAACCTGTACTTTTTTCCTTGTTAAATAACCACAGCAAATCACCAAAAAGCAATAGCTGGGGATTGAGGAATAAGCAGTAAAAGTATAGGATCACATTTTATTCATATTTTATTCATTCATCTCTGTCTGCAACGTGACCTAGTCTGGAATATACTACTTCCCTTTTAAAATGGAAAGACTCTGTGCAAGTCCAATATTACGGTTCAGTGGCCACAGGCTCAAGGTTGCAGTTTCCACCAGGGTCTAGCAGCAATCCCAGAACTAGTTTTCAATGACTTTCATCAGAAAATGGCATAGATTTTTCCATAATCTGAGTAGTCTCAGCTGAGATTTCCTGGGACAGTGGGGCTTTCCTGAGGATCTGTGCATCATCTCTGTCTGCCAGAGTCACTTCTGATTCTATCAGTCTGCTGGGTCATAAAGTCAAAGTTACAGGAAAGATTGCACCAGAGCCAGAGATGCAAAGCTATTTCTTGTTCTAGATAACACTTCAAACTTGCAGCCCTCTGAGCTACCAGTAAAAAGGTTAAAGCTAATATGATATATGCTACCTCTGAAATCCAAAGAGGCCACCAGGTGTTTTTAGTTCGATGTTCATGGTTAGCAGTATTTGTGCAGTAACGTGCAGTATTTTGTCTCTCACTTCAAAAAGGATATCTCTGCATGCCCAAAACCAGGCCTTACAACATTCACAAGATTTGTCTTCATTCTCTGGCATATATATGTCTTATCAAGGAATACAGGGTGCTTCTACTTTCTGCTCAATAGTGTGAATACAATGTCAATAATAAAAAAGATCAACATTATAGATCTGAAGTATTTCAAGACAACAAAAGTTCCTAAAGAGGATATCAAGAAAAGTGCAGTAGACTTCACTTAGCTCTGGGCAAGAAAGTAAAAGTATCCTCATCATTTTGCAACATTAAAACAAACTGCTTCTAAATTTCCATACTAATCCCAACTGATTCTTGGTCTCTTGAGATAGAAAGCTTCCTTATGTTGAATTGAATAATTCCTGCAAACAGTCTGGAGAGTCTTCGAAGAAAACAGACTAACAACTGCTGCAGTATCTTTTTTTTAATTCCTGGTGAGCTTGGTTCCAATGACAACAATGCAATGGTTTCAGTGGAAGTATTTTGTTATCTTAGCATCACAAATTTTTTTTGTTTATTAACTAAAAATTTAATTTTTTTTCCTTTAAGTGAGAAAAATCAGTGCTAGAAAAGACTAATGGAAGGCTATCTATGTTCTGTGGTATTTAAGTGAACTCTTATTAATATTTTTTCAATGAGATCATATAGGGAAGATGACCAATTCAGCTTTCAGATGTAAGAGGAAAATGAAATTCCCTTTGAAGCTATAGAAATGCTGTGGGAAGTTAGGAGTATAATCACAGTACAGATAACTAAAAATAAAGCTAGAAGAAAACTGTTCTCGGAGAAATAATCCTTCTCTTGTCTTGGGTGGAAGCTTTCTACTTCTTATTGTCATCGGTTGAATTAAAAGATCTTGGGTTAGCAGTCTCCCTCCTAAGATTGTCTGCTTTTGAAGGATTCTTAAGAATCCTTTCTTTCAGTTTCCAATATTGTAGAATTTCTAATATTTATTGATGGGTACCAGGCACTGTTGTTTTAGCAGGAAATAAACATTCAAAAATCAATCCCTTGAAGGTTTACTTCAATTTGATATCAACTAATATTACTGATAAGACCTTTCCCAGTGACTTTCAAGTGCAGTGCTTTTCTTAAGATTGCTTTTCTGAGGATTATTCTGCTATCAAAATACACCAGCCTACTAATTTAGGATCATTTAGTGCTTCCCTGGCAAGGGAAGACAGTCAGTACTTGTTGGCGATAACACTAGATACTACTGGAATTTTTTTTTATATTAACCAGTATAGAAGGTAGTAGAATCCTCTCCTGTGTTTTAGCAGACAATAAATATATTTCTTCATTGATTACTCTGACAATAGGAATATAATAGGAACAGTGAAGGCATGAACAAATCTCTAGGCCTTTGATTTATTCCATAAGTATATTATGAATATCAGAAATTTACAAAATATGAAAACCCAGAGACAAGTCTTCTTTTTTTTCTAATTACTTTGTTGCCAATGTTTATGCCCTTCTGTAAACAAACATGGGCATATTGTTTTAATCTGAAAAGTGCACTATCATTGAAGCATTTCTATATTGATATATTTTTAAAAAATAATTTATCTAGATAGACTAAATTTCCTCTTTGATTTGTCAGATTTTAGGGGGAATCTGAAGTTTTGTAAACAATAAAAGCTCTCAAAATATTTGGAAGTTAATTAAAATTTAGAGATTTACAAACAAAATTATTCTTGTTATCCTTCCCTTTATAATGTGAAAGTTCAAATATTAATTTTGATTTAGGTAACGCAAAGATAGTTTCAATGTAAAAGTTATTTTCACAGATTTTTTATTCTGAATTTGAGTTAGGAAAGGACAAAAATCAATAAAAATTTTCAGAGAAGACAAGAACATAATTCATAAATTTATAAAGAAA
>NW_020172316.1:967250-1028612 GCF_003031525.2 Neophocaena asiaeorientalis asiaeorientalis | reverse complement strand
GAGATTATATTTTTAAATTCAGCAAAAAATATCAATTATATTTCAAAAAATTTTTTTCTTGAACAATGAACTTTTATTTTATGTTTAAATTTTTTATTTGCATCTAGTTGATTTACAATGTTGTGTTAGTTTCAGGAATACAGCAAGATTACATCAAAAGTACAGTAAAACAACAGAGTATTTTTGTGATAAAAGAACAACTGGGCACAGAATATTTGGTCATTTTAAACTAAAAAATTGAAAAGTTTAGCTTTTTTTTTTTATATCATCTAAGCAAAACTTTGCAATAAAAGATCCTTATGCTTTTTCTTTTTTACAAGCACCAACATCAGTAATACAATTTAAACAATTGTATTACTTTAACATATTTCATTGTTCCCATCAAACTCACTACATGTATGCATTATATAGAAGGATAAAAGTTTTTTTTAATATATCGCTTAAAATTCACCGTTTATCCTCCCTTTTTTTAAATTTCCTGGCATGAACTGAAATTTTTCCTCTAAAGACAAAATGTTTCTTTGATAAACCAAATCATATCTATCTATGATCTGCTGTAAACATCTGCTGTATTGTTATACACATTATTTTACATTTTTTTTCAAAAGAAAACATTGATGTTGATATAAATCAAAGGCATTTATGCATCCTTCTTAACCTTTTAACTGATGGCTACTCTATGATGCATTTAAAACAGCACAGTAAATTAAACTTTTGTTGTATGGAGATATAATATTGTTATCTATTATTTATATCACTTTAAAATCTTAAAGCTAATCAAAGATCTGGAAATTGCAATATAAAGTTCACATGTAAGTCTCTATGATTTGTAAGGTTGTAAGAATTTCAGAAGATTAAATTCCTGTAAAAGACTTCCAGTATTAAAATTTCTTTAAATAGATATAATTTTATGTTTTTGCAGACTTAAACAATTTGTAGCATCAATTACAATTTTTCTGATCCTTAAAACCAATATAAAACATTATAAATGTTAAATCACAGGAAAATGAACCTTAATCTTGTACAAAATAAAATACTGTGGTCTTGTATTGTATAAAAATAAAATAAGGCTTCCCTGGTGGCGCAGTGGTTGAGAGTCCGCCTGCCGATGCAGGGGACACGGGTTCGTGCCCCGGTCCGGGAAGATCCCACATACCGCGCAGCGGCTGGGCCCATGAGCCATGGCCGCTGATCCTGCGTGTCCGGAGCCTGTGCTCCGCAACAGGAGAGGCCACAACAGTGAGAGGCCCGCATACCGCAAAAAAAATTAAAAATAAAAATTAAAAATAAATAAAATAAAATAATTTATGCTTTGGTAAAATCAAGGAGGAGACATAAATCTTTTCTTAAAACCATTTAAATCATTTTAAGGTACACAAATACCCATTCTGATAAAAATATTACATAAACTTTTTCTAATATAATTTAGAAATCTTGGTATTTAAATATCAAATTTTAAAGAATATTTAGATCATATTTTAAAACTAAGTATCCTGCTTTCCCTTTTACTATATAATGTAGTTAAAAAGGTCAATAATATAGCAGCTTAATTATTTTTCTTTTGTAGAGCTGCTTCTTTAGAAACAACAAAATTGAAGAAAAGAGAGTTGTTTCTTTTTTCTATTGGAAATTCTTGAATTCTCCAATGTCAAATGTAGGTAAACCTTTAACATATCAAAATTGTTTATAAAAGCTCACATCATTACAGTGTAGGAAATGTTCTCCTATAATGTGACCACTTTTGTGTTAGATCTATTTTCTACAGCAGATATTCTTAGAATGTGTATATTTTTATGATGAATTAATTTCCTAAGTGAAGGGGAAAAACAAGGAGAGGAAGAAAAAAAATGCAAATTAGAGTGCACCAGCTATAGACAGACATGAAGAGAGTTAAAGTTCAGTGTAGAGGCTAATTGTGTTCTCTTTGCAAGATGGGAAGGTATCTATGAAGGAAAATTAATTTTGATGAGAGAGAGCTTGTCACTGTAGCTGGTTTAAACAATAATTTGGGTCCTTCATAATTCCATCACGATTTCATGATTAAAATTTGGTACTTATTAATCCTCACAGTACAGAAAGAGGGAGGTCTTCTCTATTAAACAAAGTAATCTTTCTTTTTTATAAACAAGATTTTATTTCCTTGTGAGTTTTTAGTGGGTTTTTTTTTTTCCACATTTTGTTCCAAGGTGCATCTCAAAAACACAATTTTGGTTATATCTAAAGTTCTCCCAAGTTACTACCGCAATTTTCAATTGTCCTTGGCACAATCATGCCCTTTAGAAAGATAAATGCAAGAAGGATAATACAAAAGCAAGTGCCAGGAGGTAACAAATTTATCAGCAGCCAATTCATTAGCGGCTGGCCTGACAATCAATCAAAAGTAAAAGTACATCTTGTGCATATCTTTGATCCTTAACCTTAAGGTCAAGCTGCTTCTGCCTGCTGACTTGAGAAATCAGCAGTTCCCCTGGCAGGTGGAATTTGTGGAGAGAAAATATCTTTAAAAGCCAACTTTGTATACATTAACAATTCTGAGGAAAGTGTTAGTACTGTGTAGATTAATGACACAGGCAAAGTTTGCTCCAAAAAAGAAATGTCTAAAGAGAACTTTTAGTCTTCAGGTTCAGTTGGAAAGACATTTATCAGAACTATAGGGATCTCGAACTTCCTCTAATAAACAAGGCAGTAGCAACATACAAACAAACAAAAAACAGAGGATGGTTAATGGCCAGAAAATGATTTGTCAGTCATTCATCAAGGAAAATGAGTATAAACAGACCAGATATGCAAAGAGTTTTTGAGTCCTTCATTCTGAGGAGGAAACAGAAAATCTTGTTTATTTGGATCTAGAGCATAGTTTCAGTATTAACTTCCTTTACTACTGGCAAGTTTGCCTCTAGTAGGCTTAGATGTGAATACACTGCTTCTAAGATAAAGGTATTAGTCTGTGGCAACAAGAGTCTCAACAAAATGTCAGTGGAAGCTCCAGAATTGTCAAAGCCCACCAACAAAGATTATCAAGAACATACTTTTCTCTAGATAAAGTAAAAAAATAAAATAAAAAATTAGATTCATTTACCTTGCTGAAGTAAAGGAAAAAGGACTCAAGGGGAAATTTAAGACCAATTTAATTAGGTGAACAAGAGGCACCTTCTTAAAGGATTTAGGTTTCTATGGATGACTTTTAAGAGGAAAGTCAAGGCCAGTTCTACATTGCTATCAAGAAGGGTGAGCAATTTGGTGATTGGCTATCTCAGTAATATAATAGGATTCCCTATGCCTCAAGTACATCCCCATGTTTACCCATGTTTCATTATATCAGTATATCCCCACGTTTCATTACAGTGAACCTCCATACTAGAAGGAAACATTTTATTTTTTTTATATTCACAAAGTAAATGAGTCTAACACTGACATGAAGTCAATATAAATTTCTATTAGATCTGAAAATAAGTGGTTTAAAATAGAAATAAAAGTTCATATTATTGTTACTTCTTTACCATTTGTATTTATGCTATGGCATCCTTGGGGCAAACCGTGAGGTAGCAAGCCAAAGTTAGCCAACAACTTGTGAAGTTTTCTCTCTCCAAGGATTGGTTTGGCTGCAGGAGTGCTGCACTCCATCTACCTTCCACCTGAAGCCAAAGACCCACTGGAAACAGGCATAGAGGGGTAAAGAAAGGCCAGGAATATGATACAGTGGGGAAAATGTTTACAGGAGCGTCAGTCCAAATTATAAGGAAAGGCAAGAAGTGTGAGTTTTTTTCTGTGAGTCTCTTGGACAACATGGTTATAAATAATCACATATATATGGCTTTTATAACACTGTAGAAGAAAGTACATATACATATTAATACAATATACTCCATTTTTTAAAAATGACATTATATATGATATAGCAATGTATTTGATTTTTAACACATGGGATGTATGCTGTTGGACTGTTATGACTTAAAAAAAACCAACCCATGATATCCCTGTGTCCATGTATTTAAATATCTTATTTGAAGTTACTGTATTTAAGAATAGCTAAAATATGAAACAGAGAAGATAATCTGGTTAATTATGCCATTACAAAAGTCTAATATGCTGTCAATTTTGATTTAAAAGAAAAAATAAAATCACCCACTGCATATGTCAGCAATAAATTTTGATGTTTAAAAGTATGATCAGATTTTAGAGGCACTTTTACTTCAATATACCAACATTAAAATCTAAATACTTACAAAATTATATTTTCCACAAACCAGGTCCTATCTAGAGAATACTAAAAATCAACTAAAGCCATAATGTTTCTCTTTACTGATCTCTAAATCAGATATGTGAATTTAAATAATTTGTAAATAAAATATGCATAAAAACTTAAACCCATGAACCAAGTTTTACTCTGAAAGAACCTGAAATAAGCAAGATTACATCCTGAAAGTTTTGTGTAAATAAAATGTGGATGAACATATTACTCACAACTCAACAATATTTCACTACTGGTCCTTAATAAGGATTTTCAAGTTGTTTAACATTAGAAGTTGACAGAATATACGCACAATACGATAGCACTGAAATGATTATTTTCCCTTTACTATCTAGGTCCAAACATTTTAAATGCATCTCATCTAGTTCAAAATAGTTATTTTTCATCACTTTGCTATGTGAAATTAAATGTAAATGTAATAGCTTGCATCTACTAACCCCAAACTCCCAGTCTATCCCTCTCTCTCCCCTCTTCCCCCCTGGCAACCACAAATCTGTTCTCTATGTTTGTGAGTCTGTTTCTGTTTTGTAGATAGGCTCATTTGTACCATATTTTAGATTCCACGGATAAGTGATATCATATGGTATTTGTCTTTCTCTTTCTGACTTACTTCCCTTAGTATGATAATCTCTAGTCACATCCACGTTGCTGCAAATGGCATTATTTGGTTCATTTTTATAGCTGAGTAATATTCCATTGTATATATGTGCCACATCTTCTTTATCCATTCATCTATCGATGGACATTTAGGTTGTTTCCAAGTCTTGGCTATTGTGAGTAGTGCTGCTATGAACATAAGTGTGCCTGTATCTTTTTGAATTATAGTTTTGTCTGGCTATATGCCCAAGAGTGGGATTGCTAGATCATATGGTAATTCTATTTTCAGTTTTCTGAGGAACCTTTATACTGTTTTCCATAGTGGCTGCACCAACTTACATTCCCACCAACAGTTTAAGAGGGTTCCCTTTTCTACACACTCTCTGGCATCTGTTATTTGTAGACTTTTTAATGATGGCCATTCTGACTAGTGTACCTCATTGTAGTTTTGATTGCATTTCTCTTATAATGACATTGAGCATCTTTCCATGTGCCTACTGGCCATCTGTGTGTCATCTTCGGAGAAATGTCTATTAAGATCTTCTGCTCAGTTTTTGATTGGGTTGTTTGTTTTTTTGTTGTTGAGTTGTATGAATTGTTTTTATATTTTGGCAATTAAACCCTTGTTGGTCACATCATTTGCAAATATTTTTTCCCATTCTGTAGGTTGTCTTTTTGCTTTTTGTTTGTTTTTATGGTTTCCTTTACTGTGCAAAAGCTTGTAAGTTTGATTAGGTCCCATTTGTTTATTTTTGTTTTTATTTCTATTGCCTTGGGAGACTGACCTAAGAAAATATTGGTACGATTTATGTCAGAGAATGTTTTGCCTATGTTTTCTTCTAGGAATTTTATGGTGTCATGTCTTATGTTTAAGTCTTTAAGTCATTTTGAGTTTATTTTTGTGCATGATGTAAGGGTGTGTTATAACTTCATTGATTTACATGCAGCTGTCCAACTTTCCCAGCACCACTTGCTGAAGATGAGCTACATTTGCATGAAGAAGTATATCTTTGTGTCAGTAAAGAAAAAGAGAACCTTTAGGTTGTGAAAATTAGCTGGTCTGAAAAACTATGATGCTACTCATTTCTGCCCTCCTGTGTCGGAAATTTCCTACAAATATCATGTCCTGAAAACTCGAGTTCATTTAAAGATAAATAAAAAGAAAAAAGTGGCATGGATCAATAAATACATTTTATAAATAAGTGAGGAAATAAACAGCAGAAATCTGCTGATCAAGAAGAAAAATTTATAGAAAAATATTGCCACCAAGTAAGAAAGGGTTCAAGCATTTTGTCAAGAATTGAAATACTTTTTTTAAATAATTGCTTTATTATTAAAGCATTTATTATTATTAAAAACACACATAAATTACAAGAATTCAGGAAAGAAATGTGAAAAGTAAATATGAGAAGATGTAATAAATACAAAGCAAAATAACCACATAAACTTAAAAATAAGGGGATTTTAATGGAGAGTTGAGGCTATGGCCAATGTAGTGAGAAACACAGATGTATATAGAAATAAGAAAAGCTAAGAAAATTAAATATAAACTAAAAATAGTAAAAAAGAGAAAAAAGATCAGAAAGGGACTTGCAGCTTTATTTATATTTTTTTATTGAAGTATAGTTGATTTATAATATTATATTAGTTTCAGGTATATAACAAAGTGATTTAATATTTATAGATTATAATCCATTTAAAGTTATTACAAAATAATGGCTATATTTCCCTGTGCTGTACAATATATCCTTGTTGCTTATTTATTTTATACATAGTAGTTTGTATCTCTTAATCCCCTACCTCTGTCTTGCCTGAACCTCTCATCCCTGTATCCACTGGTAACCACTAGTTTGTTCTCTATATCTGTGAGTGCTTCTGTTTTGTT
The DNA here is from genome assembly GCF_003031525.2 of Neophocaena asiaeorientalis asiaeorientalis. Lineage (NCBI taxonomy): Eukaryota > Metazoa > Chordata > Mammalia > Artiodactyla > Phocoenidae > Neophocaena > Neophocaena asiaeorientalis. The sequence continues at coordinate 1,021,878 of NW_020172316.1, read as the reverse complement.
ACATACATTCTTTTTTTATTTTTTAGATTCCACATATAAGTGATAACATATAGTATTTATCTTTCTGTCTGACATATTTCACTAAGCATAATACCCTCCAGGTCCACACATTTTGTTGCAAATGGTAAAATTTCATTCTTATGCCTGAGTAATATTCCACTGTATACATACATATCACATCTTCTTTATTCATTTGTAGATGGACACTTAGGTTGCTTCCATACCTTGGCAATTTTAAATAATGCTTCTGTGGAAACTGGGGTGCATGTATCTTTTTGAATTAGTGATTTTGTTTTCTTCAGGTATATACCCAGGAGTGGGACTGCTGGATTATAAGGTAGTTCTGTTTTTAATTTTCTGAGGAACCGCCATACTGTTTTCCAGGGTGGCTGCACCAATTTACATTCCCACCAACAGTGTACTAAGGCTCCCTTTTCTCCATATCCTCACCAACAATGCTCATTTACCATTCCAAAAATCCTAAGGCACTTAAGGATTATGCTAAATCTACTCTGCCTATGCACTATAAATGGAATAAGAAAGCCTAGATGACAGCACATCTGTTTTCAACATGCTTTACTGAATATTTTAAGCCCATTGCTGAGATCTACTGTTCAGAAAAAAGATCCCTTTCAAAATATTACTGCTCATTGACAATGCACCTGGTCACCCAAGAGCTCAGATAGAGGTGTACAATGATATTGTTTTCATGCCTACTAATACAATATCCATTCTGCAGTCCATGTGTTAACCAAACTGAACTCAGGTCTACTTGCCTGACACGGCAACAAAGCCAACCTACAGACATGAGGTTGTGGTGAAGGAAATCCAGTATTTATTTGCAGGGCATCATGGAAGGAGAATGGGCAGCCAGTGCTCAAAAGACCCAAGCTCCCAGATGGCTTTCAGACAAGTATTTTTAAAGGCAACATTAGGGTGAGGGTTGCAGGATGCATGATCACCTTGTGGACATTCTTCTGATTGGTTGGTGGTGAGGTAACAGGATGATGCTTCAGGGATCTTAATTATCAACTTTTAGTTTCAATCACTTTGGGATCTAGTGCTTGTGGTCAGCCTTAGACACTATCCTCCACTGTGTGAGAGTCTTAGTTTCTGCATAAAAACTCAAAGAAATGCATCAGATTGTTATCTCTATCCCTTTGGGAGGAACTAGGAGTTCCGTGATTCCATTGTTTAAGCCATTATTGCTTTCCTTTCTGAACTGCTTTCTGCATTTCCACTTCTCTAATTATTAACTGTTTGGGTCTGCTTGGGAAACGACTAGGAGACCAAAACTTTTTCTATAAACTAGAAGCAGGGACACAGAGGAGCTTGTACACAAGAGGACCCTTCAGGGTCCTGCTTGCTTTCAGCCTCACTTTTCTTTGATACTTCTCAATCCTGAGGGGTAAGGGAGAGGGATAAGAAAGGGAATAAAGTTTTAGATAGAGAGGTTAATCATAAACTTGAGAGGGGAACAAAGTTTTAGAGGGACTTGTTTTCACATGGGTCAAGGGGTAATTTTGATCTTCAAGTCTGATTATTTCAGAAATACATTTGGTAAGGCTATAGCTGCCATAGATTATGATTTCTCTGACAGATCTGGGCACAGTAAATGGAAAACATTCTGAAAGGATTCACCATTCTAGATGTCATTAAGAACATTCGTGATTCATGGGAAGAGGTAAAAATATCAACATTCACAGGAGTTTTGGAAAAGTTGATTCCAACCCTATTGGATGACTTTGAGTGATTCAAGACTTCAGTGGAGGAAGTAACTGCAGATGTAGTAGAAATAGCAAGAGAACTAAAATTACAAGTGAAACCTGAAGATGGGAATGTATTGCTACAATTTCTTGATAAAATGTTAAAGAGGAGTTGCTTCTTATGGATAAGCAAAGAAATGGAATAGAATCTACTCACAGTGAAGATGCTGTGAAGATTGTTGAAATGACAACAAAGGATTTAGAATAAGACATAAACTTAGTTGATAATGCAGTGACTAGCAGGATTTGAAGGACTGACACCAATTTTGAAAGAAGTTCTACTGTGGGTAAAGTGCCATCAAACAGCATTACATGCTACAAAGAAATCATGAAAGGAATCGATGCAGAAAACTTCAGTGTTGTCTTATTTTAAGAAATTGCCACAGCCAATCTAACAGTCAGGAAACACCACCCTGATCAGTCAGCAACCATCAACATCAAGACACAACCTTCACTAGCAAAAAGATTACAACATGTAGAAGGCTCAGATGATTGTTAACATTTTTTAGCAATAAAGTATTATTTAATGAAGGTATGTACATTTTTTTAGACATAATGCTGTTGCATACTTAATAGATTACAGTATAGTATAAACATAATTTGAATATATGCACTGGGAAACCAAAAAATTAGTGTGACTCACTTTAATGTGATACTGGATTTATTCCAGTGGTCTGGAACCAAACCTACAATACCTCCAAGGTAAGCCTGTATCCTGAGGGAACTGGTGGAGTTCCACAATAATTAGAGACAAGAAACAGAAAAAATATTTTTAAAGTTTTAAACTCCTCCTAGTGGAGGAGTGCCAACGATACTGTTAGGACCAGAGCTACATCTGGAAGGGGGCAGAAATAGTTGTGGAGCCCAGAACCCAGAGACCCAGGTACATAGCCTTTGCCTAACATTGAGCCTTCCTCAGAGGATGGATGAGTGCTGCCTTTCCCCACCCCACATCACAATGCTAACAAACACCAAGTAAAACTAATAGTGGGAAAGACGCATCAGGAAATGCTACAAGACAAAGATTCTCTCTGGGAAAGCGTGCAAAGAAAAGATGCAAAGACACGTAGGAAGACTTGAAGGCGAGTGGGAAGGAGATACTGAGAAAAGCTCTCTGGCAAATTAGCTCACACAATAAACAAAAACTGTCACTAGAGGAATTAGAACCCTGAGGTGTGATAAAGGTAAGTATAACAACAAGCTTCAAACTCATCCCAAACCTCACAAAAGCCCACACTAAAGATCTAGGAGAAGGAAAAGTATGCTAGTCCACAAGCATAAAAGTACTTATATTAGTATTCACTGGTCTAGACAACATACTAGGCTTTCAACAACAACAAAAAAATAAGATACATAAACAGGAAAGATAAAACACACTTTGAACAGACAAAGTAACTATCAGAACCAGACTCCTCTGCACATGAAAAAGACGCTATAATTATCTGACTCAAAATTTTAAATAATTAAATATGTTAAAGGATCTAGTAGAAAAGGTAAACAAAATGAAGAAATTCAACATACATAAGATGAATCCTGATAAATATAAAAGTTGAAACAAACCCATAATTATACTTGGAAATATAAAACTCTTTTCTCAGTAAGTGATAGAATAAGAAGGCAGAAAATAAATAAACATATAAATAACATAAACTGTACTGTCAATCAACTTGACTTAATTGATATTAGAAAACATTACAGTCAACAGCAGAATATATATTATTCTTTCATGCACATGGAACAATCACTAAGATAGAGCACATACTGGGCCATAAAACAAATATTAACACATTTAAAATAACTGAAAATAAAATAAAATAAAATAAAATAGAAATCTATAACAGAAAGATATATTGGAAAAAACCCACTGATAATTAGAAAATTAAACAACATATTTATAAGTAAACCATGGGTCACAGAGGAAGTTTCAAAGGAAATAATGTATATTTTGAACAGAAAATGAAAAGAAAATATATCAAAATTGTGAAGTACAACCAAAGCAATGCTTAGAGGGAAATTTATAGCAAGATGTGTTTATATTAGAAAATAATAAATAGCAATAATAAGTAAGTAAAAAAACTAAAACTAAAAAACTAAAGCACAGGTTAAAAAAAAAACAAACTAGAGAAGGAAAAGCAAATTAAACCCAAAGCAAAGAGTAGGAATAATAAAAATTAGAGCAGAAATCAATGATATTGAGACTAGAAAAGCAATAAAAAAAATCAAAAGCTGGTTTCAGAGCAAAGGGTATTACTAGTAATAAAACATGGTATCTGATAATAACAAAGGAATCCATTCCTCAAGGGAACATAACAATTCCAAATAGTTTTTTCCATATCATAACAATTTCAAAATAAATTTTAAAAACTGATCAAAACTAAACATGAAAATAGATAAATACACAATTATATTCAGAGATTTTAATGTTCCTCCTTCAATAATTAATAGGATAAGTAGCAAAAATCAGTAATGGTATAGCATATCTGAAACATACTAACAACTAACTTGACCTAACTGAGACGTTAGAAGAGAGCAGCAAATAATAGTAGGACACATTCACTTCAAATGTACACAAAATATTTCCCAAGATAGGCCATATCTTACATAAAAATAGTCTCAATAATTGTTAAAAGAATCAAGTCATACAAATTTTCATCTCTAATCACAATAAAATTAAACTAAAATCAATAACAAAATGATGTCTGAAATAAAATCTCTCAAACATTAGCTAACTATATAATACCCTTTTAAATAACCTCTGGATCAAAGAAGAAATCAGAAAAGAATTTAGTGAATATTTTATACTGAATGAAAATTAAATCTCAACACATCATAATATTTGAGAATATGAGAGATGCCATTACATCACTTTGGGAGGAATTTATAGCATATGTAAATTAGAACAGAATAAAGGTGTGATTCAATCAATGCCCACAGCTTCCACTTTTTAAGGAAACAAAGAGCAAATAAAATCTAAAGTAAGTAGAAGTAAGAAAGGCCAGAGTGGAAATCAATGAAATATAAAAGACAGAACCTACAGAGAAAATCAATGAAATCAAAAGCTGATTTTTTGAAAACAATAAAAATTGATAAACCATTAGACACCATAATGAAAACCAAACCAAACCAAAAACAAAAAAAGGAGAAAGAGAAAACACAATTACAAATTTAAGGCAAAAAAAGAATCGAGAGGTTCGATTAGAGCTACATCTATAAAAGAAATTGTATTTGTAGTTAAAACCTTCCCACAAAAAAATAATTCTATGAATACATGGCTTTACTGATAGATTACCAAACCTTTAGGGAAGAAATAGAGCTAATAATAATCAAATTTCCACAACACTGAAAACATGAAGAAATGTTTCCCAACTTTTTCTATGAGGGCAGTAATAAAACCAAAGACCTCAAAAGAAAAATAAACTAATGACCAATGTCCCCCTTAAACAAAGACGTAAAATTTGTAAAAGTTTTGGCAAACTGAATCCAACAACATATTAAAACCAAAATACATCAAGACCAAGTGTTATTTATCCCAAGAGTCCAATTTGGTTTTACATTTGAAAATCAGTTAATGTAACTCATTACATTAACCAATAGACCAAACAAATAGACAAAGAAAAAGCTCTCAGCAAACTAGGAAAAAGGACCTTCCTCAACTTAATTGTGATCAATTGTGGAAAAACTACAGCTAATATTACCTTTAATCTTGAAAGACTGAATATTTCCCCACAAATCAGGAATAAACAAGGATTTCCACTCTCACAAATTCAACATTATACTTGAGGTTCTAACAATTTCACTGAGACAAGGGGAAAAAAAAGCATTGTGTTTAAAAAAAAAGTATTCACAGATGACCTTATTGTCTATGTAGAAAACTGGCACAATCTACTAAAAACCTCCTATAATGAATGAATTGGTTCAGAAAAAATTCAAGATACAAGATCAATGTACAAAAATCAATTGCATTACTTCTTTAAGCAACAACAAAATGTAACTTGAAATTAAAATAAATACTATATTACTATAAACACTTACTGAAAAGTTTAGAGATAAACTTGACAAAACATACACAAGGTTTATCATTGAAATCTATAAAACATTGCTGACTGCAATTAAAGAAGACCTAAATAAAGAATGCACTACACTATGCTCATTGGTTGATATACTCAGTGTTATTAAGATGTCAATTCTTCCAAATAGATCTATAATTTCAACACCATCCAATTGAAATTCCAGCAACCTTCAATTGTAGAAATTGAAAAACTGATTCTAAAATTCATATGAAAATGCAAAGGACCTAGATTAGTCAAAACAACTTTGGAAGAGAATGGAACTGGAGGAGGAACACTATTTTCTAGAGTTACTATATAGCTACAGTAATCAAGATAAAGAGGTATTCGCATAAGGATAGATAAGCTGATCAATCAACACAAAGGAGGATCAAGTAATAGGCCAACACTAAGTGGAAAATTCATGCTCAACAAAAATGCAAAGGCAATTCAAGAAGAAGTTATCACTTTTCAACAAAGGGTACTAAAACAACTGCTATCCATATGTAGAAAAAACAATTTTTAATCTATACCACATAACATTGAACAAAAATTAACTGACCCTGGATCATAGACCTAATTGTAAGTCACAACACGATAAAATTTCTAGAATAAAACATAAGAGAAAACCTCTGTGACCTTGGTTACACAAATATTTTAAATACTTTGCAGAGATATTGAGAACCAAAAGCATAATCCATAAAAGACTAAATCGATAAATTAGACCTCAGAAGAATTAAATCCTTCTGCTCTTTATTTTTTGAATATTTGAATTTTATTTTATTTATTTTAAAACCTTCTGCTCTTTAAAGACACTGTTAAGGGAATGAAAAGATAAGTCACAGATAAAGAGAAAACATTTGAAACATATATCTGATAAAGTTATTCTATCCAGAATATATTAAAATAATTTTTCAAACTCAATAATAAAAAAAAAGTTCTTTAAACTAGTAAAGGTTTTGAACACGTGCTTTACCACAGAAGATATAAAGATGACAGATAAACACGTGGACTATCATTAGGGAAACAGAAATTAAAACCACAATGTAAAACCACAACACGTCTCTTAAAAAGGCTAAAATATAAAAAACAGATTGTACCACATGCTATAAAGATATGGAGGACATAGGTCCTTCTAATTTTGCTTGTATGAATGCAACACAGTTCAACCACTTTAGAAAACAGTTTAGCAGTTTCATATGAGGTTAAACATAAACTTACCATATGGCTCAGCAATCCCATTCTCAGTGCCATGTTAATTTATGTTCACACAAAAGCTTTGACGTGAATGCTGGTAGCAGTTTTATTGATAATCACCAAAACCTATAAAAAAGCAAGGTGGATAATATTGTGATATGTATATCTAGTGGAATATTAGTCAGCAATAAAAAGTAATGAACTTTTAATGTATACAACATGGGTGAATTACTAATTGTTTAGTGAAAGAAGCCAAATAAAACCGAATATCCACTTTATGGTTTAATTTATATAAAATTCTATATATTTCAAACTAATCTATCATGCCAGATAGGAGATCAGTTGTTGTGTGGGGCAGGAAGTGGTGGGGAGAGATGGGAAAGAGAACTTAGAAAGGAGCACGAGATAACTTTTGAGGATAATTGATATGGTTATTATATGGATTGCAATGTTGGTTTCACAGGTGGCTACATGTATCAAAATGTATCATATTGTACACTTTCAACATGTGCAGTTTGCTGCATGTAAATTATACCTCACTAAAGAATTTTTTAACTAAAAAAGGATTCATAAACTGCTATTGCTCAGGCTGCACCATTTACTCGTTTAATTCAATTACTCAAATGATTTTAGAAGTGTCTATAGTTAGGATACAAGCAGAATTGAATTTTTGGACAAAACTGCCTGATGCAGTTCCTCAATAGATCCCTTTTTAAAGACAATTATTGTTAACTTGCTACCAGGTGTTAGTTGAGACTATACTACAGACATACATCAGGTAATCCTCGGCCCAAAAATACCTATCACGTCTTTGGTAATGCTAGTAAAACATATAGACAATAAAAGGAGCTGCTTAGCAGATCTCATTCAATAAGCAAAACTGATATAATCAGGAGCATGCAATATAATGGGTTCAGAGGAGTTCAGGGAGGTCAAACCATCCATATGCAGTATGCTTCTCTGCCTGTGTGTTTAATGATAGAGCCCTCCAAAGATCTTCCCACAGTCATTGCTAGCTGGTTGAAATTCTATGATTCCCTCCAAACCAAAGGAAAACAAGGTGTTTTTTGGTTTTTGTTTTGTTTTGTTTTCATTGAGTGTAGTATTGCTATTTGAAAATGGGATGTATAATATCCTATAGACTGTAAATCTCTGGGAAAAGAAGGTAAGATGCCTAGTGGAAGAGAAGAAGGACAAATCTACACCATTGCTAAAGCTGAGAGACACTATTTAGTAATACAATTTAAGCTAGTGTCCTCAGAGGGAGGATTGGAAATTTATAGATCCTAAAGCCATAACTAAGCTGGCAGTATGGTCATGTAAATGGGTCCTAGATGATTGTGCGATAAAAGCATCCCCACATGCACACACTCAATTCTGAAAATATCTGTGGAAATTTAAAGGAAAAATTGGGGTGAATCATGAAGACTCATCAACAAAACCTGGTAGCCAGCTCAGAAGTGGATTGGAATACTTAAATTATTGACTAGGTCAGATCCTTAGAACTGGGTTCAGATCTGGGTTCTTGAAATAAATGGACTTAAGCAGCGCAAAGATGGGTCAAATGATTACATATTTGCTTCCACATGTTGAAGTAACAAATGTGGGGTAACTGACTGTACTTCCTTATCAGCAGGAAAGAAATGGCCTGAAGATGGCTTTAGACAAAATTTCCAGAGGAAAAGTATCTGTGACTAGCTGGCAAGTAGACTACATTGGACCCTACTAGGAGCCCTACAGGAGATACAAATGGGCATTGACTTGAATTGAAAACTATTCTGTAACAGAACCAACCATAGTGAGCATAATTAAAGGATTGTAGCTTCAAAGTCTATCAATTTACTAACAAGCATATATTTCCTGTCATCAAAGTATGCACTTCACTGCTACTAGTGTACAAAAGCAATTAGTATACATAGGCAAGGTAACATAATATTACATAAAAATTTCACAGTCCTTATCACCTTCAGAACATTGGTTCTATTGGTCTCACTGAAAATGAAATAGACAATTAAATATTTGCAATTTAAAATAAGTGGTATAAAGGCTTGAATGGCTGCCTAAATTGACTAAATGGATGTTCTCACAAATGAAAGGCAGAGGTTCCACTGGAAATGTTTTTAGAATTTGGGAGTAAGGGGCTGGGGAATGCAACAACCATACAATACAACTTTATAACTTTTCCACCCCCAAAAACTATCATTTGATATCACTTCATTCATTACCATTAGAGAGAGATACCAATCCAAAGGAACAGGTATCCATACTACTAAATTTAATTGTATGCATGTATTTCCAGGAGATTAAGTGTGGGTTATAACTTTTCCATGAAGTTAAATTAGAAGTAAATTTGAATACGGCCATGTTACTAAGTGGCAGGATCATACCTCTAGATACTTTCCTATCACATTCTAAATCTTCCTAAGATTAAGATAAGGAGGAAGCCCTGATGAACTTAATGCATCTGTCTACTCTCTAAGCAAGCAAATGTCACCGGGGGAGGAAGGATATGGGCTAAAACAGGTAATAAGTGGACATGGAAAGAGATTATAGTGGGTGGGAAGAAGACACAAATACTAGATTATAACCAGCTGGGAAATGGAAGAAATGCAGTAACTTTATTGCAATAAGAGTGTCCCAGAGCAAGAAAAGAATACTCTTAGCTATTTCTCCCCACCAGTTGCTGATGGACAGCGGATCCTGACAAAAGAGAAATAGGACCTCTAAGGATTTATGGTCTCAGACTAAAGACTGAATCTGGATAATTTGGAGAAAAGATTTTACACAGAATTCCCTGATCACTCAACTGATAGGTAGCAAGTCAGACTTATTATTTGGTTTACAATTTCTGGGCTATATTTACTAATTTGTTTCTTTTTCTGATAATCTGAGAGATTACCTTTGATTTGCACAGGGTGAAAATTGCTGAACAGCTAGTCATCTATAGCTTGTGTGACTATGAATCAATATGACACGATAAGGATAGATAAGCTGTGTGACTATGTGTGACTATGAATCAATATGACACATTGCTAAGACGGCTGTCTGTGTGTGATGGGCAGCAGATTGCTACCACATACCTGAAATATTATTTGACTTGCTCTTCACCTACACTGCACATAAATTGGATGAAATGCCTTTAAAGAAAGTGGCTGTGGAACCTGGTTAGTTTGAGGGCAGTAGACACAAGGATGGTATTGCCTCATTCCACCAATGACTGTGCTTTGACACTTTAGACAAAACACTTGTCAGAGGATGAATGGCACATCCAGACTGAGCTTTGGGGTGGAATATGACCAACTGATGGTTTCATGAAGCACACAGTATTTTGGTTCATATTGCATACCTAACCTGTACCTATGCCATGAATGCCAAATGGCATCAATATATGAGGTAGCTTGAATAGTACTAGCCCTACCAAGTCAGATGTAATTTGGGCATTGTACAGTTCAGTCCAGAATTACTCATTTAAATAAATCATTATCATTTTGAAAAATACTTGCTAACATTTATTTATGATACCGTCTGGAAGACAATACCCTGTAAGTCTAATGTACTATTCTGCAAAGTATGCCCTAAGCTTTGAAGCAGTGACATGGGCCTCATTTTCCTGTAGTCAGAATACAGAGATCTGGGAATCAAGGTGCAGGAATGGCCCTTCTCACTAATATACTTAAAGATCCACTGAAATAGTTTTTTTATTCCTCTTTCTGAAACTTTAGATCTGGCTGAGAAGAATGTTTTCACGAAAGAATGTAATATTCACATTGAATTGGAAGGTGAAATTTACTAGTTGGCTATCTTGGGCATCTCATGCCAATGAAATACGATAGAGAAAAGCGTCTCTGTAACAGCTGTGGTGATTGATTCCAAGCACCAAGTGGAAATTGTCTTTCAGCCTGCCATATAATGGAGACAGGAAGTACTATGTCTGGAATCCAGAGAATTTCCTGGATATCTCCAGATGGCCAGTCACCAATTATCTCCAGTTTTGTTAGGAGTTAGGTACTTATAAGGAGAGGCTGGGAATCTTGTTAACACTTAGAGAAAAAAAAAAAGAAAAGAAAAGAAACAGTTTGCTTGTATTTCTACCCCAAGAATAATGAAGGTTAAATGGGGGAAATGGATTTCTCGTAGTAAACTTTAAATTTTGAAGCACAGTTTGTCCTTAGAACACAAGCAATAATTTCAGTATAGGATAGTGTTGAAGGGCCTAATTTTGGCATTAAACATAGGTCTTCTGAATCTTATACTGTATACATTACTGAAGACATTTCTTAACCTTTTTTCCCCTGAACTATCTAATTTGTATAATACTTTATATGCTTGCTGTAAAGATAAAATAGGATAATACAAAGTTCTTAACTCAGTGTCTGACAGTTACTTAGAAAATAATAGCTTTTATGCATATTACTACAACATATTATCAGATGACCATTAATTTGAATATGGAATCTAGAATGCTATGGATGGAAGGAGGCTTCATTCATTTCTACATTTTTAATTGAAATATAGTTGATTTACATTATTATATAAGTTGTAGAGTGTCTACAAAAAATTGGCACTTGCCAGCTACATCTACAAGGAATAAAACATGTGCTGCTGCAGCTGCTAATTTTCAACACCCCTTGAAAGGAGCAGAGCGGAGATTAAGAAATGAGGCACTCTGTGCTCTGGGAAAAACTGGCAAAACAGGTCTTCAGAGAGTTGGATATTTTCAGGCGCCGATTTTATGAGCCCAATTCTTCTCCTATATCTCCTTATATCTAGAAAAGCACTAAAATCCTCCGTGGTGATGACTGCTCCTTGTGACTAGCAGAAAACTTCTGCAGAAAAATATGTGCTTGATTGTATGTACTCTCCCTTCACCAAAATCACATATATACTGACCTTCCCTGCTGCCTCTTTGGAGCCGTTTCTCAGAACTATCTGAAATGCTGTCTCTTGGGCTATAATCCTCATTTTGCCCCAAATAAAACTCGCAGCTCTCACGTTGTGCATTTTTTTTTTAAGTTGACAGTTTTATGGCGACCATGAAGAAGGGACCCAGAGTGGACTTCTCTTCGCCTGTACTCTAGGAGGAACTGGAACCTTGGTACCAGCAGAGGCCCCTTGCGCCCATCCACCTCCTCAGAGAGTCCAGACGAACTTGGGTAAGTCACTCCTGGTTCTCGGATCTCCCGTATTGCTTGATGATCCTGAGTTTTATTTGGCAGTGTATAGCAGGTACCTGCCCCCTCCCACTTGAAAGATAATGGTGGGAGAGGGGGACTCAGTTGAAAGATGCCAGGGAATACCCACCCAGGTGAAAGATATTTGGTCGGGGGTGTACCTGGTTGAAAGATACCAGGGTTTGCTCAGTTGTAGGAGACTGAGTGGTCTGCACTGAGTGGTTAGGTAAGAGGCTGATCTGATGCTTTTCCTCAATTCGGCTGCCTTAATAAAATTTGTCGGCATCAAAGTGAAGATATTACATGAGAGCTTTGCTCCAAAGAAAAGGGACAAGACTCCTCCCGGCGGTTTACGGCTTTCTCAGGTGACTGAGAAATTTACAGGAGTGGTGGAGGCAGAGTCTTCATACCATGCAGTGGTACCATAGGGAAACCCACTCATTAATTAAAACACTTGCTTGTCCGGGAGTTGCGGTTAAGAATTGGCCGTTCAGCGATCCGAGCATCCGTGGTGGCCTTAGATTACCAAAGGGAGAAACTGAGACACATAAGGGGGCTGAAACGACTCTAGGGTGACACCTAGAGGAGCTAAGCTCACAAGCAGCACACTGGCCCATAACACAATTTCACTAGTGAATTTTATCCCTGACAAATTCAACTTTAAAATGGGAAATAGAGCTTCTCAAACACAGAAGCAAGAAGCATCAGAAAGCCAGCCTATGACTAACACTCCAGCCAGGTTTATGTGCATACGAGAAGTATCTACTTAATTGGGGAAATTATACTAAAGGAGATCTCAACCTAAAATGGCCAAATTGGGGTTCTTTTGATATTTCAAAATTGATACTTTTGTGCCCACAGTTAGAAAAAGCCAGCTGTTAGATCAAACAGACTGAATGGAATGCTTACTTTGGTATCTAGAAACTTCTAAAAAAGGAAATGATAGAGTAACTTCTTTGCAGGAAACCAATAATTAATTACTCGAAACTATATCAGACCAACTTTTCAAAACCATTAAAAAGAAAAGGGGTATCTACAAATATTATGAACCTTCAGTTGCACCAATTAAGTACACAATGCCAGTCGAAGGTTAACAGACCCTTGTTTAATTCCCAACTAGTAGAGAAAGACTGTTTGAAGAAAAATAAAGAAAAAAATGTCTTTTCAGAATTCTGACCCTGAGGGAATAAGTCCTACTAGGAAAACCTGATTTTCTCTCCCTGTGCCTTGAGACCAGAGCTCTCAGGATCACTTATCTTATCTAGATCATCTCTAAATTTCTGATACTGAGGAAAAAAAAGGGGGGGGGACAAAAAAATTCTCTTTAAAATTTAACTTATTCCAACTGTTATTTACAACTAGTGTTTTATATTGTGATATTTGATTCATGACTAAGTTTAGAAAATGAAGCTATGAGACATCTTGTTGTGTCTGTATGTTTATGTGTGCATTATCTTTGTTTTTACTTTTGGATGGTATTATCAAAAATTAATATATAAGTGAACTCTACTATTGGATTAAAGGAAATTAAGTGCTTATATAAATTCTCAAAAAAAAATACAGAAGGTAACTGGCCAGAATTAATTTCAGGTTCACATGAACTGGGAAATAGTATTAAATTAATACCTGGTATTAATGTTTGTTGATCTAATTAATATAGACATGTCTTTAGAGTCATCAACATTAAGTATAATACTTTTATTGCACCTAGGTTTAATATAAAAAATCTTGTTATATCTGTTACTTATTTGTCAGCAAGGCAAGTAACTTGATGTGAAGAAACTTTTAAGGAAAGAAAACATAAATGAAATAAGAGCTTTCAGATAAGCTCTATTAAGAATAATTATGCTTTAGGAATGTCTATCTAAAATAGTCTCTCCAGATTCTGGTAATTTGAAATTCTAGAGTTGTGCTAAATTAAGTTAAGTTATGTAATGGAAGCTTATTGAATAGCCAGGCCATTCCCAAATAAAATAAGAGACTGAACGCTGGCTTCCTTTTACAGAGAAACAAAAGGTATTTAGGACTATTGATGAATATGTTTGGTGCTACATTCTCTAAAGAAAGCAAACGTTTTTAGAAAATATCACTGGTATTTATGTTCACCAATCTACAGAACGCTAACGTAAAGGACAGTTCATAATTGTTTACTTCTTAGTTTTCACAAGAAATTAAGGTTGTCAGAGCTGAGGATTCTAATTTAAACATATAATTAAAGGTAACAGAAATAATAAAGAAAACATTTCAGTATATAGTAGGAAAGTAGGATGTGTGTTTTCAGTAAAGAAGGTATGAGGAATGGAATCACATTTTATTAAGGAAAAGGAAGTAGGTCTGACTTATAGGCAGCTGCTTCTTAATGGGAAAATAAAGTGATGGATACAGAGAGTGAGGAAAGGTTTGTGGAAAGTGGACCCCAAGAAAAGAATTTTGTGCATGGTCATGATTGACTAAAGTTAAAATAAATTTAACTGAGTAAATGAATTTTAAAAGTAAGTGGGTACAAAACTTGAATTTCATTTTTCTCTCTCTTAAAAGGACAAGATTTCTTAAAATGTTGAATTGCCTTTGATAACAGAGTTCAATTTTCTTTACCTTTTAAGTGATCTGTTCCATAATTGCCTTTGAAATCTTTTATTGTTACTTTGGTAAGTGAATAACTACTGTTTCATAGTGACCTGTGATCCTATCTGAGTGCTCTAAACCCTTTTTGATATTTTTTTATGCAAAACTTCCTAAATCAAATTCTAATGAAGTCCTTTTGACCTCTAGCTAACTGTGGGATGCTTCAAAGGGCCCCTGAAACCAAAGAGAGATATTAAACTAATTAGGTTCATCAGGTATGTTAAATTACATGGAAATATTGTCAAATGAGTAATAAATCTTCTTAGGTTATATTATATGGTAAATGTTACTAATATAGACATCCTAGAAATTATATGGAGTTCCTAAAATTCTGATATGTACTGGTAAAATGTTATCAGTCATAATTCTAGTTATTATCTTAAAGTGTTGTATGTCACAGTAGTAACCAAGGTTCTTTGTCAATTGCACTGTAATCAGTTTTTAAACGTGTCTTCATAAATCTTTTGTCATTATAGACAGTTATGGTTTTATTCTGTTGCCTTTGCAAAAATGCTTTCTCTTCAAGAAAATTTATAAAAAGGACTTTTGGATAAATACAAGTTTCTGACTTTCAGACCACAATGCTGAACTGGGTAAGAAATTAAAGAATCCTAATGAGAAACCTGATGGCTTCATAAACTGTTAACAAAAAGAGTTAGTTACATAAGACTGAGTGAACTGGTAAATATGGTTATAATTTTTATGGTTTCTATCTGAAAAATTACTGGTTTAAATCTGTGTTTTCCAGGTATAAGAAACCTTTCCTTCAAACTAATCATGACTTACAGTAATTTGGTAAATTATACCTTTGTAAGCAGAATTGAAACGTTTATCTTTTTTCTCTATCTACTCCTTCCAGAGATTGTAAACTCTTAGGTCTCCAGCAACTTCATCAGATCAATTAGGAAGGCCACTCACTAACAGGTACAGAAGGCTCAAGGTATTTGGGGGACGTTAAAAAGGGAGGAATTCACCTAGATCTGTTAGGTGAAATCTGTGATAAGCCCTTGGCATGACTTTCCTAGCCTTGAGAAGCCTTTTAAAAGTTCAGTATGAGACTCCTTATAAAAGTTTCAGCAAAGCAAAAAGCCTATATGACCAATTATAGTTATATAAATTATCAGGCCAAGTTTATTGAGACCAGACTTATTTTGCAAACAAATTAGTCTTAATTTGGTTGTATCTGGTAGAAATGAGGGCAATTTTAGAAAGAAAAAGACGTTTCAATGAATGTTAAACCCCAGTCTTGTTAATAGAGGTCTGTATTTACTTAGACTTACTTCCCGGATAGTTCCTTGCTATTACGTTATATTAATGTAATGTTTAATTGAATTATTAAAAGGATACTCTAAGTTTTTTTCTGAAGCTTACCTCGGTAATCTATCTTTGGATGAAGATCTGATGCTCCATGACCTGCAACCAGGGAATTATGCATACTGGAAAACACATAATTTAAAAGACTATCTCCAACCTAGATGGAAGGATCCTTATCAGGTACTCTTTAACTCATGCACAGAGAAACTGAAGGGAATTGACTCTTGGATTAATTTCCAATTACAAGGTGCCCCTGCACCAGACTGGTCTATAGAGAGGACTGCTGACTTCAAACTCACCTTAAAACGACACTCAAACAGAGGAAACTACACTCACACCAGGACTAGAGGATGACATCAGAAGTAGACAGCTTACCCAAGATGCTGGACCTGACTCATATGATCATTTACAATGTTCTCTTGACTTCTTGGACCCTTGCATATAAATCAAATGTTTTTCTATCATGGACACGATTCTATGCTAGTTTTAAAAATTAATCCAGTTGTTGGGTTTGTGGCCAATTACCTGTGTCTAGGACTTCTGGATTACCTTGGTGGATTTCTCCACTCCAAGGCTCTAATTGCACAATTGTTTTAGAAGAAAGTTCAGTCCTGTTCAGGCTACTCTTGATATTACTAGATGGGATCCCCTCACCTAGCCAATTAATAATACCTGCTCTGACCCTGGCCATAAAAATGAATTTTCCTCTAAAGTTACTCACACTCAAACAGAGCAACAAGCAAAATTTCTGTCAAGGAATAAAGCCTCCCACAATTATGGGATGGATTTATGTGATTAACACCAGGCTATGGTCATTTAAGTTTTAAGGCACCCCTTTATCTTGTGAACAATTAAATTATATTAAGGATAACCAGCCTAGTAACATTAGGAAATTGGGCTGGGAACCTTATGGACAGTGCCAATATATCATTTCCCTGAAAGATAAGGACTGGTACAGAACAGACAAAGTCAGATGACCTGAGGATATACTGGGCTGCACCTAACTGAAGTTCTTGGCTTAATTTTTACTTATGACTTTAATAATACTGCTAGCTATGTTATTTGTATTTTGCCTGTTTTACAAGATTGTTGTTTCTTGCATTACCAAATGTGTGACTGAGCCTCCGACAAAATATATAGCTTTATATGAGATCAATGATTGTGATAGTGTAACTCTAGATATGGGAAGATACAACAAGAGGGAATTTTCCTGGACCATAACAAATTAGTAAGACAGGTGGCCCAGAGTCCTTAGTTACTGTTAAAAGACCTAGTCCAGTAATAGCACATTGAGTGGCCTATCAGGGAAATCTTTGCCAGACCTAAGAATGAGCCTTCCTAGAACCGTGGGATGAAATGGTCATGAAATGTCTCCCAACGCATGGTTGAATTTATGACCATGAGGGGCCCTGACAACAACAAATTGGCACTTGCCATTGGCACTTGCCAGCTACCTCTACAAGGAATAAAACATGTGCTGCTGCAGGTGCTGACCTTCAACACCCCCTGAAAGGAGTTCAGGTGGTGAGCAGAAATGAGGCACTCTGTGCTCTGGGAAAAACTGGCAGAACAGGTCTTCAGATAGTTAGATAATTTCAGGAGCTGATTATATGAGCCCAATTCTTGTTATCTCCTCATATCTAGAAAAGTAATAAAATCCTTCATGGTGACGTCTGCTCCTCGTGACTAGAAGAAAACTTCTGGAAAAAAATATGTGCTTGATTGCATGTACTCCCCCTTCACAAAAATCACATATATACTGACATTCCCCCCTACCTTTTTGGAGCAGTTTCTCAGAACTATCTGAAATGCGGTCTCCCAGGCTATAGTCCTCATTTTGCCCCAAATAAAAGTTAACTCACAACTCTCACACTGTGAATTTTTTTAAGTTGACAATAGCACAGGGAATTATCGTCATTGCTACTTTTAAAGTTTTCAGAAGAGGAAATTGAGTCAGAGGGAGAGATAAATAACTTTGGCTAAGGTCAGAGTACTAGAAAAGAGTGCAAAAGTTTTGAAAATCAATTATTAAGGGATAGCACCTTTATGAAATTCATAGGCAGAAATTTGTAAGAAAATAAATATGCTAAGACCACAGTAATAACATTAACTTCCAGCCACAAATTTCAAAAATTTGATAAATCTATACACTTCTTATCACAAACCAGTTTGGCATACAAAACTTGAAAATGAGATTATCTCTTGAACTTGAATCCATGAGTCTGGAAAATAGTCATTGTCTTGTGAGTTGGCATTATTACTTCAAGTTAAGGTGATTCTTAGGCAGGTACTATGTGCACAGTAGTCATAGATACAGCAATGATTACTTACTTTTAAATTATCTTTTTCTAAACTTAAAAAAAATTAAAACTCTGTGTGGGTGCAGGTGGGGGGGTTGGGTGTGCTTTTATTCTTCCTGGGGATAGGATGGAAAGCTTCTTAAAGGGGT
This sequence comes from Neophocaena asiaeorientalis asiaeorientalis, assembly GCF_003031525.2. NCBI lineage: Eukaryota > Metazoa > Chordata > Mammalia > Artiodactyla > Phocoenidae > Neophocaena > Neophocaena asiaeorientalis. The sequence goes on along the minus strand of NW_020172316.1, from coordinate 1,003,310 downwards.
ATTTTTAAAGAAGAAAATTATATAATCCCAAAATGTAAATCAGAAAAGGTATCCTATTTCTTTCTTGAAACAGACTGGATCACTGACATTTATATTGAACTCCTATATCCTACATAATTCTATGATAATCTTTAGCTGATTAGAATGTTTCATCATATTTAGAAACTAATATAAGAATTTGGGGAAGAAATATAATTATAACTGAACAAGGGGAACAACCCATGACTTAAAATCCAAATGAGGAATTCCAGGTTCAGAAAAATAATAACATAATCTAATCCTCTATTAGAATAAAATAATTAAGATAAATGTAAAAATCAAGTGGCACTTATAGGCACAAGATACATTGCATATAGTTAAAATAACCCTAAATACAGTGCAAACTTCACAAAACCTTGCTCAAGCTTAAGAAATAAAACTTTAAAAGATCAAGACTCATCAGAGGTCAAGATAGATTTTGTTTGATTTTTCTTGCCTCGAGGACTGTTTTATCCAGGAAAATACTCAAGCTTTTTGGCATATGAGTATTTGCCTGTGTCATTCTTTTAAAAGGAAAATTGACTGCCTCAGCTTCTTCCCCTGGAAACATCTTCAAAATAAGCTGTGAAACCTAGATCTTAATTTAGTCTTTGTAATAGAACTGCTATTGGTGGTGGAAAAAGTCGCAGGGTGATTTAATAAAGACCACTTACTCTCTCTTGTTCTCTTACGAACTCTTTAGCTGTTCTGTTTGAGTTTGAAAGTTTAAATATAATAGAACTCCTAATCTATGATTTTTGGTATTGGACTTCTTGAAATAAACTCTACTTCTCATTACCAGTTGAGGTATTGATCTTTTAAAGGGTATGTCTACATGCCCTCTCTACTCAATTTCAAAAGCCCAGTGCTTTTGCTCCTCTCTTGAAGTCAAGCAAATCTTTGTTTAAGGGGGTCAACAAATCTTTGTTTAAGGGAGTTGATTTTAATTTATGTTGTAAATAAAATTTCCTCTGCATTTATGCTGATAACACTTAGTGCAGAAAAATAGCATAGAACATTTACTTTTGAAAGGTCCTTTTTCCCAACTTCCAAACGTAGATTATTTTTGTTGCCCCATTACATACTGATAAAGTCCAGCTTTAGCGCTAGGTAGAAGTAAGTTTATGTGATAAAAAGCACCTAGGGGCAGGACAGGAATAAAGACTCAGACATAGAGAATGGACTTGAGGACACGTGGAGGGGGAAGGGTAAGGTGAGATGAAGTGAGAGAGTGGTATGGACATATATACACTACCAAATGTAAAATAGATAGCAAGTGGGAAGCAGCCGTATAGCATAGGAAGATCAGCTCAGTGCTTTGTGACCACCTAGAGAGGTAGGATAGGGAGGGTGGGAGGAAGACGCAAGAGGGAGGGGATATGGGGATATATGTATACATATAGCTGATTCACTTTGTTATACAGCAGCAACTAACACAACAATGTAAAGCAATTATACTCCAATAAAGATGTTAAAAAAAAGCATAGAATACTTATGTAAAGCTTAATTTTTTAAATATTAATCTCAATCTGATCTTTTCTACTGGTCTTAATGAAAAGAAACAGCCACACACATATGATTTATTGTAGAAGGCACCAGAAGGCAGAGTTTTGAGCACTAAATTCACTCACATCAAAAAATTTCAAACAGCTAAAAACAGCAGTAAAAAATCAAGAATCAAATGTCACTGCAAAATAACCCAGTGACAAGAATCAATGCCTATTCATTTTAAAGATTTCATATTAGACTGTACATTTCCGGAGGCCACTGCAATGAAGCAAGGAATGAATAAATCTTAATCAAACGTCACGGTGATGGAAAAGTGGACAGAGTTGAAAAATACTTAGAAGGTGGTAAAATCAGATGGACTGAGTAAGTGTGAATAAATGTTATGTATAAAAAAGGGGAGGAATAAATGATGATGATGAAGCTTCTAAGTCATAACCATTAAAATGATGTTATGCAGAGGGGTCACAGACAAACTGTCACAGCACCAAGAAATGCAGATATAAAATTGGGGAAAACTTGCAATCACATAGTAATAGAACATATACAACTCTGAAAATGTTTGTTATCCTCCAGCTTAATCAGGCAAATTAGTCTGCATGTACCATGATCTAATTTTTTCTCTATTTCTGGGATTTCTAATATTGAGTATTGGACACCCAAAGTTTTTCTCAAATTTCATAATCCCATCTCTTTTATTTTCCATATATTTTTCTTCCTTTTTAAAGAAATGTTTTCAACTTTACCGTCCCAAAATTTTATTATTTTAAAAAAATGTTCTGCTATAGTATGTTTAATTCAAACAATTCCTGTTTTGCTCTCTGAGTACTCCTTTCCATAGCAATATCTTTCTCATCTTTCTGAGGAAATTGTCTTTGGTCATCCAAGCTAATTGTTTCCTGCAGGTTTGTTTCAATATCAGATTTTATTTTTACGGGTTTTCATCAAATATTTGGGGATTCATGGCTGTTCATTCATGTTTAAGGAGGAGGCACTAAAATGTTGAGCAGAAATTTGGCATTTTTAGGCAAGGATTATCAAGTGAAAACTTCAAATTGATAATCTGGCAGCATCTTCAGAGATTTATTTCAGGATAGTTATAATACTCAGATAAAAATCTTCCTATTCCCTGCCCAGAGGATATAAACCTGGCTGCCAATAAGAGATGAGGTCCAAAAGGGATGCACTGGAGTGCTTTCTATGTGCCATGGTGCTGATTGTTCCTCTACTGTAACATGGCATCTCCCTTATCATTTCACCAAACTCTACTCTAAGGGTAAAAAGAACTTCTCCCTTGTTAAAACCAAGTTCCCTCCCTATGTAATGGAGCTCACTGTTTCTTTTGATGATGACAATGAGTCCAACTTTATTTTTCACTTAGAGTTGAGTCCTGTTCCATGGCATAAATTGTTCTACATAAATCAGAATGTACTGCCTTTAAAAAGCATTAAACTAAATAATTTCTTAAATTAAAAAAAAAAGAGACAGCTGAAGGTGGGAAGGGGCCTGGATTTTGTCAGTTGTTGTGTGGGTTTTCAACTTATCCTTTTGTTTTCAGTACTCTCTTCCTGAAGTTAGATGGTCCTGGGTGTATTCCATACAGATGTCACTGGATCACTCTCTCCAAAGACCAAATTTTCAGGTTTCTGCTAGTGTAAAGATTTTCCACGTTTTTTTTTTAGAAGTTCAAGAATTCAACAAACCCTTTTGCTTTCGAGCCAATTCTGCCCCATGTTTAGAGCTACCAATTTCTGAGGTTTTTATGGCTTCCACAGTGAAAATCATGTTACTTTTGTGCTTCTCCTGCTATAACTCAAGGATTATGTTTCTCAAATTTCCTAATTTCCACTAATCCATGCACTTTTCAGTGTCCAAAATTGTGTCCTTATAGATTCCTCTTTTATTATTTTTGCACTTAAGGAAGGATTATTTATTTATGTGAATATTTTACTGTCATTTTAGTAAAATTTTAGAAGGAAATTGGGCAAATGCATGTGCTTAATTTGCCATCTTTGAAAGAAAGTCAATCCAATTGTTTATTGGATTTTAAACCTCAATTTTTAAAAATGATGTTTAGGTGAACATCATTACTGTGTGTTTTTTTTTTTTTTTTTTTCTCTCCCCTTTGATTTACAACTAAGCTGACATCTATAATTGGAGGTGAAAAAAAGAAAGCACCTCTGCACAGCATACCAGGACATCTGAGAGGTCTATCCAGCTATGTACCCAAAAGTAGGTGGATTAGACTGTGGAGGATGTAGCAGAGTGAGGGAAGTTGCAGTAAAGCCAGAGGTGGTAGAGGCAGTGATTGCAGAAAAGGCAGCAGCAAGCCAGCAGACCTTTCTAGCAGAAGAGGTAGAGGATGAAGACAGTGAGTGGGGGTCAGCTCAGCCACCTGCACTGGAGGGATCAGTTTCTCTCTCTGAAGAGAGGCAGAAGTGACATGGGAGAAGGAAGAGAAGTAGGCAGACACAGAGAACTGCAGGAAAGTGTCTCCTGCTCTCTGTCCAGGAAGCAAGAGAACTGCCCATGGACCTCTGGGACCCAGCAACTTGAGAATCTCTCTGCCAGGCCAGTGGGCATGCCCCAAGCCCCAGCTGCTAAGTACACACCTTTCTCCTGCTCAGTCACCATCCTTTGCTTTTTTTATTATTATATTTTAATGTGTGTGTCCCTAATCTTGGAGGCAAGTCAGTACCCATAAGAGAAACCAAAAACCTGTGCTATAACGTCACCTTCTGGAAAACAAAAGGAAGGCTACTATCAATCTGTTGAAATGTTAAAATCGAAGTAAACAAATCCTTGCTTAAATAAGAAAGGTACTTGCTACTTCAAATGTGGAGGAAGAAGCACTTCTCATCAAACATCATGAAAAGTCATGGTAAAAATTATGGTAACAATTCTCCAGAAATCAAACCCAAACACATGGAATATTGTGATCTAACTGATATAGAATTTTAAATAGCTATTATAAAGAAATTCAAAGAACTACAAGAAAAATTCAAAAAGGCAATACAATCATCTCAGGAATATACTTAACAAACAAAAGTACTTTACCATTGTGACTGAAATTCTAAGAAAGAACCAAACAGAATTTCTGGAGCTGAACTACTTAATAAATTAGATTAAAATGCATTAGAATGCACTGGAAATAGAGCAGATCATGTGGAAGAGAGAATTAGTGAGCTCAAGGGTAGAAATATAGAAATGATTAAGGCAGAAGAGGAGAGAGAACTAAAATTTTTTAAAAGTGAAGAAACCATATAAGAACTATCTTACTCCATTAGAAAATCCAACATAAGAATAATGGGTATCCCAGAAGTAGAAGTGAGGGAGAAGGGGGAAGAGAGACTATTAAAAGAAATAATACCTGGGAACTTCCCAAACCTGAAAAAGGGACTGGTTACACAAGTTCACAAAACTCATAGCACACCTTAGTATCTCAACACAAAAAGACTTTCTTCAAGACACATTATATTAAAACTGTCAAAGTCAACAATAGAGAAAGAATTTTAAAGGCAGCCACTGGGGAAAAAATGACAGTAACCTACAAAGTTATGACCATTAAGCTATCAGCAGATTTCTGAACAGAATCTACAGGCCAGGAGAGAGTGGAAGGACATATTCAAATTATTGAAAGATAAAAACTGTAAGCCAAGATACACTACCCAGCAAAGTTATTCTTCAGAAATGAAGGAGAAAGAAAGGCTTTCTCAGATAAACAAAAGCTGAGGAAGTTTATCACCGTTAGACCAGCCTTACAAGAAATGTTGAAAAGAGCACTTCAAGTTGAAACAAAAAACAAAACTATATAAAACTCTGATTAAGGTAATAAATAGTCAGAATTAGAATACTGTAACTCATTCCTAGAATAGTATATTAAACGCTTAACTCTTAGCATAAATGTTAAAGGAAAAAAGCATTAAAAATAACTGTTGCTACTACCACTTGCTAACAAAAGTCACAGCATAAAAAACGTAATTTGTGACATCAAAAACATAAAAGGGGAAGAATAAGAAGATGGAATTTTATAGGCAAATGATAAATTGCTATCAGAAATAGGACTATTTCATTTGGTATGTTTTATGTAAACCTCATGGTAACCACAAAGTAAAAATCTAGAGCAGAGACGTGAAACACAAAGGTGAGACTGAGTAAATTACCATGGAAAATTGCCAACTTACAAAGGTATAAATGGAAGGAAAAAGAAACAAAAGAGAGACAAAATAACCAGAAGGCAAAATATAAAATGGCAATAGTAAATCCTAATATAAATGGATTGAATTCACCAATCAAAAGGCACAGGAAGCTGGATGGAACATACACAGAACATCCAATCCAACAGCAGCAGAATACACATTCTTCTCAAGCGCACAGGGAATATTCTCCAGGACAGATTATATGATAGGAGGCAAATCAAATTTTAGCAAATTTAAAAAGACTGAAGTCATACCAACTGTCTTCTCTGACCACATGATATGAAACTAGAAATCAACAGGAGGAAAGTGAGAAGATCTACAAATATGTGGAAACTAAACAACATACTTCTAAACCACCATTGGGTCAAAGAAGAAATCAAAAGGGAAGTAAAAAATTATTTCAAAACAAATGAAAATGAAAAAAAAAACAATGCATCAAATATTGTGGGATGCAGCAAAAGCATTTCTGAGGGGGAAGTTTTAGAAACAAATTCATATATTATGAATTAGAAATATCTCAAATAAACAACTTTACAACTCAAGAAACTAGAAAAAGAAGAGCTACCTAAGCCCAAAGTTAGCAGAAGAAAGGAAAGAATAAAAATCAGAGTGGATTGTAAATTAAACAGAGGTCAGAAAAACAATAGAAAGTATCAACAAAATTAAGAGCTGATTCTTTGAAAAGATAAACAAATTGACAACCTTTAGTTAGATTAAGAAAAAAAGAGAGAAGACTCAAATAAAATTAGAAATGAAAGAGGTGACATTACAACTGATACTACCAAAGTATATAGAATCATAAGTGACTACTATAAACAATTATATACCAACGAATCACATAACCTAGAAAAAGTGAATACATTTTTAGAAACACACACCCAACCAGTACTGAGTCAGGAAGAAACAGAAAATCTGAAGACTAATAAGGAATCTAGAGATTGAGTCAGTAATCAAAAAACTTCCAGCACAGAAAACTCCAAGGCCAGATGACTTCACTGGTGAATTCTACCAAAAATGTAAAGAATTAGCACCAATTCTCCTCAAACACTTATAAAATATTGAGAAAGGAACACTTGCAAACTCATTCTATGAAGCCAGCATTACCTTGATACCAGATAAAGATACCACAAGAGTAGAAAACTATACACTAGTATCCATGATGAATATAGATGCAAAAATTCTCAACAAAATACTAGTGAATTAAATTCAAGAACATATTGAAAGGATTATACATCATGACCAACTGGGATTTACCCCTGGGACACAAGGATGATTCAACATATACAAGTAAATAAATGTAATACATCATATTAATAAAATGAAAGGTAAATATCACATGATCATCTCAATAGATGCAGAAAAACATCTGACAAAATCATCATCCTTTCATGATAAAAACCCTTAACAGATTGGGTATAGAAGGAATATACCTCAACATAATAAAGGCCATATACAACAGACCTACAGCTAACATTATACTCAGTAGAGAGAAATTGAAATTGTTTCCTCTAGATCAAGAACAAGGCAAGGATGCCCTGTTTCACTACTCTTATTTAATACAATACTAGAAGAACTAGCTAGAGCAATTAAGCAAGTCAAAGAAATAAAGTGATCTAAGTTGAAAATAAAGAGTAAAATTTTCATTCTTTGCTGATGATACCATCTTATATATAGAAAATCCCAAAGAATCAGCCAAAAAAAAAAAAAAAAAGGTCAGAATTAATTTAAAATTTCAGTAAAGTGGCAGGATACAAAATTAACAAACAGAGATGAATTGCATTCCTTTAAACTAATGATGAAGCATCAGAAAAAGAAATAAAGAAAACCACCCTACTCACGATAGCATCAAAAACAAAAAATTTTTTAGAATTAAATTTAACGAAGGAAGTGAAAGATCTGTACAATGAAAACTACAAGGCATTGCTGATAGAAATCAAAGACACAAACATGAAAAGACATCCCATGTTCATGGATCAAAAGAATTAATGTTAAAATGGCCAAACTACCCAGAGCCACTTACAGATATAATGCAATCAGCATCAAAAATACCAATCCAAAATATAAAAATAACTCAATAAACTCAATAACAACAACAAAAATTCAATCTGATTAATAAATGGACAGAAGAACTAAATAGACATTTCTCCAAAAAGGACATCAAATGACCAACAGACACATGAAAATATGCTCAATATCACTAACCACCAAGAAAATTCAAATCAAAACCACAATGATATATCACCTCACACCTGTTAGAATGGCCACCATCAAAAAGACAAGAGGCAACAGGGTCTGGCAAGGATGTAGTGAAAGGGAACTCTTATATATTGTTGGTAGAAATGTAAATTGGTCCAACCACTATGGAAAACGATATGGAGCTTCCTCAAAAAATTAAAAATAGACCTACCATATAATCCAGCAATTCCACTTCTGGGTATATACACAAAGGAAATGAAAACAAAATTTTGACCATATATATGTACTCCTATGTTTATTGCAGCATTACTCACAATAGCTAAGACATGGAAACAATGAAATGGCTATCAACAGATAAATGACTATCTGTTGACTAAATGACTAAAATGGACTATTTTTCAGCCATGAGAAAGGAAGGTATCTTCCCTTTTGTAACAACATGGATAGAACTTGAGCACATTATGCTAAGTGAGGTAAGTTGGACAAAGACGAGTACTATATGATATCACTTGTATGTGAAATCTAAAAAAGTAAAACCTGTAAAAAACAGAGTAAAATGGCGGTTACCAGGGGTGATGTCAGGGGAAGAGGAGTGGTAAATCAGAGAAATGACGTTTATGGGTACAAACTTGTAACATGTAGTAAATAAGCCATAGAGCTCTAATGTACAGTATAAAGAATATAGACAACAATATTGTACTGAAATTATGTAATGTGATTAATATTGCTACATTAGCAATCACTCTAGAATATATAAATGTATAAAAGTAACACACTGTACACCTTAAACTTACGCAAAGTTACACATCAAATTTATCCAATAAAAAAAGTAGAATGTTAAAAAAAATGATGTTTTTCATGCTATCTATTCTTTACCTGTTGAAATCCAGTTGATTATCTCCCAGGAGACACCATGATAAACTTCAAACATTGCACATTTGAAGTTAGGCAGAATTGAATTAAAAATTCATTAATAGTGCATGATACTTGCATAACATAGAGGGAAATGATTTCATATCTGATAGTATTGTTTTCAATATCTCTAAAATCTTAAATAAGGTCATTTTCTTAACAACCTTAAAAATGTTTAGCTACTTTTGAACTATAAAGACAGTTTCTTGGTACCAGATGAGAAGAATACAATTAATTTTTGTAAATCAAATATTTGAAGCCATTCATCAATGACAGCAAGATGCTGTAATACATGTCACAATGTTAAGTTCTTACCAATCAACAAAATATCTTGAAAGCTATTGAAAGCAATTCCCTGAATATATATCTACAATTAAAGATATCCTCATCAGAGTGGCTAAAAATAATTGAAACACCTCAAGTAAGGCTTTCTCTCTAAGAATATTTAAAGAAAAAAATTTTTACTATGTATCCATGACAGGTTGGAAGTTGCAATTCTAATATCTGATATAAGATTTGAGCACAAATTCTAAATCTAAATCTCATGTTCTTTCCAAGATGAAATGTTTTCACTTATTTCTAAGCTTATTCTAAAAAATGCAGAATCATCCTTTCTTTTTTCTTTTGGAAATAATCCATGAATATTCATCTTGCCATGTAGTTTTGTTTTATGTAATTGAGGCTACATTTAAATTAAATATTCCAGTGAACTCCTTATGCACTGTTGTACTACCAAATCATTGTTTATTATAAGCACACTAACTAGAATACATTTGTGTAATGATGTTTAGAAAGCACAGCACTCCTCACATCTACCAATATTAGGCAGATAATTCATTCACTAAGGGTATGTCAGGCCATTTTTGAATTCCAAGTAAATAAAAATGGACTAAAAGAAATCATTACAGTTAGCCCTTTATATTTAGGTAACTATTATTTATTTGCAAAGATCTTCTTTTACATTTTTTGATAATTGCTATCAATTTTAAATACGTAATCAGTGTACATTCCAAAATGCATATTAGAAAATGCACGTACACAAGAAAAATAAAACTAAAAATGGATACACAGAAACTTAAAATGTTTTTTCTATTAAATATTATTGAAACTCCCTGCTCATGACTGCCATGTAACTAAACTCTTATTTCTTGAAATGTTTTCTTTTCCTTTTCTGAGGTCTTCTTATTCCATTTAAATTTTAAATATATGTAATCAATGGTTCCCAAGTTCCACAGGATAAAGTTTGTGCCATTTAACAGAGCATAAAATGCACCCTGTGATCTTACCTTTGCTTAGCACTCTAGCCTTATCTCTTTTAATTCACATTAATCTCCAGCACTTAAACCATTTATTGGGTACCCTACATGCAGTTGTGTTTCACCTTTCTGGCATCACTCAAATTGTTCCCTTTCCCCAAAATGTTGTTGCTGTTATTGTTTTCCTTAGTTTTTCTCACTAACTCACCTCTGAGGTAGCTTGAACACAAAATCCTCTTTCTTCTAAAAAATTAAGCTTTAGTACCATCTTCAGCATATTCATATACCATGGCCTTACATGTTAAATCACTGTATGTATTTTATCTTTATCTTTCCTACTGGACCAAGTTTGTTGTATCCATTACTATTGTCATCAACTGAAAGTAGCAGAATACCTAAAATGCCTGAATGAAAAAAGGTACTTAATTGTCTCATGTAATATTCTGGAAGTAGGAGATTCAGAGTTGGTTTCAGAACATTAATTCAAATCACTGAAGAGGGAGCCTCATTACCTAGTCCCACTCTACCATCCTTGGCATTTTGGTATTAAATGTGTTGCTTCAGGATTCCAATATTTACTGAATAAACATAGAACATGCTGTATGAAAAAAATTAGTTTAATTTTATAGATGTGCTTCATTGCGTTACAAAAATATAGTGTATTTAATTGGTCATAATTATAGTTTAATTAATATATTGAGATCCAAAAAAACTATTTTTTAAAAATTTAAGCTAGTAAAGCCTGAAATAAGTAAGAAAGATATATATATATATATATATTTTAATCAGAATGTCTATGATGGGCTACATAGTAACGTCTAATTTAGGTCAATTCTTTGTCAATATTTCTTGCTCTATATATTAATTCTTGAAATGAGCATAGCTTTCACAGAACTACATAATTACACTAAGGATAAACAAAAAAGAAGAAAGAAAAAACATTGTTTATTTGATAGTTTGCCAAAAATAAGAATTTATGATCTGATTTCTATTGCTTAAGTATAGTAAATACCCAACTTATCAATGGCTTATGATAAGAAATTTATGTACAAACAGGTTGTTTGATAAACAGAAATTATTACTTAATGGAAACATTTTTTCATGTTTACTAAGTTTTATGGTTGATGATATAATATATAGTGCATAAATATATAATATTTTACCAACACTTTAGAACATGACCAACATATTCGATAGTAAGATGCACCGGTACTAACTTATTTAAATTTGCAATCTTCCCATACCACAGTGACTAAGTCTCTCATTAATTCTAACCCTGTGGTGGCTGCCTCTTCTATTTTCCATGCTTCTCTGCCTTGTGCTCTGGAAAGCTGGTCTTTATAGCCTGCATTTCAGGCTCTCTTGCTCTGTGGCTCCATGCTGAGACTGGCTATTGTGTGGCACTCTCAGAAGATTAAAAAATAGAAGAGAGAGATCAGAATATTCATTCCAGCAGTTCCTTCCTGGTTTAAGCCCTAGTTTGTCATTGGTGTGTTTCTTTGTTTAAGGCTACAGGTTCTGTGGGGCAATCATATTCCTATGGGTACAGCACTCACCATGTACTGCTTTATGGCTCCTTTACCTTGCCAACTCAGGTCTGGATGTGGTGAAGGCTTTCCAGTATTGCTAGTCCCTGCATGCTTCCAAATCCATGTCTACTCTTTTATAATAGTCCATTTATTAATTTATTTTTAATCACATTTCTGAACATGTGAACTATTTTTCTGTTGGCACCTGGAGTAATATATTCTTTTCTAATTTTTCATTCTTATTGCACTTATTACCTTCTTAGGTACTATACAGTTTAATATTTATTGTGCATATATTGTCTCTTTCCTCCTACTACGATATAAGTAGTACATGGGCAAGAAAGTACCCCTATGTCCTAGAATAGGATCTAACATATAAATAGGCATTTAAAAATATTTGTTGAATAAATAACTGGGAAATTGGATTCAGAATTCCAATTTGATATACTAAGAACACATCTCCTTTTATTGCTAGGTTGACAAAAAGATCAGCAACTCCTGTGCCCCATTACTGTTAGACTGCTGGAGCAGATATTCTTTGTATCTGAAGCAACATTATCTATTTTTCAGTCAATAGAAGCAGCTTTGGCAGAGCAGGCTGAGTGCACTAAGATTATGAAAAGATCTGCTGGAGTTATGTTGAAAGCACAATAGAGATTCAGGCCTCTCAGCAGGGGCAGCTCCCCAAGTTGTCCTCAATGATACTTTAAAAAGAAAAAGGATCTCTTTCCCTACTGACAGCAACACCTTCAGCTTTAACCAGGTCCTTCTGTTTCACACTGCAAATACACCTCTAATTCTATCTCCATTACCAGCTACTCCAGCCACTTTAATAAAGAGGAGAAAACTGAATTAACATTTCAATAGAACCAGAATTCCACTTAGAAAAAACTGTCATTACTTGGGAAAAGTGTTTTGATTAATTGCTTGACTTAGTAATGGTGTCACTATATAACATTGAGGGTGAAAGAGGGCACAATTTTAAACCAGAATTCCACTGGGCGAAGCAAGACATATGTTGGCAGTAGTTAGAAAGGACTGAGTTGACAAATGCCGATTGGTGTCAAGAGTTCAAAGGAGTAGAGAAGTGGCTATGTAAAATTTAATATTTATGGTCATAATATGGGTCAAAGAAGAGAAGAAATACAGTTGAAGGGAAAAGAGAGAGGGAAGCAAAAAAGTTGGCCTAATACTGTGAGTTTTTGTTTGTGATCTTGATCTGGCACATCTTTTATAAGTTTATTGCCAAACCCATGAGCAATGAAACTATTTTAACTGATGTGATGATATTTATTTATCCAATCTAATTTGAATATTTACGAGTTCCCATGCCTAGACTCTTTCAAATGTAATAAAATATGCAATATGTGCAACTTATTATCTCTCTAAATCACCACCTCCCCCTCATTTGAATTCCTAAACATATAGGGCCCAAGGATTCTGATTTCAGATTGCAGACATACAGTATCATATTATAGCCCCTGCTCTCCATTACTATTATGATGTTAACCTTATTTGTCAATTTACTTAGACTATGATGCCCAGTTGTTGAGTCAAACACCTGTCTGGATGTTGCTGTGGAGGTGGTTTTTTTTTTTTTAGCTGTGATTAACATTTAAATCGGTAGACTTTGAGTAAAGAAATTATCTCCCCTAATGTGGATAGGGAACTTCGTCCAACCAGTTGAAAGGAGATAATCTGGAGGAAGAAGGAATTCTGCTTCCAGACTGCCTCAGACTTGAGACTGAAACATCAACTCTTTCCTGGATCCAGTCTACCAGCCTGCCCTGCACAGTTCAGTCTTGTCAGCCCCCACGATCCTGTTGAGTCAATTCCTTAAAATCTCTCTTTATTTATATCTATAGCTACTGATATCAATATCTATATTTGATTGTGTTTTCTCGGGAGAATCAAACCGATACACCAACTTTTTTTTTTTTTTTAACATCTTTATTGGGGTATAATTGCTTTACAATGGTGTGTTAGTTTCTGCTTTATAACAAAGTGAATCAGTTATACATATACATATGTTCCCATATGTCTTCCCTCTTGCGTCTCCCTCCCTCCCACCCTCCCTATCCCACCCCTCCAGGCGGTCACAAAGCACCGAGCAGATATCCCTGTGCCATGCGGCTGCTTCCCACTAGCGATCTACCTTACGTTTGTTAGTGTATATATGTCCATGCCTCTCTCTCGCCCTGTCACAACTCACCCTTCCCCCTCCCCATATCCTCAAGTCCGTTCTCCAGTAGGATACACCAACTTTTAAAATATAAATTACAAATCCCCTTTAAACCTGGTTTCTCTTATACCTCTTGATTCCCTCTATTATATACTTCTTGTTTTATGTATTATAGCCAAGTTGTTGTTGTTTTCTTTCCATTTCCTAAATGTGTTTGTATCTAGTCCTATCAACAGGCTTTCTAACAAGCTCCTATGTCTCTGCGGAGCACACTGTATCTTCCTGAATGCCGGTTCTGCTTTGTTCAACATACATATCTTAGCCTAATGAAGACGTTCTTAGTAAGATCTCCCAATCCCCCATGATTAAGAGTGGTTAATCTGCTTGAAGCTTTCATGTATTCTTTTTCTAAACTGAATTTATTTTTTTTTATGGCTGTTTTAGGTTCACAGAAAAATTGAGCTGAATGTACAGAGATTTCCCATATACTTTCTAGCCCCACACAGACACAGTCTCCCCTATTAGCAGCATCTCCCACCAGAGGTGGTACATTTGTTATAATTGATAAACCTACATTGACACATCATCATAGTCCACAATGATGTTAAGTCCAAAGTTTACATTATGGTTCACTCTTGGTGTTGTATGTTCTGTGGTTTTGGACAAATTTATGATGTTTATTTACCATTACAGTATCATATAGAGTAATGTCACTGCCCTAAGAATCTTCTCCATGAATTCTTAACTTTCCTTCAACTTATTTATCAGTTTGTCAGTTGGAGGTTCTTACCAATTATGGAAAATTTTTATTTGAAAAAGTCTACTTAAAGTAAATCGTTTAGCATGGGGTCAAAATTTTATAGTAAATAATAAAGCAAACAAACAGAATGAAATTAAATGTGATGAGTATCATTTCTGAAATGTACATACTTAATATAACGTTTCTTCAAATTATAATTTGATACTGAGTAAATGAATGAATGAATAAATGAATAAAAATGAACTGAGTTGATTTTTTGTGGATAATTTTTCAGACAAAATTGTATCATTATAAAATAAAGCATCTTCACTTTTTAGGAGGCTATGAAAACATGATTAAATAAAAGGGTCATTTATGTCAAACTATCCAAGGCTTTATCACTTTTTGTAAGGACCACTTACATTGATATGATAATCATTTTTTTTGAAGTATATCATCATCGTTGTCCATTTTCTCTTTTTCAATTGATAACTGGTCTATCTCTGCCAGATCTCTAGGTGCCAAAGCTTTTGATATTTTTTTATGCAAAATATTTACAACTGGTATGACATGAAGACACACCATCTGAGCAGGTATTGAACCAGTACATATCAACTGATTAGCAGTCATGGGTTTGCACATGGTATATTTTCAAAAACACTGTTAATTGACTTTATAAAATGAATGTTTCACCTGCTAAAAAATAAATTATTTCAGTATGTAATTGATTTGCATTTTTTTCAATTGACAGAACACTAATTTTTTTTAATTCTCTAGAGAGATAAAAAGGTAAAAATGTTAAATAATAACTGTGTTTTAATAAAAACTAGCTTTTATTGTGGCAAGTTCATTAGCAAATATTTTTTGTGTTATGATAAGTTTTGCTTCCCTACAGTAGCTTATTTTGGAAATAAAGCTGACAATGAAAACTTAGATTATGAATACCCACCACGTTAACATCCTCTTTAGTGTGTTAAAAACTACTTCTACCAAAAATAAGAAAGACAAAGATAAACAATACATATTAGTCATCCAAAACAGGCATCAGGGATACTAGCATATAAAAGTTGGATTTTTAAAAATTGGCAAATGTTGTGAAAAGTGTGTTAGAAGACTAGTAACTCGGAAAAATATATATGAAAGTGTTGATTTTCAATATATTTATTTGGAAGATAATTTTGTGGTTTGATTACTGGGATGTCTTTGCATTCAGTACACTTGTTTATAAGCACAGTGATTAACAATAAAACATTTCTTAACATTTGGATGATTCACTTCAATTGCTGAATATGATGTTTAAAGAACAAAATAATTTTAATAGAAGAATTAAAAGGAAGACATAAATTATGTTTTTCCAAAACTTTGGATTCTTTGTAAAGGCTAGAATACTTGGCTTTTGTCCTTTGTTGCAGACCATGACTCAGTTTAGGAAGTACCTCATGTGGCATGACTTCTGAGATTATCAACTGAATGAATAAATTGCTCTATATAGTCTCTAACATCAGACTGATCTGCAACTCCAACATTCTTCAGACTTGCCCGACCTATGGCATTATTTTTACTTTAGGATTTTTAAAATATGAGGCAAGAATGGGGCCAAAATGAGAGCCTAATGGATACCATCATTTAACAGATAGCATGATGATAAGCACCTTACAAAGAAATTGAGCAAAATAACTTAAAAGGAAAGAATAGATATGAGTGGTTTGAGGTGTAAAGGGCAATAAATTTAGACAATTCCTTCAAGAAGTTTGGCTATAAAATATATAGAGTGGTAATATAACAAAAATACTGAAAAATGTTCTTTTAAACTTGTTTCTAAGTACTTTCACGTACTTATTTATATTCTCACAAAAATTATATGAAATAGCTGTTCTTATATTCCCTTTTCAGCAAAGTAGTCATTAATATATTAAGTGACTTGTTTGAGTTTACAGTGTTGATTTTCTGAAAAGCCCGTTTGTAGACTCTGTGTTCATTTTATATTATACATATGCTTTAGTTGTCTAATCAGTTCCAAGCTGCATGTTTATAGGCCTTTACAATTGCATATACCAATACTCATAAAATTGAAACCATTGAATTAAAAAGTTAAATAATTTTGAACTGTATTAAATTTATTTAAATACACAGAACACAAATGATGGTGATAGAAAAGTGACATTTTTATAACTAAATCAGTGAGGAGTAGCATGCTACATTGCTCTTTTACTTGGAAACATTCCAAGTTCTTTTGAAATGAGATATTTAATTCTTCATATATGTTCAAACATATAATGCTCAGCATTAGATTCTAGAGTCTTGATATGACTGAGGAAAGGGGTAAACTTAAGAATCATTTAGATTAAGCATTTCATAAATTTGGCCAGATGGTTCTCAATGGTAGATATTAAGCTGCTCCATACAAAATCATGGGTTGTTTCTTGCACAACTAATTTCAAGATTTGGTTGGATCAATAAATGGAAATTTAGAGAAGGCATATTTTGCTGACTACGAGTGCTTTGTGACATATGGATGCATTGAACAAATACTCTGTTTCATAGGAATATTATGCTTTTTTTTTTCTGGAAGGGCTGAAAACAAATGAATTACCACTTGTTAGGAAAGTTGTGAAAAATATTCTACTGAATAAGAGAATGAAATAGTGACATCTGGGGTTCCCTTTCATTCCTAATTTCTATTATACTGATTTTATTGTAACTTGATTCTCATGGTATCTTTCCCTTCCAATTGTCTCTGAAATTTGCAAAAGTAAACCAATCAAACCAATAACAACAAAAAAGTGTTTTTGCTTTCTAATATGTGTAAAACCAAATGGAAAACCTGTGACTTTGCCAAAACATGACTTATCTAATATCTTATACATAAATGTTATTTTGTTCTACAAGAGAATGAGAATTTAACAACTAGATCCATTGAATTCTCAGGACAATACACCAAATTTTACTTAAAAGGACAGTAAATAGTCCCTCTCTCTTAGCTGTTTGGATAAATATTTTAAAGCGGGAAAATTGGTGGCTTATCAAATATTCTACATGATCTTTTAAACTTGGTTATAATATTTTAAAACATCTCATATATGCAAATAAAGCATGAGAAGTATTTTTAAAGTGGTTATATGAATACATTCTCTAGAGAATAATGAAGCCCCTGTCGTTATATTATTTATGTACATTATATTGCCATAGATTTAAATTATTTTGCATAAGGTAAGAGGAAAATGTAATAAACCAAATGTGCATGATTTGCATTATCTCACTTTTCAAAATCAACTTTTCCAGAATCTCTTGTCAACCATTCATAGTCTGAGTTAAGACTTGGTTTTATTACTTTAACAAATTACCTAAAATAGACTATCCTTTCAAAGTTGTAAAGAACATTACTTGACAAGAAGAGTTAGTGATAGGTTAAAGTACTGAACGTTCTTTTAAAAATTATATTTGCTATTTTTAAACTACACTATAAAACAAATGAAAACATAATGATAAAAATTATGTATATACTGAATTTGGGATTAACAGATACACACTACTATATATAAAATAGATAAGCAACAAGGACCTACTTTATAGTATAGGGAACTATACTCAATATCTTGTAATAACCTATAATGGAAAGAATCTGAAAAAGAAAAAAAACTATATATATAACTGAATCACTTTGCTGTACACCTGAAACCCTGTAGATCAACAATACTTCAGTTTTAAAAAGTATGTATATACTACTTAGAAGTAACAAATATAATTTTACCAAAATTATATCCCATCTCTTTACTATAGAAAATAAAGATTGAGTTAAACCCTAATCTTCAAACATATTTTCCTCCTATCTTTCTTACACAGAGGCAACCATTTTATGAGTGATTACATACTGTTTATTTTTTTACTTTTTTTCTTTGAATTCCATTTCTCTGTGTGTTTTTAAAATATAAATAATACTGTGAATGCTTCTTGTTTGTTTTTTCTGACTTGGGTTTGTATCAAAACAAAGCAAAAGAACAAACAAAAAAAACAAGAATGATTTTTAAAATGGATAATAAGTAAGTTTATTGTCTTAGGAAACTGGAATAACATAAAAGCAAGATTTTTGAAGCAACCTTACTATTTCATATCAATTTCCCAGAGTTTAAAAAGAGTATATCATATAATAGGCATGACTGAATGTAGACCCAGATCAAATTAAAAATCTAATGAAGTGTATTTCTGTGTAGTCTGATCCTGCTATTTCAAACAAGATATTGATTTCTTATTTTTTGCATTTACTTATAGTCTACTTGGGGCTGCTTACTGAGGTTGTTTATAAAGGAAAAAAGTTTTTTAAAGTTTAAGAAGTTTTTTATCAGAAGGGTAATTGAAAGCTAGTCTTGTCCTAAGAAGGCAGTGGTTCATTACTGAATAGAGGACAAAGTGTTTTAAAAAAAAAGTAGAAAATCAGGATTGTCATGACAGTAAACTGTTATGATTGGAGCAGCCAGAAATTGAAGAGATGAATAAAAACTGAAGGGAAGAAAAAAAAGAAAAGAAAAGGAAAGGAAAAAATAATAAAAGAGTAAAGAAAAGAGTAAATAGCAAGCAGTGGCTAGGCCAAAAATTTAGTCAAATCTTGTATATTGTATGTAATGTGTCTCCCTTTAGCCATTGTAACATTTTTTTTAACTATTTTTATTTTGGATTTGCGATATCTTGTCAGAGGGTAAAACTGAATTTAACTATGTTAAGTTTCTCTGCAATTCAGTACCATGGAAATCACAGTAGTTCTCACCAAATATTCTGTTAGCAGCTCGTGATTTCCCAGACCAACACTTGGTGAGGCAGATCCACACAACTAGTCCTGACTAGTGATCTGGGTCTAAAACCTTCCAAAGTGATGCAGAAAAAGTCCACGTGTGGTCCCTCAGCTTTCTTCTCCTGCTACCAGTATTAAGGAGACTGTATATTACAATATTCCAATATAAAAATGCAAGGTATACTGCAGCTACAAAATGGGTAAAGCTATGTCAGCTAGATTCCTTAGTGACTGTGTGTAGCAGAACTCTGCCAACTATAAGAAGAAATTCAACCTTTGATGTAAGAAGTCATACAGAGTTTTATTATTTTTTGTATTACCTAGCCTATCATGATTAATGTCATACCTATCCTAATCATACCCTCTCTTCAGCATAATTTCATACTATTATCCTTTCATGTATCCTACTCTAATTCCATTATCCCACCATTTAATTTAAAGGTCACTGATTACTTCCTAATTATCTTTGTGCTTTGAATCACTGACTACCCTTCCAGAAGTTATTTCTCTTTTATATCCATAATGTTGTAATTTCTAGTTCTTCTTAACACAACAGAAACTTATTGAGTGCCCCAAACACTTTAAAGCCTCTTTGGGACTTTACTATACAGTGGCAGAAATAGACATGTATGGAGATACAACTGGTTTTCAACTTGAAACATCTTCTCCTTTGGATTATGCTATTGTGAAAGAGAAAAATATCAACACTGACTTGAATATGATGATAATAATCCTGATAAATGTAAATGTACATTTCTCTCCTCAACCACACACAAGCAAATGAAAAAGACTACATTCTAAATTTATATTTGCTCTTCATTCTCTACACTTTACACACTATTGTTTTTATATCGATATTCATGGCTTGATTTGGAAAATGGCAATTACCTTTAATATATCAACTTCAGCTGAAGCATTCATAATGTGAGCCTTATTTACAAATTTATAGGAAGTTTATTTTATTTTGTAAGCACTTCACAATGCAAAAGGCCTAGTAATTACACATAGCCTAAGTGTCTACACATAGATATCGGCATTCCATAGAGAACAGGCTGAGGGAATGGGCTTGGCACTCAGGACAGTTTTAAGCATGTTGTGTCTTAAGTGTCAAGTGACTTGCCTGTGGGTTTAATGCAGTATACTTAGGGCTTCCACCTTTTCTAAGTGTAATTTGTAGGGCTTTTGCATTGTTGGAAACTTGAGTTTGCTCAAGTACAAAATCCCAAGGAAAACAGAGATATAGTTTGTGATTAACACACAGGTGATAATTTTTTAAAACTGTGTAGCACTTACTCTGTATTAGGCATTGTTCTAAATGCCCCCATGGATGTTAACTCATTTAAACAAAAGATTGTGAGTAAAATTATCAATGTATGGTTCTTGGGTAAGAAATGAGGTACAACTCTTACAGAATTCAGGGAACACTAAAACTTATGGAAGAGGGAGAAAAATCAGTAAAATGGTGACTGAAAAAGATAGGACAAAGAGGTTGACATAGTACCTAAGAAAGATAATATTATGGGAGAACGTGGTTAACATAATCACTTTATTCCAAGAGGTCAAGCATAATAAGTACTGAAGTAACAAGTCCGTTGTTACTATAAGGGGCCATGGATGGATGACCTTATTAAACTGAGTGAGTAGAGCAGTGGGAGCTAAAGCCAGATTGTATGGGTTGGAAAAAAATGGGAAAGAAGGGAATGGAGACAGTGAATACATAACCTTTCAAGAAAGGTGTTTGTGAAACAATGGGTAGAGACAGGCTTATGTAAGCATGTTGGAGAGAGAGATGGTGCATAATTTCTTCTTTGTATTTAAGATGGCAGATCCCTAATAATCTTCAAATAGTGTTGGCAATGAACCGGAATACAAGGAGCAATTGAATAAATAGTCAAGAGAGATACAGATGAGAGAAAGTCCCCTGAATCACTTTATATCTTTCCATTCTTTCACCCCTTATACACTCTAATTTCAAATTTTAGTCTTCAGTCTTAACCCTCCCCGGAGAGTTCATAGAGTTTAGTGCTTAACAATCACCTCTCTGAAATTGATCCTAAAATCCACATCTCAAACTCTAATCTCTCTACTTTAAATTTCAATCCTGTATCCCTTCATTGCCTGCTGGGCATTTCCATTTAAAATTCAAACACATCTAAAAAGCTAGCTCTTCATTCTTTTAAAAAATCGTCTTTGCCTCCTGACTCCTCTTTCTGGAATTTATAGCCCGACACTTCCTCTTCTTTGACTATTCTCTCTTACTCATTCCCTTGTATTCAAATATTGTGTCTACCTTTAAATAACCATGCAGTCTTTGATTAGTCATAACCTCACAGAACTAATTCCTTATCTGTTTGGAGTACATGACCTTTAAGTTCTCTTCCAGCACTAATTTTGCCTGATTCTAGAAGCTGATATAAATATAAAGCTCAGTTGAACCATTGTAATAAAGATTGTCTAATCTTATGGATCTAGTTTGTGAATGTAAAAAAATAAAAGGTAATTAAACTGGCAACTACCCTTTCCACAAGGGAACTTAAAAGGGATTTTTTATTCCCTTTAGCTCTCATGGATTAATCATGTATGGTACATATGCATTATTTTAGATATTTGATATAACTAAAATACAAATGTAAGGATTTTTTGACTAAAAAAATTCACTGATAATTTAGCCGTGTTAGGTCAGAGAATATTCAGTAAGTCATGGACAATGTGTTCTCTCAAGGACGTGTTTCCTGCTGAATTAGTTCATTTGATAAAGTATCCTAAAGCAATTAAATAGCAATATATTGAAATTATGAAGTTAGTTGAAATTATGATGAAAAATGCCTCAAAGAAATTTTCATTTGATTAAGGAAAGACAGTGCATCTCATTAAGTTAGTAATGGGGTAAAGATGTGACCTAGAGTCTCCAATTCATTCCAAAGACCTTTTGGTCACCCGTTGGTTCTAAGACATAGGGCTTAATTGCTCAATTTCCACTGTTGTCATAAGATTATTATAAAAACTAAGTGCTCAACATATTTTGTATTAGAGGTAGGCACATTTAACACATGCATAAGAACATATGAACAAACACTAATCTAAAATCACCAAACTAGAGGAAAGATGTCAATTACATAAATAATGAAAATAGGACCAGGTCCTACCTTGTGGCATTGAGCAGTATATACTGTAAGCCAGCTTCAACAGTAATAAGTGACTGTAAACAAACTTGAGTCAACTGTGTGATTTACTTTACCATTTAGGTCACTTTACATAAAATCACATTTGCTCACCAGGTCCTTTAATAGAAAGTTGACAGCAGGGCAGAGTCTTGTTAATTTTTATATCCTCTAAAATATCTCTCATCTAAATTAGGTTGAACTGTAAATTGCCAATATTCTGCCAGGTTTTTAAAATTATAAAAACAGTAAATTCATATTGTTCAATCTAATAGCAGATGTCTTATAAATATTCATTGGTAGTATAACTGGTAGTAATATGGCATGGGTAACATGGAATAGATACTGTTGGATGACAATGCAGCTTTGTAAGGTCATACTTACCCTTACTTTATAAGAGCCTGAAAATATATTCAAGGTATGTAACTAATGAATGGTAAACTGAGATTCTCTGATTTGGGTCCAGGGCACATTCATTTATCTGCCACATTGTTACTCATTTGCTGCTTGTTATCCAACCAGTTCTTGAAAGTTAAAAAAAAGAAAAACTTGAATTTTGAACTAAAATATAATATACATGCTTTTCATGAACTCAGAATTAATCCTTTATAAAACTGCAGTCAAAATTATTGTTTTTTATTCATTCTTATATCCATCTATTCACCTATATCCTTATCTAACCACTACAACAGATATTGTAGCATCCATAAAATATATTGACAACATATCTGATATAATAATCTATCAATATATTTTCTAAGTTTTCTTTGAGGAACAAAACAGTAAATGCAATGTTACCTTAAAAACCCTAAAAATACTGTATCATTTACATTGTTTTTGCATATATTTTATTTTTAATTAAGTTAATTATGCAAGTTTTTTATTGAACTTATTCTATGCATTCGACATTTTTCTAGGCATTAGGGATAAATTGATGGAAATCTATTTCCTTGCCCTCATTGAGCTATATTCTGATGAGAAGGGAAAAAACTTATACATGTATAAAGTCAACAAATAATTTTTATAATATATGAGTGTCTTTTAAATTATCAACATATAATATATAAAAATTGTACATAATATTCTCTCTATACACACATGATAACATTTTTTTACATTACAGAGAGCGATAAAAAGATCTAAGGAGGTAGAAAATATGGTGCCTTTCCTCTAAAAACCATAATCTATTAGGAAATATTGGAATATACAGCTAAAATAACATAAATGAAAGTTTATTTGTCTCATATAACAAGAACTATAGTTAGGTTGCTGCTTCCTTTATTTCAGAGGCTCGATGAAGTCAGGGCCAAGATTCTCAGAGTCTCTAGGTTAGCTGAGTTATAAGGAAGGTAGGGAAATTGAGTATTTAGCTTTTACAAACTCTGTTAGTAAAATCAAGAAAAGGAGAAGAAAGTAGGAATTGGATATTGCTTTAAATTATGTTCCATAGAATCAGACCTGGAAGTTTTGTGTGAAAGTGATTTATTTACAGGAAAATCTAATAGAGATAAACGGGTGAGACAAAGAAAGGAAGAAAGCCAAGCAAAGATAAAACGTCAAGTCAGATATCCCAGTGGATGATTTTGACTCGGTCTCATAAAGGAGTTTTAGAGTCAGTGGCAGAGCCATGTCATTGCCTTGTTTGAGAGAGGAGAGCAGAAATATTTATATTCCCACACCCACAGGTCATTGGTTCAGGGCAGCTTCCTGGAGAGAGTAATTGTTCAAGCAATTCCCATACTCCATATCTGAGTTCTGCCAGTTTGAGGGAAGCCCTCTGAAAAAGAGATACAAGTGCTAGCTATTGAGAATGAAAGCATACCAAGAGCCTGTGGACATGAAATGGTAAAGATGTCCAAGGGGCTACTGGCAGAGCAATGACATCATCTGTTACAGATGCCGAGTGAGCTAAGCTACATTCTCCACCAGGGAATCAAAATATTCAAGGATAAGTTAAATAGCAGCAAAGGTAACATTACTAGAGATAATATTAATGTAGTTAAGAATCAATATAATAATGTCATACATGGTGAAAAATTTCTGAGGACCATATTTATTAGGTCAATTTCGATTATATTCATTTATACTTGTACCCTGTCAGTTTTGTCAAATACACGAAGTGGAATGTGGGGGAAATAAATCAGTATAATCATTGTGAGAAATGGTATTCTACCCAGGGCCCTGAAATGGAATTGTAAGAACAGAACGAAAAAATGATCCAGTCCTCATAGACAGCTAGAATCAATACTTGGACTTAAGAAAGTGCACTGATTATTTTTAACTATGCCCAGATCTTTTACAATGTCTTTGATTTTATTCATATTTTAGCTATTTAAGAAATCCACTTGAGAAAACATGACTTGAGAGATTAGGAAATACATTCTGACTAAAAATTATTGCTCTAAATTACATATCCTTCTGCTCATTAGTTAAATTATAAGTAAGCCTAAAAATAAATCTATAAGGAGATTATTAATAATAATATATTTTCCCAAAAATAGCTCAGATTTACTCAATTACTTCCTCTAATCTACTTTTAAAGATAATCTCCAAATAAATGCCTGATAAATCAATAGATCCCACTTAAGAGGAGTGATTCTTATGGTGGCAGAAATTAGCTACTTTATATAATCAGTTAATTTGTTCTCACTATTGACTTTTAAAGCCCTTTGAACAATGTTTAGTGTTGTTGTCTTTCATCTTGTTAATCACATTCACTTGAGTCGAAGGAAGCAGTCTAAAATAATCTATTCAAGCCAAAAGTGCTGTAACTATCCTCTGAACTGTGCTTTGGTATAACTCAGTAGACACTGTCTACCATTTTACTCCAAAGGAATGTTTGCCAATGAAGATCTCTACTTGGGGGAAAAATCTTACTTGTAATAGAGCTTTATCTTTTGCTTTTCATTATGAACCTAATAATTAAATGTGATAACTCACAAAATAATTAAATGTGATAACTCTGTTTTTTAAAGTGAAAAAGATGTATTATGTTTTTGTGTCTTTAGAAAATTAACATTGGTTTTTAAATAAAGTAAATATCAATCAGTCCAAACCCTCATATAATAACACTAATATTTACTTAATAGATCTTTTGCTTCACTTAAAAAAACATTAGTCCCATTACTTTCCAAGAAGCATTAAACAATTTTATAAATCAAAGTGACATTTATATGTACACTGAGGTAAAATTTTATTTAGGAAGTTTCTTTAAAGAGTAGGACTGCTTTCTCTTTTTCCTGCTCATCATTCAACAAGTATGACAGTTTTTCTTAACGTAGCATAAGTAACTAACCTAAATCCAGTTTCCTCAATTATTTCTTTAATAATTGTAATTATGGCAACATTTATGGAACAGAATTACTTAAAAATAATCTCACAAAATAAGTTTTGAAATATTTTATAAATAAATGTGAAAAAGCAATTAAATTTCCATGATGATTGTTTTCCCAACCTTATTTATATGTTTGCATTAGCAGTATTTCACCTTGTTCCTTGAATCAATTGTTGGATATATTCAGAAATCATGACAAAATGATTGATGTTTAGAGTTCCAATCTGAGCCCGGTTTGTTTGAAATAATTTATATTTGACAATCCAGCAACAGCTCATGAAGACTGAATGCTTTATTTTGGTCACTGCAGATGTAATCAAATGTCTCTTAAATATCTTTTGAGTAGTTTTTTTTTGACTAATTACTGAGGTAAATGTTAGAGTCTGCTTAATTGCACTTTGAAAAAAATCTGTGTTGGAAAGTAGGGACACCTAGTGTGTTTCTGAAACATTGCAATGACATTTACCGTGGGCTTGTATTCCTACTATTTATTTAGGTGTTTTATTTTCTTTAGGTCAGGTTATCTTACCAACAACTCCAAAAGAAGTCATGGAAGTTAGTGTTCATTTTCAGATGAGGGAACTGAGACTTGCAGAGATATAGTAAGTTGGCAAGTAATAGCTAGAGACTGAATACTTACACAGACCCCAGCACTTAAATTATTTTACATAAGGCCCGCGTACCGCAAAAAAAAAAAAATTTACATAGATTCTTTTTTTCCAGACCCCTCAAACTTTATGTCTTTAAAGAGAAATAGAAAAATATTTTAAAAATCATGAGCACGTCATAATTGCTTTTATGGCAAAAAGTAAGGACTGGTCAACTCTACTTCAGAGACTGGAACACTCCACAGAGGGAGTAATACTTGAGTTAAGCCTTGAAAGGTCCATTGGTATATAACAGTAGTAAGTAGTTGGGGTAATTCCAAAGAGATGTATTAATAGGACAGATTTCACAGATTTGAAAGAATTAGAAAATTTTAGGGAATTGTGAACAGTTCAGTATTAAAAGGAGTATGCTGTGTGACTGGAAATTAAGAATGCAAATAAGTCTATAATATCCTGGGGAAACTGACACAATCAAGCCTATCAACTATTTAGCTCATATAAATCTCCAATAAGATTTCTCTTGAAAATAAACAATATCTAAAATATTATTACTATGGCAAAAGCTGCTCTGATCTCTGGAAGATTTCTTTCAGAGTGTAAAGAACTGATCATTTTCAACTCCAGAATATTACTTCCATAGGTCTTACTCAATATGTAGTCAGCAAATGTTCTACAGGCCAACAAAACTCAGAGGAATTTTTAATATTCAAAGAAGTAGTATTAACGTAGTTGAGCTCAAGATCATAATTTTCAGAACATTAAGAAATATATTTATTAATTTTTATTTTTTTCAAAATGATCAGGAACTAGTTACCACAAATTTAACTGAAGCATTTGCTAGTACCCCTGGAAGCAACACCTATTGTACGGACAGTATAATAACATACTATCCCACAATAATGATGCCAAAAAGCAATTACTCTAGAAAAAGTTAAATCACCTAGGCAAGTTGCTTTTATTACTTATAAAGCTTTCCAGAAAGAACACATCTGAATATCATTCTATTGGTGATGACAATTGAACAATACTCACAAAACATAACTGTTCTTCTTCAGTAACTAATAATTATCAAAGATTATAATTGTCCAATATTGAGAAGTATAGAACAAAATACAATTATATTGTTGAGATAGGCAGGAGAAATACATTTGACAACATTGCTCCAATATTACTAGTAAGCCAAGCATAGTGTTATATGTACTAGACTTTTCATTGATAGAAAGAAAAATGGATCCACTCAAAGAAAGTCTAATTGCTGTCAGTAGGGCCAAATTTAGGCATTTGACCACAACAATGTACAGTATCTCTTATCAGACTAAACTCTTGTGTAAAACCATAAAACTGGATAAATTAGAGGAAGAAACTTTTTTCACATGTTGGAAAGTAAGCAGTGCATGATTTGATGCCTGAGAGAACACAATGGAACAGCATCCTTACAGTGCTGAAAGAGAAATCTGCCAGACTATAATTCATTACCAGGTGAAAATGTTTGTTAAAAATAAAGGCATCTGAAAATAAATTAAAACTCAGAGAATTTGACAGTAATAGTTATGGACTACAAGAAACATTAAAAGCTATCCTTCAAGCAAAGGTAAGATGACACCCAGTGGAAACTGAAAACCACTAGAAAGAAAAAAATATTCTGAAAATAGTAAATATGTAGATAAATATTTTTTAAATTCTTTTATTTTTTTCTTATTTCTTTAAAAGAATTGAAAGTTGAAAGCAAAGATAATCACAGGATATTTAAGAGTTTGTATATAAACAGAGTTATAAGCAGCAAAAGCACAAAAAATATAACAAGACTAAATGGATTTATATTGTGGTATTATTCTTATATTATAAACTAAATTGTATAATACTAATTCATGAGATATTGTGTAAGAGTAGTATATAAATTGCAATCACTAAAGAAAAAGCCATACCTAAAAAACCAATAGATATTTTAAAACTATTCAATTCCAAAGTGGAAAGAAAAGAGAGAAAAAAGGAACTCAAATCAGATGAGGTAAAGAGAAAGTATCTATTAAAATGGCATTTGAAACTGACTGCAACTGGATTATATATAAACAGATATTGGCAATTGGATTAAAAAAAACAAGATGCAGCTATTTATTATTTTCAAAAGATACACTATAAATATTAAAGAAGAGGCAAATATTTCATAGTAGAATACAGAAAGAGAAGCCACAAAGTTTTATCAAATTCTATCTCCTCAAGAGAAAGAGATACCATTAAGAATATGAATAGGAAAAGCATAGACCATGTAGTATTCACAATACGTATATTTGATAAGCACTTGTACTTTTCATATGTAAAGAACTCCTACCTACAACTCAATAATAAAGTTAAAAGATTAATTCAATTAAAAATGGGCAAGGGGTTTACCTGGTGACGCAGTGGTTGAGAGTCCGCTTGCCGATGCAGGGGACACGGGTTCGTGCCCCGGTCCGGGAAGATCCCACATGCCGCGGAGCGGCTGGGCCTGTGAGCCATGACTGCTGAGCCTGCGCATCCGGAGCCTGTGCTCCGCAACAGGAAAGGACACAACAGTGAGAGGCCCGCGTACCGCAAAAACAAACAAAAAAAAATGGACAAGATATTCAAAGAGACAGTTTATAAAAGAAGAAATAGTCAAGACAGGAAATCATACTCAACATTATTAGTCATGAGAGAAATGCAAATTAATACATCAGTGTGATACCATTAGGTCCAGAGTCTGGCTCCTGGTTAAAAGATTTTCCAGGTCTGAGCTTAGGCAGTTACAAAGGCTTTATCTGGCAGGCCTCAGGGGGAATGCTGCCTTCCCCACATCAGACTTGGTGTACAGCCCATGCATCGCAGTCTATGAAGGGAGAAGCAGGCAAGGACTCAAACCCCTCCGGTAAGTCATGCTCTTCATATATTTGCATTCCTAGCCCTGGTACCCTCACTCCTAGATCTCTTTATCTGATGTCTTGGACAGAGGTCTTCCTCAGGTACATCTGCTGAGACCTACTTATGGCGGGGGTGGTGGGGACAGCAGGGAGACCAGGGGAAACTGAGAAGACACTTTTCTCTGCTCTGACTCAGAACCCAGTGTTTTCCACTCCTAGCCCTTCCCCTTCGTCCTCCTCACCCCTCCTCCTCAGAGTCCATAAAACTACCAGAGCCTTTTGTTCTGGCTCCCTCAATAGTGAGAAAATCTCCACATCTATGCTGAGCTATGGGACCCTCAGGTAGTGGGCAGTTTCAGGTAGGGAAATGTAACAGGGAGAGTCAGGGTGCTTTCTCTGGTTTTAGCCTCTTGCTAAAAACACCATCACATTGTTGCTTTAATGGGGTACTCCAGCACCTGAGACTCCTCTCTCTCTCTCTCCCTCAGCCTAGCTGAGGTCCTGAGCTCTACATACATAGTAGAAAGGCAAAAATGACATTTAACAACAACATCAAAACCTGGTGAGGATTGGTAGCAATAGGAATTTTTATATGCTGCTGGTGGATTGCAAAATGGTATCACCAGTTTAGAAAATGGTTTGCAAGTTTTTTATAAGGTTAAACATTTACCTATACTCTATCTAACCATTACATATCTAAGTATTTGCACAAGAGAAATGAAAACACAAGCTAATAAAAAGACTTGTACAAAAAGTTTCATAGAAGCCTAAAACTTGAAAAAAGAAAAGCTCAGATTTTCATTAACTGGAGGATGTATAAAAAAACTGTGGTATAATATATGTAATGGAATACTGCTTAGCATTAAAAAAAATAGACCAATACATACAACTTGAAAGAATCTTTTTAAAAATTATGCTGAGAGAAAAAATCCAGAGACCAAAGAATACATGATACAACATTTCATTGATGTACAGTTCTTGATCATCTGGCAAACATAATCTTTGGTGAGTGAAAAAAGAACATTATTTGCCTATGGTGAGTAAGGTTCAGATTGACAGGAAAGGCACAGAAAGGACTCCTTTGGATAATGGAAATATTATGTGTCTCGATAGGTTCCTGTGAATATATAATGTCTGTGCAATTTAGTCTACATAAATTGGATCTCAAAAAGTAAATGTGTCTGTCACTCACATTCCTTCATCTATGAAACTTTATAGACCCTGCATCTGAAAGATTCAAAGTAATATCTAAATATTTTATTTTCATTGTAAAGAATAACAATCCCCCCAAATTATATTCATTCACTGGGAACTTCATAACTATTTGGCAGTCTACTTTAACTTTACATATCAAATACATTCGTAAGATAAATTTATATTAAAGATACATTTCTCCACAGAAATAATTTAGGGAATGAAGATTTTATGTAACTGCCAATTATAAAGGAACACTAGAGTATAAGGATTTTTGAGGTGACCTTGACTAAGCTTTTAGGTTTCCTATTTTCAACTGCTATCTTATATTTGGAGTATGCACCCCAAATTTTGTATTCCTTCATTGGTAAAACTTTAAGAACTGGTTTTGACTAGTCAGGTCCCAATAGATATAAACTGTTATAAGCATCAATGTTAGAAATATAGTCAATTAAGAACTGGGATTAAAACTAACTAAAAAGCTGTAGTGATGCAAATTTCCCAATGACTGATTCATACTTCATTCAACAAAAGCAGAATAAAAATTTAAAGACAGGAATAAAGTAATTGTTCAGCTACCAGATCACATCAGCATTTTGATTATTCAGGAAGAACTTGTACTTGACTGCAAATTGGTCTTCTTTACTTCCAAAGTATGAACAATCATTATCACATATAATATCTACATGTTTAATCCTTGACATCTGCATTTTGTATTTCAGTTGTGTATGCCTGTGAGTGTGTGTGTGTGTAAGGATGGACTTTGGCACATTAACTTAGCTAGCTGAAAACTTTATTCATTTCTATTTCTATTGTACTAACAGACAAATTGGTTGCAGCTGGCCACAATTGCTTTCGAAAAGGATGCAATAACATACTATTTCAAATACAAATGTATGTAGTTGAGCAATGATTAAACAACTGTTCCACTACCCATTCATAAAGTATTTACTGTGTGCATCAAACAAAGAGAAATACGCATATACTAAAATTCTGAGTTTTATCTATACTGTTTATTAGATAGGTAGGTAAATTTGTGTGGCATCTGTAAATGAATGAATGTCAATACTTTTTCAAAACTTCATGCTGATAATGTATATATAACTTTGGTAAAAAAATAAACATAACTTTTCCTATTTTCATTGAAACTGAAACTCTCAAAAAAACCCCAAAACCCCATAGGCTTATCTGGCAGAAGTTGACAAGCTGAATCTACAATTTTTCTCAAAGGGTGAAGAAACTAGAATAGATGGAACAATTTTGAAAAAGAAGAAAGTTTAAGAACTCACACACTAGTTTATTTCAATATTACTATAAAGCTACTAATCAGGATAGGGTAATATTGGTGAAGCATAGATATGTAAATCAGCGGAACAAAATATAAATTTCAGGAGTACTCCCAACAATGATCAATTGACTTTTTCTAATTAATAAACTTTATTTTAGAACAGTTTAGAATTATAGAAAAAGTAACCAGATAGTACAGAGAATTCCGGTATGCTCTCCACCCTCCCCACACCACATAGTTTTCCCTATCATTAATATCTTGTAATAGTATGGTACATTTGTTATAACTGAAGAACCAATAATTATACATTAATATTAACTAAAGTTCATGTTTTGCATAAAGGCTCACTCTAAAGTCTTGCTATGAGGTCGGTGTTATCCTAATAACAAAAGCAGAGAAAAACAACAGATGTAACAAAACTACAATTACAGACCAATATCCCTTAGGATTATAGACACAAAAAAAATAACAAAAATGAAAAAACCAATAAACAAAAACAAAAAAATTCATCAAAATACTACCAAAACAGATCAAGCAATGTATAAATGAATTGAACACCATGACCAAAAGAGCTTCAAGTATATAAAAGTTTCAAGATTGGTTCAACCTAAAAACTTGATCAATGTAACATACCATATTAATAGAATGAAGGAAAAAAACAACAAATGATCATCTCAATTTGATGGAAATAAAAAGTATTTGACAAAATCCAACACATTTTCATGATAAAAACACTAAAACTAAGCCAGGAATAGAAGGGAACTTTTCAACCTGACAAAAACATTTATGAAAAATCCATAGCTAACATCATATTTAATGATGAAAGACTTAAGGATTTCCTCCTAACATCAAGAACAAGACAAATATGTCCATTCTTGCCACTTCTACTCAACATTGTACTGAAGGTTCTAGACAGGGAAATTAGCCAGAAAAAAAAGAAATACGGCACCTGATAGGACAGAAGAAATTAAAACACTCTATTCAAAGATGGCGTGAGCTTGTATATAGTAAATCCTAAGTAATCCACGGGAAAATACTATTTGATAAAAGAATTTAACAAGGCTGCAGGATACAAGATCAAGATACAAAAATCAACTGTATTTCTTACATTGGCAATAAACAATCAAAATTGAAATTAAGAAAACAGTTTCGGGCTTCCCTAGTGGTGCAGTGGTCGGGAGTCCGCCTGCCGATGCAGGGGACGCGGGTTCGTGCCCCGGTCCGGGAGGATCCTGCATGCCGCGGAGCGGCTGGGCCCGTGGGCCATGGCCACTGGGCCTGCGTGTCCGGAGCCTGTGCTCCGCAACGGGAGAGGCCGCAGCAGTGAGAGGCCCGCGTACCGCAAAAAAAGAAAAAAGAAAACAGTTCCATTTACAATAGAATCAAAAACAATAAAATCCTCAGAAATAAATTTAATAAAAGATATCCAAGGTTTATACATCGAAAACTATAAAACATTGTTCAAAGAAACGAAAGAAGACCTAAGTCAGTGGAAAGACATCCTGTATTGATGGACTTGAAGACTTAGTTTTGTTAAGATGTCAATAATCCCCAAATTTATCTACAGATTCAACACAATCCATATCAAAATCCAAGCTTCCTTTTTTTCTGAAATTGACAAACTGCTCCTAAAATTCGTATGGAATTGCTGGGAACACTGAGAAGCCAAAGCAAGTTTGAAAAAGAACAAAGTTGTAGAATTCACATTTCCTGATTTTAAAACATTACTACAAACACACAGTAATCAATAGGATGTGGTATTTTTATATAGATAGATATATAGATTAATGGAATGTAATTGAGATTTCAGATATAGACCCTTACATTTATAGTCAACTGAGTTTTAACAACAGTATAAAGACAATTCAAGGGAAATCACAGAATTTTTAATAAATGTCTCTGTGCAAACCAGATCTCCACATACAAAAAGAATGGATTTGGACCCATACCTCACAGCATTTACCAGAAATACATCAAACAGATCACAGACATAAATGTGAGATCTAAAACTATACAATTTGTAGAAAATGTAAATGCAGATCTTTGTGACCTTGAGTTAGGCAATGATTTCATAGATATGAAACCAAAAGCAGAACAACAAAAGAACAAAATAGATAAACTGGACCACATCAAAAAAAGTTTTAACATGTGCTTTAGATTATACTGTCAAGAAAGTATAAAGTTAACCCACAAAAGGAAAGAAAATATATGCCAGTCATATATCTGATGAGGGATTTGTATCAAGAGTATATAAAGTACTCTTAAAACAAAACAATAAAAAGATAATATACAAAGGATTTGAACAGACATTTCTCCAAAGAAGATAAACAATGGGCACATGAAAAGTTACTCAATATCTTTAGTTATAAGGGCAATGTAAATTAAAACCACAACAAGCACCATTTTGCACCTACTACTATAGCTCTAATCAAAAAGTCAGAAATAACAAATGTTTGCTAAAATATGAAGAAATAAGAACCCTCATATATGCTAGTGGGAATTTTAAATGGAACAGCCACTTTTGAACAGTTTGATAATTCCTAAAAAAATTTATGCATAGGGTTATGACCTAACAATTCCACACCTAGTTATACACCCAAGAGAATTGAAAACATATAGCCACAAAAAATCATGTACACGAATGTTCATAACAGCTTTATTAATAATAGCCAAAAGCTGGAAGCTATCCAAATATTCATCTCTTGATGAATATATAAACACAATGTGGTACATTGATGCAATGGAATATTATCCAGTCATAAAAAGGAATGAAGTACTTATACAAACTACAATATGGATGAAATTCTTACACTAATACATACAGATAAATATATATATATAGGTCTATATAGATATTTATATATATGGATATAAATGTACACTTGGTCATAAAGTAAAATATCTTTTTCATTGTGGAGTCAAAATAAAAAACATTTGAAAATCATTGTTATAACCTGGCTGGCACAAAAAACAAAACACAAAAAAGGAATAATATTTATGGCATGTGAAAATTATAAGAAATTCAAGTTTTAGATTCCATAAATAAAGTTTTGTTGGAACGCAATAAGGCTCCTTTATTTATGTACCATCTATGGCAGTTTTTGCATTACAGTGGCCAAGTTGCGTTATTGTAACAGAATGCACAGCCTGTAAAACTAATATTCACTATCTGTTATTTTACAGAAAAAACAATTTTTAAACCATGGATTAGACAGTAAGTACTTGACAGGAAAATGAAGGAAAAGGTAAAATAATACTTTGGGGAGTATCTATAAGTATATGTGGATTTTAAAAATAATCAGATAAATTTAATTTTGAGACTTGAAACAACAGAAGACAGCAAATTTTAGAAAGAAGAATTCAGTTATAACATTATTACACAAGTTCTTGGAATGTTAATTGTTAATTTTAAAATAATAAACACAAAAGGATAAATTTACAGTTTGTGTAAATATATAGATTTCTTGAGCAACTATTGTATTCTGAAAATTGTACTGAGAGAAATGAATAGGATCTATGTCTCAAGATTTATTTAATATGGTTGAAGCAGTCAGTACTTGTCATTCATTTTTACTCATAATTTGTAAATTTTGATAATTCCCAGGGACTGCAATCACATGTACTGGTATTTGAGGTATGGAGTTACTTCCCTCTAAAACCAATAATCCCACTGAATTTCAGATTCATTTTACTATGTTGTTCTATACAAATGACTAATTTCTAATTATATGAAATAAAAATTATGGACAGAAGCCTATGAGTAGGAGTTATACACCCATATTCACAGTAAGACTCATTCCCTGATCCAGGGGCCAAAGGAAGCTAAGTATTTTGAATAATATCGATTATGGTTCCCAATTTCTCAGTGACCCCTTCCGTCTCATGCTGTTGACTAACTGCTAGCTCTTTTGAAAGTCAGGATAGTCGTGGTCTCAGCAGGAAACATTTATTCCAAATCTTCTTCTCTGGCTCTGCATTTCCAGGTTGGATGGAGACAGAGAAAAATAGAAAGAATCCAGGAATCCAGGCGTTCTGCAGAGAACACTGTATTCTGTACACATGCACAGGCGGTACATGGTGGCATAAGCCCTGGACTGGGAGGCAGGAAAATC
Organism: Neophocaena asiaeorientalis asiaeorientalis; assembly: GCF_003031525.2. Taxonomy (NCBI): domain Eukaryota; kingdom Metazoa; phylum Chordata; class Mammalia; order Artiodactyla; family Phocoenidae; genus Neophocaena; species Neophocaena asiaeorientalis. The sequence continues at coordinate 967,414 of NW_020172316.1, read as the reverse complement.
TGCATTAAGCTCCCTGATCATCATCTAACTAGTTGTGTAAGTTCCTGCACATTTAATTTCTCAGGACTTTAGTTTCCTACTGTAAAATGAGATTATGGCAAATGGTCTATATTTTTTAGTTTTAAATTTATTTTTGAGTTGACCATAAAAATATAACCCCTTGG
>NW_020172316.1:833152-967059 GCF_003031525.2 Neophocaena asiaeorientalis asiaeorientalis | reverse complement strand
ATATATATATATATAAAACCCTTATGTTTTAACACACTTCATAAACAGAGTCAAAGAATGTAACTTATCAACACCATAGTATACGGCATATGTGATAACGTTACATGGAGAAGTTTCTGCACATTGTCAGCTTATAATTCCAAAATAATATTAAATGAATTGTGAAGCATTGGTGGAAGTTTTATAAGTATATATAAAAGAGCTGTTATAAACAAATGAATGCATGTGACAGGCTTTAAAGATAGGTTAACATAGGTCAAAATAACTAATCTGAAATTTTAAGTTTACTATCTTTAGACAAGAATCATATTAGATGAACTTAGGGTTTTATCTATCATCATCCATAGGAATATAAACTTTACTGTAATTCCTTTGTTCTAATTAAAATGGAGTATAATCATCCAAAATCCAAAGCTACATTTAATCAACTGAGCTATTCTTATTGTTTAAGGCATTCTGAGGTTCTGAGATCCTTGATAATAAACTTCTTAGGAATAAAAGGAGAAATATTAGCTTCTACATTTTAGAAAATTTGCTTCATATTAGGCTATAGGAAAATTACTGGTATACATATATTTTCCCTCCATTGAACTGCAACCTTAGGTCATAAATGCATGTTTTATTAATAGTATTAATATTGACTAGATAAGTCTATATAATTAATTTGCATGCTTAGCTATTCCCTCCCATCTTTCTCCAAATTTTGCATTTCTCCCCCCTTATGTACTACTTTGAAATCTTCATTAATCTTCATGATTTTTTCTTTTCTATAATCTTTGGTTGAAGATTTTGGTTCTTAATCTTTAAGAACTGTACCATGATATCTAAGATTGTCCATCTATTCTACATCATCTTATCTTTTTTTTCTCATGTACCTTGTTTTTAAATCCTTTTATTGCTTGCTACATATTTGACCTAGAATATAGCTTAAGTAAATACCAACCTCTCTAACTACTAAGACGTTTACTGCTTTTATTTGAAAATATATAAGAAATTTCTCTCTTCAAAACAGCACGTTCACTCAAATTTAAAACCATGGAAAATGCTAAATTTACACAAGTCCAATAAAGATGTAATGTTGTAAGTCCTATGAAAAATATGAATCTGATTTTGTAATGTCATTAAGGAAATACTATCACAAAAACAGCATCAGGTGTGGCTGCAAGGCCATTAAAAAAAATAATATTCCAGGAAACACTTTTAGTAGTTTCATTGTCTAAAGTTAAACTGAACACTTAGTCATCTTGTGCCAGTAACAGAATTGTTCAATTACTCAACTAGAAATACTTATATATATATGTATACACACACATTGCATACTTTACTGTTGTGCATTTTATTTTATGCTAATTATAGCTCAATAAAGCTGATAAGAAGCAATATTATATGAAATTACTGGAAAACTAACTAAATGAAATTAAAAATAATAATATACTAATTGTTAAAAAATCGCTGTGTAGTATAAACTTAGGAAGACTAATATCAGGTAGAAATTTTTTTTAAAAAACAAAGGAGTTTCAAAGACAAAGGAGTCCTCCACAAGACATTAAAGCAAATGAAAGATAGGATTATATCTATGTGAGGGTAGGGAGATTTACAGAGGATAATAGAAATGTTTAATTAAACTTTTATTTTACCTAAAAAGAAGTGAACCCACATATTTACTAGGTACTCATTATTAGCAGTTGACAGAATCGAATAAAAATAGTGTTATAATTTCTGAACTCAGCATAATACAATGATTAAGAACAAGGTGTCTGAGGTCTGGTGACTTAGTTTTAAATATTTGCCCCAAATTCCCTAGCTCTGTGATTTTGGACAAATTATTTAATCTCTCTAAGCCTCAGGATTTTTATTTATAATATGGGAAAAACAGCAATACGTACTTTTGGGATTTGTGGTGAAGAGTCAAAGTCAAAAAATATATAAAGTACTTAGCACTGGGTTTGTTGAGAATAAAGGCTAACATATTTTTAATGGAAATTAGACACTGTGTTAGGTTGGGGAAATGTTTACTAGCATAGTCTGTGTAGTAATATGATGAAACTGTATTTTTAAACATATTGCTTCACAACACTTCTCTATGCTAGGAAGCGATAAATGTAGCAGTGGGGAAAAGAAAAAGTAAGTAATTTCCCCATTAAGTAAAGTTCATATCAATGAAGAGGTAAATTTCAGTAAAAACTATAATATCTCTTGACATCAACTATATGTGTTTTCAGTGGTATGATAGCTAGCCTCTTCCTTATGAATGATATCTAGGCCATGTTCCTCAAAATCCCTCTGTGCAGTAGCCCAGTCTGATAGAATGAAAAGTGAATGTCAAACTGGCATGAAAAATAAGAGTAGTGAAGAAAATCTGAACACTACATGCACTAGGTTTTGCTTAAATGGCATATAGAAAATAATTTGACATAAATATTGATATGTGGAAAACATTGATATGTGGGGAACTGTATTAACACAAAGCATCAGACATAGGGCTGCTAGATTTAACCAATATTTTGCTTTAAAAATGAGACAAAAATGGAAAATTCTGAAGAGGGAAAAAAAGCCAAAGCAGAAACTGATCATTTTGGAAAAGGTAAACCAATAGTGCAAACAAGACCCATGGCAGACTCTGAAATTTCCCATATGGGAAAGCCATTCATATGTGCAGAAGTATCAACAGCTTTGAAGTTAAGTAAGAAGGATAATTATTGCTTTAACTAGATACATCTCCAAATGAAATCTAGGGCGAAATAGAGCTATTCCTTGCCATAAATTATAGGGACATAGTTCTCCTAGAACTCATGGTTCCTATGACTTATTTTCAGGTTGCTTCACAGAAACAGATTGTTGAATATATTTACTCATTAGCAGAAGTCTAAACAAGTCAATTCCACAAAAAAAATAAATACACAGAGAAAAAAATAAGAGTAAATTGAGTTTCAATTTTTAATGACATGCACATCCAACTTAGAAGATAGTTAACCATGCCCTAAAAATTCTGTGATTTCTTGATATCATTAATAAAGCCATACTCAAATAACGTTGTCTCCTTGAAATTGTTGTTAAACTGTCTTTTCTTTCATCATTACATATACTTCAATGCCCACCAGGAACCCTGCTATCATCCACATTTTATAGTCACGGTGAACAGATTATATGGCAGTGGAAGATGATATACCATATACCACCCTCCCTCTCCCTACCTTATTAATATATTGGAGACTAAGCTAGTTCTGACACATTAGCAGGCTCTCAAAACACGCTAGGTAGGTGAACATTAGATCTGGTGACTCTTCTGACAAGTCAAAGCTTCTCTTTAAAGGCTTATTCATCTAAGCTTTCTCTCATAATCTATTTATATATAGGACTCAAAAGGGACTTTGATCAAAAGTGGTGGGATCATATCTTTAACAGTGTGAAAGTTAGATTTAATTTTTACATCTGCTAAACTGCTTTTTCATATACACTCCCCCAGTGACTTTCACAAGCATCACTCCTGTGCATATACCAGAGACTTCATGCTGCAAATACTGCTCCTTGTGCTTGAGGCAGAGATTCTACCACTAGGAGTCCTACTCAATCACTTGGTAAGTATTAATATGTCAGCCATGAGAAGGCCTAAGACCCTTGCCATTAAATTCCAGGTTGTTTGTAAGGCACTATAGGGGAATGTATACCTTTTAAATAATATGGGCAATATGTACATCATCTGAGTTAAATGAACACCATTTATACCCATGGATATTAGACATGTAGAGCCAGGAAAATTAACAGAAGAGCTCTTATTAGATGTCAGAGTAACAATTGCCAAGTACCCCTGTAGTAGACCATTGTGCCATAGTTTCCTGAAAATATCCTCATGTCTTAGTTTCTTTCTTAGCTGTCTATTTTCCCCTTGTGAGTTATCTTCTATTTATTTGACACAGTTTATGTAATCTATCTCTACACTTGTTCTTGCTCTGTTGTCAGATATTAAATGGCCTAAGCCACTTGACATCCTAGTTCACTACACCCAACTTGTGACTATCTTATTTACTTGGACTAGCTTGGAGTATTTACTTGATTATTTACTTGGATTATTTACTTTATCCTGACACGATCAGTTCCATTCACCTTTACTTATTGCTAAGGTCCACTTTTTTTAATGTGGTTGATTTTTATCTATATTTCACAAGGAATGTTGTAGATTACAATTCATGGGGTAAAATGTGGAGTCTGAAAAGACCATGAAACATCATGGAGCATACTCAAAAGGGGAGAACAATTTTAGGTTTATGCTGCCTCTGTGAAGGAACACTCTCAACCAACATTGAATTCACCCTAGGTCTTAATTACAAAGCCAGAGTTCCATTAAGAATGTCAGGGATACTGTTCACAAAACAGGGGGCAATTTATGTGGCACAATCTGTCAATTTCACACTCTATCTCTTTGGCCTACACCTCAGGTAGTTTACATAGAGGACTTAAATATACCAACAACTTCCTGCATCTCTGCTCTGGAGATATCTCTGGCCATGGGAAGATGCTTGCTAGGCAGTCACACAAGGCAAGCTTAAAGTGCATGCAAGATAATTCACTGGAGCTCCTGGAGTCCCAGGGGTTGTAGGTAATTTCTCTAATTTTTATTTGCAGAGCAAGGGGTTATATATAAGTTCTTCAATTCCCTGACCCTCAGTAGTCAAATTCTGTGGCATGTTTTGCACAGTCTTTTAGCAGCTTCTGGTGATATTAATCCCAATTGCCAACATGGGTAACTTGCTCATTAACTCATCTTCTATTGACTTTACTCCATTCATTTCTCACTTCCCTTCTTTCTCAAGTGGTTCCAGGGCTCAACTCACAAAGAGATTTCTTGTATCTAAATTCCTGTGTTAGTATCTATGGAAGAACCCAAATTAAGATAAAACATAAGGATTTGTTCCCCAAATTGATCATATTTATAGTTCATGTAGTCTAAATTGTTACCTAGTACTAGGTACTTTATTATTTTGACCTCTGCCTCAAGAGGTTAGAAAAGTAGTTGGAATATACTTGTTTAAATTAATAAGATACCATGTATCTCATACATGGTATCTTATTAATTTAAACAAGTATATTCTTGGTATCTTATTAATTATTTATATACATTTTGTTGAAAGACATTTAGTATTTCCTCTTAGCAGCTTAGAAATTAAATTAAGGTTGTACCAGATTATTTTTACCCCATTGGTCTATAATCAGATAACAAAAGGGATCTGATTGTCAGTCATACTCACACAATATCAGAGACTTTACCTGATGTTATGAGTTGAATTGTGTCCCCCCCCCAAAAAAATGTGTTGAAATCCTAAACTCTAGTACCTCAAAATGTAGAAACAGTGTCATTGCAAATGCAATTAATTGAGATTTGGTTATACCAGAGTAGGGAGGCCCTTAATCAAACATAATGAGTGTCCTTATAAAAGATGGCATGTAAACACACACACACAGAAAACGCCATGTAGTAATAAAGGAAGACAATAAAGCTACAAGCTAATGAATGCCAAGAACTGCCCACAAACCATAAGAAGCTAGGATGAGGCAAGGAATGATTCCCTTATGTCTCTACCAACACCTTGATTTTAGACCTCTACCTTCGGAATATGTTTCTGTTGTTTTAAACCACTCAATTTGTGGTACTTCGGCAGCCCTAGGAAACTAATATACTTAGTATCAAGCTATATTTAAGAATTCAAGGATCCTAGTAATCACAAGGCACAGGCAAATAGAGATAACTCCAGATCAGGTACTGTATAGCACTCCAGGTCTTTTCTTTCCATATCAGACACACTTTGACCAGATTAATATAGAAGTATCTAAGAAATATATGGAGCCACATTCATAATAGAGAAGGGAGCCCCTCAGTCATCTCCATTTTATACTTAAATATTTAAATAGCTAATGTGATTTTTCCAGGGATCCATGCCACCTAAATTCATGGATTCCAAGTGTATTTACTTCAGGCACACTAGACAAACTAGGTAAATCCTGCTAAAACGATTCCATAGATAACAACTTTCCTACTGGCAAGACCATTAAATAATTTGTCTGCAGATCTGTCATTAGCATGTTTACAAGGATTGATAAAGCTTTTCCCACAAGCAAAGGGATAGAAGAGATTCCTGACCTGCTGCTTAACCATTTTTCTTCCAACATAATAAAAGTATATTTATAATGTTTTAAACTTATTTTTTAGCTCTCTAGATTTTAGAGAGAAATTATTGGTTAATTAAAGGAAATTATAAGGAAGATAGTATCTGCTGTATTTCTGCTGTATTCAAACTTTTTTATATTATTGTTTTTTAAATGCTTTATCTTTACTCTTAGGAAAACATGATATGTTAGAAAGACATGATTTTACCACTTGGTCATGTAGTCTTGAACAAGTTACTTAAACTCAGCTTATACTTTCTAAACCTGAAATGAGAATAACTAGTCCACAATTAAATTTTAATTATTGGGTACCATGAATCTCGCTGTAAATGCACCATATTAGTTCCTTCTTTCTCACCTTGGTCTCACCTCAATAATTTCTAGCGTCTCCACTCGTTGTTTCAAGGTATAGTTGCTGGATTGTAGACAGTATTCTCAGTGTAGATACTTCACATTTTGGTAATGTGTGTTGTTTTGTTTTTAGGAATAAAGTTTCATAGTGCTTTAGATTTAAACTGAGAGTGAATTTCAATGTCTTCTTTGCATGCTATGTTTAAAAAAGTGGGTAAAAGCATTAAAATCTTCAAATATAGCTTTAAAATATTGTTTGATTCATGTTTAAGTACATATTAGAAAGATGCAAAGCAATATAAATAGAAATTTAACCCTGGGGATAAAAAGGAAGGACTTTAATTATTATAACAGATGATATGAAATTTAGATAGGTTGATATATTTTATATATTTAAAGTGTGCCATTTATTGCTCTGGATCAGAAGAGTAGCATCATTTTTTAACAAAAGTTAACTCTTGGGTAAATGTCTAGCTGGGATATATCTATTTCATATGTTTAATATAATTTTTTAGTTTAAATTAAATTTCAAATCTGCATACCATAGCATATGTGTGAATACATAGTGTTCATATAACTGTGTGACTTACAGAATTTTCACAAACACATCAGAGCCAATTTAGTGGCTTTCTCCTGGGCTATAGTCCTCAGTTACACCCTGAATAGAATTTAAACTCTTATGCTGTGTGTCTTTCTTTAAGTCAACATACCTATCCAATAACTCTCCAGGGATAATCACTTCTGAATTCTTAGAGATTAATTACAGCACTTTTTGTACATTATAAATAAATAATTATTAATAAATACTCTTTTGTACCTGGCCTTTTAACTCAAGATTATGTTTGTGAGGCCCCATCCATATTTTTAAGTGTAGTCACTGTTCTCTCTACGTGGAATATTTTGTTTGTTTATTTTTGCCATAGTCTTTTCATGCTTGACTCATTCTTATCATTCAGGTCTATCATGAAAAGATGTGATTTCAAAGGAGATGTTTTGATATTCATCCTGCTCCTTCCATTTGACTACTTTACAGTACTTACTGTTATTGGAAATCATTTTGTATACTTACTTTTTATAAATAATTTATTGAGGTATAATTAATTAACAAAATAAATTTCACATATTTAAAGTATAATTTTGACATAGGTATACACCTATGAAAACGCTAAAACTCCTCCATGAAAACATCATCTTTGAGGGGAGATAGTGATAGAGAAGGAACATGCAGGGAAATTCCAAGATATGGATATTATTCTGTTTCCTCATCCAGTGTTGACTGCATATTTGCCTTTGTAGAGTTTCACTGAACTGATGATTTGTGCACTTTTTTCTAGTGTATGTTATATTTCAATTTTCAAAAATTATGCTCTGATTTGTCTTCATCCCTATGCTTTCTTTGCTCGAATCTTAATGTCTATTTTTGTGCAGTTCTTTTCTATACAAAAGTATTTTTCACATATTTATGAATAAAGACTCAAATCTTCCAGGCATTATAACAGACTCATGGAACTGTATGTTTAACTAACTCAAGGGTTAGATTTTAATATAAACAGCAATCTACTGTTAACCTAACTTAAAGCTGCATGATCTTATGTAAGAGTATCAAGAGTTAAAAGATTTTTGCCTGATTTATAATCTGAAGATTTCAAGTGATTAAAATTCCCTTAAAAATAATTTAAATTTTAGACAGTTTTTTCTTTAAAAGACATACTAATTAGATCTCTAAAAAAGAACTAAAATACTGGTTATATTTTTCTTGCAAAATTCCTTATGTCTCGTGAAGAAATACCTTATGTTTCAGCATCCACTGAGTTCATAAACACCACCTGAATGTTTTCACACTATGTAATTGTGTTATGTGAGAAAAGCAGTCCTTTTCACCCTTAATTGTCTTCTAATGTATGCTTACCATATGGCAAGCTGCTGAGTATAACAAAACAGTGATGCTAATGCTCTTTTATTTTATAGAAATCTGACAGTAAATAAGTCAATAATAATCTTAGGCATTCTTTAAGTAGAAGGGGTGTCTCCTGTCACCTCTCTAGAAAGACTACCAAAATAACCCATTGACTGAATAAAGATAGATTTATTGCTTACTGCAGAAAGACAGTGAACTATCTTGACAGTTTTAGGAATACTTGGAACAGAAAGGTCAGGACAGGATATTTATAAGATTTGGGGGATCCAATTTAAGGGGATCCTTTCAGTGAGAGGGTATACTTGAAATTGGGTCAAATTTGTAAAATAATAATTTATTAGTAAGGGATTCAGTTGGGATTGTCGAAGTGAGCCTTGATGAGCCCATTTGAGACGTCGATGGCTGTGAGAAGAGAATTGTACTTCAGGAGAGCTAGTGAAATATTCTATGCTTTGGGTATCTGGATTTTCAAGAAGTACTTAGAACAAACGTATCTGTAACTTAACCTTCCTGGGTAAGAGTTTCCTGGAAGAGCAAAATAATGTTAATGCAGACTGTTGGACAGTAATGTTAATACAGACACTCAGCTTTCAGTTCTCAAGGATTTTAAAGAAATCTATACTGAGAAATAGCTTCACCAATTATTAAAAATGCTCAAACTTACCACTAGTAATATGGCATAGTCCTTCCTAGAAATGCCACATGTTTGAGATGCTGAGAACTATATAAAATAGTAACTTAGTCAATAATGTGAAAAAATCAAATAATTTAATAGTTAAAAGCATAAAAGCAGTACTAAGTACATGTAATGAAAAAGCACAAAATAATTTTACCAAAGTGTTCCTTGTAATGATTTTCATCATTTTCTCTTTCCAACATTTTATAAATTTTGTGATATTAATTATTTTTAAATATAGATCTTGTCTTCAGAAGGTTGTTTCCCATATTTATTTTTGTCTATGTATTTCTCCAGTTTATCATCTTTAGAGGTATCCGTTTTTTTCACATTTATTTTACTTAAAATAGCAATGCATCTTACAAGTTAAGGTATTTAAAAATTACTATCAATCTGGCAGCACATGTAAAAAACCTTCTATTTTCATTATCAGACTCAGTGATGTTAAATTTGTTGAAATATTGGTATGTAGGTATATTTTAACATTAAATATTCAGGAATTCAGTAAGTAATATCATGGATAAACTTTGAGGTTATCAATCAGTGTTTATGGAATGAGTAATTTCAAATGCAAATTGCTAATTATAGCTCAAGTAGCACAAAATACATTTTTAAACTAAAAATTATTTTAAGAAGTTAACATCAATATTTTTATTCCAAATATTATATGGTTTCTGAATTATGAGTTTGAGTTTCTTAAGTTAATCCATCAATTCTAGAAAAAAAAATCCATTATTGGATCCTTTTTCGATTGACCTTGGCCTTAAATTAATGTGCTTAAAGAGGTCTCAGCATTTAAATGCTCATTGTAAATTAGATTACTGAAGCACAACATAGTGTCTTATTTCTGAGCAATTATTTTTTCCAAGTTTTCTACAGGGAAATTATTATTAGCACATTCTATTTTCCAAATAATTTGTCCTTCAAATTTACTGAATTTAAGTACTTTCTTTATTAGTTTGTTTAATCATTTCATTCATCCTACAATCTAAGTGGAAGATACTTTAAACCAAAGGACTTAACTGTATCTATTTGAGGAGAGATGATGGCTAGCTCAGTTCTCTTGGGTGTGAGCTCTGCATCAATCTTAGAGATTATTCCCTCTAATATTCACTTGAAATGGCTTTTACAGATAAGCAAATACCAGTAAAGAAATTCTAGGAATTCATTAGTTTGGTCTTCATGAAATAAATACATTATTTTTTAGACTTCAAATTATGCTCAAGTATAAAAATGAGTTTTTATCACCTCCTACAGATGAAGACACATTTTTCCTTTTATTAATATGAGCAGTTGAACTTTGACTCTAATATGTCTATTTTAGGATGTATACACAGAAGATAGTCTCAGAATATCTGTTCTATATTTATGTCTCTTCAAAGTTATCCACGTATTGTTACAGTGTACTTAACTCAAACACATTTAAAATAGAATTGAATAGTAATTTTATAAATATTATGTTTAAATAATTTATAAAGCCTTAACTAATACAAATTTTTTTTAAATCAAGTTTTACATTTTAACTTGTCTAAATTCTGTTTTGTTTCTCTTCTCTGATTATGATTATAGAACATAAATTCTGTGGAGAGTATGTAAAGCATATAACTTACATGAAAGTTTTGTAAAAGGTTATTTAAAAAAACTCAGATAACAGAAATACAGTACTGCTGGACAAAGAGAATCAATCATACTGGTGATACAGAAATTGGCAGTTATCACAAAAATGTTAGAACTAGTGATATTTGAATTTTAAGGCATTTCATTCAAACCTATACCCTTAAGATTACTGAGCAGTTTTCAAATGGCTTTTCCCCCTACAGCCTATACTATCTTCTGAAACAGTGCTCATTATACCACTGACTATTGTAGATGCTGAGTAGTTTTCTAGTGACTGGAAACCTAAGTACAAAGAACAAGTAAGGAAAAACTATAGAGCAACAGCTTACTTTTCCAGACATATTTCTTCAATTTCCTTGAACCCAGTTCTTCTCCTCTGCATTATTCAAAGTCCACAAACATACCCATCAATTCTCAGACTTGCTGCTTTCCTTCAGCACACAGTAATTTACATAAAATCCTACATCAGCCAACTGAAATCCATTTTACCTTCACTTGCCATCTTACATGGCTTCTTTTATGCATGCATGCATTCATTTATCACACAAATGCTTACTGAGTACCAGCTATGTGTCAGGCACCATAACCATCCTAAATGGTTAGGATTTAGATGCATCAGTGAGCAAAATTGCCAAAGATACCTGGATTTGAACAGCTGATATTCAGGCTAGAGTAAACAGAGAATAAACAACAGGTATGATAAACAAGTAAATCATAATTATTAAGAAGGTAAAAAAATTCTATGGAAATTCCCTGGCAGTCCAGTGGTTAGTACTTGGCACTCTCACTGATGCGGCCCTGGGTTCAATCTCTGGTCAGGGACTTGTTGAATACCTCTGAATTAGCTGTTGATTTTTAAAGAAAATATTACCCACAAGCCACACAACGCAGCCAAAAAAACACACACTACGGATTTATATTATATATATATATAATTATATATATATATATTTATATATATATAAATATATATATACATATGGGAAAAGTATAAGTAGGAGAAAGAGTGCTGAGGGAGGGAGGAAGCAGATTGAATTATTAAATCTGGATGTTCAATGCAGGTCACTGAAAATGAGACATTTGAATAAAATACAGAAGAAAATGAGGATGTTAGCCACAGGAAGAGTTGGGACCATATCCATGAGGAGGGAGCTTGCCTGGAATGCAAGAAAAGGCATATAGGCCAGTGAATCTGGGGTTGAGTTAGCTTACCAGGGTAGTAAAAGAAAAAGCCAGAGGGGTAGGAGTGCAAATCCTACAGACCAATGAGTGAAATGAGGACAAATGCACAGATTTATCAAAGGAATGAAGTTATCTGAGTTATATATTTAAGGGATCATGTAGGCTTCTATGTAATCCTTTAGGGAAAGGAAGGCAGGTAGAAGCAGTAAGGTATGAGGAGCTAGGAAGTTATTGACATAATCAAGAAGTCCCATTACCCCCACAAGAAGAGAGATATCTTGGATATAATGAGGAAGATGAAGAATAGTGTTACTGTACATATTTGGACAATATTAAGCCAAGAAGATTTCTTCTATGAAAATTTCCCAAAATCTATAGATACACATTTCTATAACACTTGTTTCATATTGCATTATAAAATATATCCCAGCTCTTATTTTTCTAAATATTTTTGTCACAAGTTTGTGTCTTACAAGGACAAGAAATATCTAATGACTTGTTGAATACCTCTGAATTCGCTTAATATTTTGAAGAAAATATTACCATAGAATATTTTTAAAGCAATTGAAATTAATACTATGTAAACATTTCTGAAACACAATGTTTTGAAAAGTATGTGTATACATATATGCATATAAATATATACATACACATGTACATATACATGTTGGGGAAATGTATGTATATATATATATATACATATACCCAGATATGTATATACAGATATATATATATATATTTTTATAAATACTTCTGTTGGGGGCATATATATATATACACACATACATATATACATGTATAAGTGTGTATATATATACATATACATATTGTTGGGACATATAATTTTTCAAAAATCTCTTCCTAACCTAGAAAACTTCTTCCATATAGGTAGAAGAGAAAGAAAACGATATTACTGTTGAATAAGAATTAAATCAGAATGTGATGTACATCATAGGCAATCCACTAAGAGATTTTAGAGACAATTTTTATATAGCCAAATGGCCAACCATCACATATATGTTCTCAAGATAAATAATAAATAGTCCTCAAGTAAAAGGATTTAACAGCACTATAGGTCACACATAATTCATCTGGTAATTGGAATGACCATCTGTATTAGGAAATTGGCTTTATCCAAAGGAAAAATAAATTTCTCATATCTTTATGACATTAATGTCATACCTAAGTAATTTTGCAACTTGGAGAGAGGCATCTACCCAAATTAGGCTCCTTCCTTCTCACAGAAACTTGGAGATAGTGGGGCTAGCTTCCTTGAAGATTACACTTCAAACAGATGGCTCCCAGGTCCTTGAGAAAGCATTCCTGGATCTTAAAACTGGCAATAAGTTTAATTAGCTTTTACAAGATTTATATATATTTCAAAGCGACAGTGAAGAGTTTACACATTTTCTAAAGTAATTGAGCTCAGAAAAAGGAGGGAAGTCTCTTATTTATAACAGGAGAATTAAGCATTTCATTTTTATTTGTATTTGCTCTTGTGGCACACACACATGCACACACAAATACATAGGCCAAAACATAACATTGTGTTACACTAGCTCCTTCAAGAAACAGACACCAAGATAAGATTAAGTGTGCAAAAATTTATTAGAAAAAATTAATGTGAGATAAAAAGGAAGGAGCTTGGAGAGCTATGATTCTGAGATGCAAGTCTGATCTCAAATGCAGGAGTGAGTGAAAGATGGAAGAAAATTTGGGTGCAAGCATCTTAGACTGATCTCAAGTGCTAAGGAATTGTCATGGAATCTTGGAGTCAAAGTCATTTATGAGGCCACAGGATTTCCTGGACAGGCCTACCATAATATTCCTACCATGCTCAGGCACTGGCTTGGAACAGCTCATCAGAAATCTAGTTTAGGCACAAACATGGTAATGGATTTCAGAATGCAATAGCTTGGAAAGTTGCTCAGTGATGTTTGCTGTGGTCAGAGATCTGAGAGGCATATTCTCATGGCCACAGCATTCATATATTCATTTTTCATACCATTTTGGAAAATCCTTTGAACATTTATATATTTTTTAGGTTTGGGAATCTGGATTCCATGATAGAGGTTATTCTCATTGCCAGATTTTTTAATCTGATTAGTCCAAAAAATGATAGTTGAAAGAATACTTGTGCCCTGAAGATATTTAGTTTATCATTTATATATGTTATATGTCTACTGAGAAGAGTTACTTGAAAGTCACGATTTATTTATTTATTTTTAAAATTTATTTATTTATTTTTGGCTGTGTTGGGTCTTCCTTGCTGCGCACGGGCTTTCTCTAGTTGCAGCGAGCAGGTGCTACTCTTCTTTGCGGTACGCGGGCTTATTGCGGTGGCTTCTCTTGTTGCGGAGCACAGCCTCTAGGCATGTGAGCTTCAGTAGTTGTGGCACACAGGCTCAGTATTTGTGGCTTCAGGCTAAGAGTGCAGACTCAGTAGTTGTGGCGTACAGGCTTAGCTGGTCCACGGCATGTGGGATCTTCCTGGACCAGGGCTCGAACCCGTGTCCCCTGCTTTGACAGGCGGATTCTTAACCACTGTGTCACCAGGGAAGTCCCATAAGTCACTATTTAGAGTCAAGGAAAGTATCTGCTTTATTGGATGCTGTTGCAGAACAACAGTTTTCTTGATTATCATTTTTTATTCACATTCTTTTTTGCCCAAAACCATCACTTTAAATTTGTTCTACCTGGAAACATAAAGTAAATCTTGAATCTCTTGACAATTACAAAATCCAAAAATCTTTTAAAACTGAATGTATTTGTCAGATTAATGCAAAAATCTGTGGATGGCAAAACCTGACGTGTATTTAATGTGAACCTATTTAGTGTTTTTGTTGTCTCTTGTAGATATTAATGTTTTGCTACACAAATAGTAATGTGTTTGTGCTAACTTTGCAAACTGTCAACTTGGCTTGACTGACCTATGTTTCCCAGAATTCCCACCAGTGGTTAGGAGTCGGCCCTTTCACTGTGTGGGTCCAGGTTTGATCCTTGGTTGGGGAACTAAGATCCCTCATGCAGTGCAGCTAAATTAGAAAAAAAAAAAAAAAAAAAAAGAAGAGCAGTTTAAAATTTAAAAAATGGATGAGCCACCAAAGGTATTTCTCCACAGGATCTGAAGGGCAGAGGTGAAGCAGCAGCCATTTTGTTTTTGTACTCAAGAGGTCAGGACAGAGACTAGTTGTTGACTTTCCTCATTGGCCTGTGGCAGCTGCCTGGCCTGAAATTAAATCCAGTTTTCCCAGAATCCTCCTTTAGTTTCTCTACTTCTGGGTCATATGTGCATTTATGTATATGATAAAAGATATCAGCTTTTTCTCTAAGATACTCTCTTCATCAAGGATGAAGGCCATGAGAACTGACTTTGGTTCCAGTCTATTCTCATGGGTTCTTCTTCTGTTTGTGGGTTCCAGCTTATCCTGGCTTTCACCCACATTACATTCATTTTTAATTCCTAACTGCCTGTCTTGTGAACTTTAAGCACATATAAAATAGGAAAGTATCACACTGTTGAAACAGCTCACAGAATTGTGTGAGGTCACATCTCTCAAACAAATTCCTGCAAATATGTATGCATTTAAGTAGCAACACAAGTGATTCTATTTCTCTGATTGAACACTGACCAGTACAGAATTTTGTATCAAGAGTGGTTCCAAAGAAACATAATCTTAATTCATTCTATGTTACCTGTAACTGTGTCTCTGATCTTATTAGATTTAAATAAATTAATACCTATGTTTTCAATTTTAATTGAATTGAATTTTATTTTTTTCCCCTCTGGTTGTGTAGATTTTTAAAAAAAATTTATTGTTGTATAGTTGATTTAATGTCATGTTAGTTTCTGTTGCACAGCAAAGTGAATCAGTTATACATATACATATATCCACTCTTTTTTAGATTCTTTTCTCATATAGGTCATTACAGAATATTGAGAAGAGTTCCCTGTGCTATATAGAAGGTCCTTATTAGTTATCTATTTTATATATAGTAGTGTGTATGTGTCAGTTTTAATTTCAGAAGGGACATTTATAGTCCACAATATGCAGAGGCAAAACAGTTCTGTAAATTATCATGTGTAGATATTGTGAAAATAAATAAAAGTAAACCTCATTTAAAATGGAGTCAGGAAGCCCCTGAAGGGAGAGCTCTCATGCACATACCACTCACTGCAGCCTGCATAACCAGTAGGAAGAAGGAAAATAAGACTTTAACAAGGTCTGTTCATATAAAATTCTTTGTATAAAGTTTTCTCAGTCTCAACTTCTTATCTTTGATGATAAGAATGTTACTTTTCTTCTGGTACAAGGGAGAACATTTTTCACAAGGGAATTTAATCTCCCACTTTTAAGAAAAAGAAGGAAATGCCCCAGCAGCATTTCCTGCCCCAGCAGGAATGCACTAACCACCACTTGCAGTCATAAAGAAACTGCTGCAATCTTGAACTGTTCTTCTTCAGTGAAATTTCATTCAAAACAACCCTCCCCAATTTCCTTCCAAAACCTAATAAAAGTAGACCTTCCCTCTGTCTCTTCAGATTTACCTGATTCACCAGCTTGCCTGCCTTGAATTGCAATTCTCTGCTATTTCTGAATAAACCCATTTTGCTGGTAAAATAATGGGCTACTTTATTTCTGTGGTTGATATTATTTGGTAATCAGAAGTGAGAGCCAAAGAAGACTTCAACAACTCCTAGGCATGTGAGCAAACAAATGCTAGTAATCACAAAGCTCAGTGAGCTCAGTGCTTTCTCCCTAATGCTGGAGTTTGAGGGTCTCTCCTGGATCTGAGCCCCACTCCTCTTTGCATTTTGAGCTCTCCAGCTTTATCTGGGATCTGTTTTTATGAACCTTCTTGGTAAGTTGCTCATTCTGTTCAAAAGAGGGAAAAACGTGATTCCTGGTATTTTAGAACAGCTGTTGGAAAACAGGACCCATCATAATTAAGGTGTTTTAGGGAATCCTAAAAGCAAAATAGGATCCACCTAGTCCTTGGACCAGGCTCTTGTGCCTTTCTGAAAAAATGGATGAACTTTTGGATAATTTGGCATTATAATGGCCATTCTGGGGAATCTTTATTTTATATAAGATGTATAAGGGGCACCCTTAAAAAAGAGGATCCCAAACCCCTCAGAGACAATGGAATACATTCTTTAATTGGTACACAGGAACTTCTAAGACAAAATTACTTACAGCATGCAAATAAAAAATCTTTAGTAAAAAACTTTGGCCATCTGAGCAAGTAAACTCAACTTACTGAATCTGCCAGAAACACAATTTGGATGCAACTATTCCTTTGAATTTTCTACCTGAGACATGGCTAAAATCATTAAAAACAAAACCTGTAAGATGTATGCATCTGTCTGTATATTATGTAAGTCTATATGTGTATAAGTATATAATATTTTTCTACCTCTAGGTGGCATTGTCAAAATTAATTTGTAAACAACACTATTTAATTGGCCTAAAGAAACATTAAGTGTTTATATAAATCAAGTATACTCTCAGAAATATAGAAACTAACCCAAATGTTTTTTTGAGTTCATATGATCTGAGTTAATCTTTGAAAAATAAAAGTTAGTTTAAATTGCTGGTTTAATGAAAAAGGCATGTCTTCAGAGTTATCAATATTGAATATAATACAAATATACAACTTTTTCTACCTGGGTTTACTGATAAAGTTAGGTTGTGCTATTCCTGTCACAGAATTTGTCAACAAGAAAAACAACTTAAGATGATGGTTAACTATTTAATATCTAACCGAAGCATAGTCACTAAAAACAAGTGTTTTAAATAATTATAAATAAGATAAAAGTTTATACTAAGTTAAATCAAATAATGGATATTCATTGAAAATCTAAATCATTTCCAGATAGGATGGTATACTGAGATACTGATTGCTAAACATAAATTTATCTAGTTTTGGCTTTTTAATTTTTGCAGAGACAAGGGCTATTTGGGGCTCTTAATAAACATGTTTTATGCCACACTGAAAAGATTATTATGAGGAAGAACATACTTCTAAAAATTTTTTAATGTATTTATAATTTTTCCAATCTACTGCATGATCCTTATATATGAGAGATAGTTCACAGTTGCCTGCTTCCTAGTTTTCACTAGAAAGCAAAAATTACAAATAATTTAAAAGGTTGAAAAAAGAGCTCAGAATATAAAATAGACCAAAGAGAAAGTGTCAAAACATATAAAGTAATAAGCATAAATTAACTCCACATAAACTGTATGTACTGATGATGAGAGAATTCAAAGAAAGCAGCTAGTGCCGCTTTGGAAGATAAACAGTGGAACTCCCATGAAAGCATTTTCCTGTGAGAGGATTTACTATAACTTCTTGTTTTTCAAACTGTGTTCACATACTACTGGTTAATTATGATACACATATTATCTGTATTTGTCTATATAGATAAATTGATAATATGCATCTTAAATTTTATCTATAATTTATAAATAGATTTGTTATAGATTTATTTATTATCTATATATAAAAATAGGAAATACATGTCAATTATTAAACTTTTTTTGGTTAGTTTTTGATCTTTTTTTTTTTAACATCTTTATTGGAGTATAACTGCTTTACAATGGTGTGTTACTTTCCATTTTATAACAAAGTGAATCAGCTATACATATACATATATCCCCATTTCTCCTACCTCTTGCATCTCCCTCCTCCCCTCCCTATCCTACCCCTCTAGGTGGTCACAAAGCTCTGAGCTGATCTCCCTGTGCTATGTGGCTGCTTCCCCCTACCTATTTTACATTTGGTAGTGTATATATGTCCATGCCACTCTCTCACTTCGTCCCAGCTTACCCTTTCCCTTCCCTGTGTCCTCAAGTCCTTTCTCTATGACTGCACCTTTTTTTTTTGCGGTACACGGGCCTCTCACTTAATATTCCATTGTATATATGTGCCACATCTTTTTTAACCATTCATCTGTTGATGGACACTTAGGTTGCTTCCATGTCCTGGCTATTGTAAATAGAGCTGCAATGAACATTGTTGTACTTGACTCTTTTTGAATTATGGTTTTCTCTGGGTATATGCCTGGTAGTGGGATTGCTGGGTTGTATGGTAGTTCTATTTTTAGTTTTTTAAGGAACCTTCATACTGTTCTCCATAGTGGCTGTATCAGTTTACATTCCCACCAACAGTGCAAGAGGGTAAACTTTTATTTTTGTTACTTAGATGGTTTTATATATGTAAGTATATATACACATATGTAAGTATATACATAATATACACTATGTTTCTTACTAAGGAATGATTCAGCATGATTGAAAGCTACTGCTCTTATACCACAATGAACTGAGCCACAAAATGGTTTGTGCAGCCAGCTGAAAAGGTCAGTTCAAAAACAACCACCCTTTCTGCCCTGTTCAAACTCAGTGATAATTCCTTAAGGTCAGACTGCAATAATTGTTTAATATGCTCATACTTGTTACCTGGTCTTTTCAGATTTGTAGCCAGGCAGCAACCTTTGTATAAAAGAAATTCTCCCATTTTTTATAATTACTTGCAAGGCTGGGAATTCTGGTAGTGGTTTCCCAGATATTTATAGATCTGCCATCAATTTAGAAGTTGTCTTCCCATTTTTCAAATCTTTATTCTGTCTACTCAATTTAGAACAACTCTTTTCAGCAGTAATGTGGGGATCCTGTTGCCTCTGTCTGTTCATTCATTCACACTCTATCAGAGCAATGTCAGGATGAAACTGTAGACACAGGTAAGACAGTGAATCTCATACTGTAATTTCCAAAAGTATATGCTTTATTTTAACTATATTATATAGAAGGAATTTACATTCACTTAATATAGTGAGTAGACAGTTATTCTCTCCTATAAGAGTAAATCTGTAATTATTCTATAACAACTACCTCACATCATTTCTTTCCTAGATAAGCTTTGTTAAGTTTTTGAAATTGAGAAGATAACATTTGAACTAATGAAATTGAAATTGTCAGCAAAAAAAAAGGAAGGAGAAAATTTTAAATACAAACCTGATTTGTTAAGAGCTAAAAGGATTTTGTTTTGTTTGTTTGCTTTTACAAAACTACTAGAAATAATAAGGATGCAAGAAAAAGACTGTATATGAAAAGTACGATATGAGCTTTCAGTGAAAGAAGGTATAAATAATGGAGATGAGGGGAAAAAAATTTTGATTCGGGAAAAAAAATTTGTCCTAAAATAAAATGATTGCTCCAGAATAAGAAAAGAAAAAAAGATAGGACAAAAGCTAAATGGATATAGAAAGTTGTAGAAGGTTTGTGGAAAAAGAGTCCTGGGAAGGGAATTTTATGTATGATCAAGCTGAATAAGATTGAATAAATTGGTTATAAGGGTTTTTTAATTAAGCTTTAATATCAATAGTGTACTTAGATAAAACTGGAACTTAATTTTCTTTCATCTGCTAAAAGAACAAAGTTTCATTGGACTATTATTGATCTGCTCCTGATATAAGAAAATCTTATGAAAGATTTTTCCCTACCTTTATAAGTAATCTGCTTAAAAGCAAAGATTTTATGTTTTACCAACTGTGCTTCACACTGTTTACACAGGTCTTTGATTACTTAAGGAAACTAGTCATCTTGATAATAAAAGAGCTAAGTTTTGTTCTATATTTCTGTGAAGCAACCTTCTATGTTTTCCTGTGAAGTCTTTAATTGTTGCTTTGGTCACCTAGATAACTAAGGATAGTTTCACAATGACCTATGATCCAACTTGACCAGGTGTTTTGAAACCTTTCGGTATTTGACAAATACCTCCCCCCCAAAAAAAATCAAGTTCTAAATGAAGTCTTTTTGACCTCAAACTAACTTTGGGATGTTCCAGAGGGCCTCTGGAACATCCCAAAAGATGTGTTCTCTCTCCTTATAAAAGGAGAGATGTTACACTAATTAGGCTTGATTGATTTGTTAAGTTACGTGGGAAACATTGTCAAATAAGTGATGCTAAACCTTTATTAGATTATATTTGTGTGGACATGTTATTAATATATGTATCCCAGAATTGTATGAAATTCCTGAAATCTCTGTCCCATTATCACTTGTAATTCTAGTTATTATCTTAAAGTGTTATGTGCCACAGAAATAACCAAATTTCTTCATAAATTGCAATTCTCATCAGATCTTTAACTGTGGCTATTTTTAAGTTATTGTTCCTTATAGTTATTGTTTTACTCTGGTGCTTTTACAAAAGTGTCTTTGCACAAGTGCTTCATCTACAGAGAAATTCATGGAAAGGGCTCTGACAGGTATTCTGGAATAGAGGTTTCTGATAACTTTTCTGATCATACCACTGAACTAGGTAAAAATTTTTGGAACTCTCATGGAGAAACTGATGGCTTCATAAAACTTCCAACAAAAGATCGAAATCAATAAGAATTAGTTACATGGGACTAAATAAACTGAGGAAGATGGTTATAATTCTTTGTATGACTTTTTATTTGAAACTGCTGATTTTTTTAATGTTTTGATTTATCAGATTTAAGAAAGCTTTTTCTCTTAAGCTATCTATGACTTTCAGCAATTTGATAAAATGTACCTTTGTAAACAAAATAAAGCATTTACTTTTTCTCTCTGCCTGATCCCTTCAAAATTCAGAAACTGTCAATGAGTATTTTTCTTTTAATGTCAATATAGTTGTTTGCATGAGTTTAATAAGAATCTGTTCTCCTTGAAACAATTGGAAATATTGGCTATATTATCAAGCCTTTGACTGGGATGTCATATTTGAAAAAGATATACATACACTCAGATACGACCAATTTTAAGAAACTGCCTGGAAAAATCATTCTAGTACCTTGCTTACAAGATTCCAGGAAAGTATTCTTTAAAAGAGCTTATGTGGTCACTCACTATTCTTGCTGCATTTGGGTAAATAATCAGGCCAAAATTAATTCAAACAAATTAGTTTTACTATGATTATCTTTGACAAAAGGAGGAATAATTATGGAGAGAAAAATTGTTTGCACACTTGTAAATATTAGATTCTTGTCCTGTTTATTGTCTTTAAGGTTTTGTTATACACCTGTACGCTGAACTAGACCCTGTAAGCTGAACTAGACCCTAAACTTTTCAGTTTCCACAAGTATCTGACTACAGATTCCCAAACTAAACAGTTCCCATTTTCTCACACCTTTCTGTTTTGGAATCAATAAGAAAAAATGCTTCCCTATATCTCCTTGGAAGGGACTATACAAGGTCCTCCTCACTACCCAAATGGCACCCAAACATCAGACACTCAAGCCTTAGGTACACAGCATATAGCTAAAGAAGGCTCCATCTGATACCCAGTCCTATGTGCACTGGGGACCTTCAAATCAAATTTACCAGGAATCGAAGCACATGACGGCTGAATGAGATAGCTTTCTCAAGATGACCTTACCAGGCCTGTTTATCTTTTCCCATGGTTACTTCCTACCCTAGTCTCTCTCCCTCCTTCTCTCACACAGACAATGCTCTCATTTGCATTTCTCAATCCGTTACAAAAGGAGGATACTTATCTAATTGTTGGGTTTGCCACCAGAAACTCCCATCCATTAACAACAGTGGTGACCCTTCAGTCCACCCTGTAATACATTTTTTCACTGGTCTCAAGTGCTTCCTAATTTCACCGGGCATCCCCTTGATATCAGCTACAAAGTAAAGCTTTTGAAACCTCCCATCGATCCACCCCGTTAAGCCTCCACAGCCCCTTAAATGGGAACTACCCAGGGAATATATGACTCTGAGTTTGCCTCCACAGGGAGAGCCTTTCTCCTTTGGGTCAGAATAAGTGCCAATGAACATATGGCCAGAAATCTCTTTTTGACACTAGGAGAGCTGGACAATTTCAGAGCCAAAGCAGTAGCAGCCCAACAGCAATCACTTAATTCATTGGCTAAAGTAGTTTTGAACAATTGTGTAGCCCTTGATTACCTACTTGCTGAACAAGGAGGCATTTATACAATAGCAAATACCATAAGTTGCACATGAATAAATACCTCTGGAGAGGTAAAAATTTAATTACGCATGATAAAGAAACAAGCACAATACAAATTGGCCTAGTCATGCTAATTTTAACTCTGCTTTGCATAATTATTTTTCAGTTCTGTACCTGTTGCCTGTCTATCCTTTGTAGAAATGACATACTCATTAGATTGATGCTAGCTTCACACTTTGAGATGATCTCCAATGTTCATGACCTTGAAAGGATATAGACTTTAAATGGGAAATCTGAAAGTTCTCCCTCTTGTCCCTCCTTGTTACTAAAATGGTTTCAAATCACAATGCACTTTCCCTCAGATGGGAGACATGACAACCAAGAAAGGTCATTCCTGGCACCAAGGGATAATACCCACTAAATATGTACAACCTGACTCTTGACAAGCAATGCTTTCCAGGAAAAT
The DNA here is from genome assembly GCF_003031525.2 of Neophocaena asiaeorientalis asiaeorientalis. NCBI lineage: Eukaryota > Metazoa > Chordata > Mammalia > Artiodactyla > Phocoenidae > Neophocaena > Neophocaena asiaeorientalis. The sequence goes on along the minus strand of NW_020172316.1, from coordinate 943,746 downwards.
GCTTGATAAAAAAGGGAAAATGTGAAAATAAATAAAGGAAAACCTCATTTAAAATGGAGTCAGGAAACCCCTGAAGGGAGAGCTCTCATGCACATACCATTCATTGCAGGCTGCATAACCGGCAGGAAGAAGGAAGATAAGAAGAGTTAACACTTATCCTTCTGAAACTACTCCAAAAAATTGCAGAGGAAGGAACACTTCTGAATATATTCTATGAGGCCACCATCACCCTGATGCCAAAACCAGACACAGATATCTCAAAAAAAAATTACAGGCCAATATCACTGATGAACATAGATGCGCAAATCCTCAACAAAATACTGGCAAACTGAATGCAACAAGACATTAAAAGGATCATACACTACGATCAAGTGGGATTTATCCCAGGGATGCAAGGATTTTTCAATATCCACAAATCAATCAGTGTGATATACCACATTAACAAACTGAAGAATAAAAACTATATGATGATCTCAATAGAGGCAGAAAAAGCTTTTGATAAAAATTCAACATCCATTTATGATAAAAAAATCTTCAGAGAGTGGGCATAGAGGAAAAATATCCCAACATAATAAAGATCATATATGACAAACCCACAGCTAACATCATACTCAATGGTGAAAAGCTGAAAACATTTCCTCTAAGATCAGGAACAAGACAAAGTTGCTCAGTCTCACCACTTTTATTCAACATAGTTTTGGAAGACCTAATCACAGCAATCAGAGGAAAAGAAGAAATAAAAGGAATCTGAATTGGAAAAGAAGTAAAACTGTCACTGTTTGCAGATGCCATGATGCTGTACATAGAAAATTCTAAAGATGTCACCAGAAAACTATTAGAGCTCATCAAGGAATTCAGTAAAGTTTCTGGATACAAAATTAATATACAGATATCTGTTGCATTTCTATACAATAACAACAAAATATCAGAAAGAGAAATTAAGGAAACAATCCCGTTTACCATAACATCAAAAAGAATAAAATATCTAAGAATAAACCTACCTAGGGAGGCAAAAGATCTGTACTCTGAAAACTAAAAGACAATGATGAAAGAAATTGAAGATGACACAAACAGATGGAAAGATATGTCATGTTCTTGGACTGGAAGAGTCAATATTTTTAAAATGACTAAAGTACCCAAGGCAAACTACAGTGCAATCTACAAGGCAATCTACAATGCAATCCCTATTGAATTACCAGTGGTATTTTTCACAGAGCTAAAACAAAATTTTGAGAATTTATATGGAAACACAAAAGACCCCGAATAGTCAAAAACATCTTGAGAAAGAAGAACGAAGTTGGAAGAATCAGGCTCCCTGACTTCCAATTATACTACAAAGCTACAGTCATCAAAACAGTGTGGTACTGGCACAAAAACAGACATATAGATCAATGGAACAGGAGAGAAAGCCCAGAAATAAACCCATGCACTTACCGTCAATTAATCTATGACAGAGGAGGCAAGAAGATACAATGGAGAAAAGACAGTTTCTTCAATAAGTGGTGCTGGGAAAACTGGACAGCTACATGTAAGACAATGAAATTAGAACCTTCTCTAATACCATATACAAAAATAAACTCAAAGTGGATTAAAGACCTAATGTAAGACTGGATACTATAAAAAGTCCTAGAGGAAAACATAGGCTGAACACTTTTTGAATAAATTGCCGCTATGTTTTTTTGGATCCATCTCCTAAAGTAATGGAAATAAAAACAAAAATAAACAAATGAAACCTAATTAACTTAAAAGATTTTGCACAGAAATGAAATCCATAAACAAAACAAAGACAACCTACAGACTGGGAGAAAATATTTACAAACAATGCTACCAACAAAGGATAAATTTCCAAAATATACAAACAGCTCATAAAGCTTAATATCAAAAAAAAAGAACCCAATCAAAAAATGGGCAGAAGAACTAAATAGACATTTCTCTAAAGAAGGCATACAGGTGGCCAATAGGCACATGAAAAGATGCTCAACATGGCTAATTATTAGAGAAATGCTAATCAAAGCTACAGTGATGTATCACCTCACACCAGTCAGAATGGCCATCATCAAAAAGTCTATAAATAACAAATGCTAGAGAGGGTGTGGAGAAAAGGGAACCCTCCTACTCTGTTGGGAATGTAAATTGGTGCAGCTACAATGGAGAACAGCATGGATGTTCCTTAAAAAACTAAAAATAGAGTAACTGTATGATCCTGCAATCCCAGTTCTGGGCATATATGCAGAGAAAACTCTAATTCGAAAAGATACATGTACCGCTATGTTCATAGCAGCACTATTTACAATAGCACTATTTACGATAGACATGGAAGCAATCTAAGTGTACATCAACAGATGAATGGCTAAAGAAGATGTGGTATACATACACAATGGACTATTTCTCAGCCATAAAAAAGAATGAAATAATGCCATGTGCAGCAACATGGATGGACATAGAGATTATCATATTAAGTGAAGTAAGTCAGACAGAGAAAGACAAATATCATATGATATCACATACATGAAATCTTAAAAAAATGATGTAAGTGAACTTATTCACAAAACAGATATAGACTCACAGACATAGAAAACAAACTTATGGTTACCAGAGGGGATTTATATATATATATATATAAAAAACACTGAATTACTTTGCTGTACACCTGAAGCTAACACAACATTGTAAATTAACTATACTTCAATTTAAAAAATGGTTTAAAAAAGTAAAAAAAAAAAAAGGTTATTGATTGATAAGAAATGGAATCCTGAAAATTAGATTGGGCATAAGGCAGATTCTAATGAAACTGGGGACAATTAATCGCTAACTTCCTTCTCTACCTTTAGAAGAGGCTCTTTTACCCCTGCCTGAGGAGTTTAGTCTCCTTTTCAAGACTTTAATGGCCTCTCTTGAGGTATCTGGCTTACATACGATTGCTGATCTTCCTTAGAATATATTTCCACCTCCTCTCTGTTCTTCTTGACCTATAACTAGAGTGTAGACCAAACATGTTCCAGAAGGTGAAGTACAAAGTATAACCCATGAGGGGATGTGATACCTATGAAAATTCTCTCTTTCAATGTTGTGAGATATAAAGTACCTAAGTACCCATGTGGCACATAACGTTCTTCTAAAGAAAATTACATTCTTCTTTATAATTTATCAAGGAAATCAAACTGTATTAGATATTCTCACTCATTTGCAAACTATTTATTTGTGTATATAGGGGGAAGATTATATTTTTCTTGAGCTTGACCTCTGAAATATTATGTCTGTAGCTGGAAATTTCTGTTGGTTAGCAAGAACTATACCAATACAACCACAAATGTGTTTTCATTCTCTGTCTTTAAATTTATTCTGAGCACTGTTAACAGTGCAATTAGCATTAACCAATTAACCATCAACAGCAACCAATAATGTGTCAAAAGCTAAAAACTTTGAGATGGGCATGGGAGATCTGGATATGATCTTGATGTGAGCACAAGCTATAGATATATATCTATATATTATAAAAAATGACAAAATCATGCAATCCTTCTAGAATATCCTTGAATATTCTAGATAACTTCTCTACCTCTGTTGCCAGTGGTACTGGATTAAAGGAAGGCATCAAGGGCTGAAAAGTCCCTTCTACAAAAACAACAGCATCATTGGTAAGTTGATGAGAATGAACCTTAAAAAAATACCATAATTTGGAGTGACAAGGCCTAACAGAGTACAACTTTGCCAACAATTTCTTAGTGGTGAATTAACAACATATTAAAGTAGTAAGCTATTCATGGTTTCCTGTGGGTAAGCATGAAATCTATGTATAACTGAGGATTGTTCCCAAGAAATAGGACAATGGCCCAAGAAGGAGTCTAGAAACCCTTGCAGCTTGTGACTACACTGAATGTTATAAAAAAATAAAATCAGTTCACTGAAAAGTACCCCAGGTAAAGCTTATCTCTCTTCTGTAGGTTTTCTACATGCAATTCATTCTGTACCTACAAGAACCTTTCAGGCTCTTGACTGACTGAACTGTTAATGTTAATAATATGACCACCCCCCCTCTTTATAATCTGAGAGAAGGATTCCAGTAGCAATATGATTGACAATTAGGGTTACATCAAACAACAATGGTCCAAACTTAATTTATTTTCTAATATAAGAGTTGTTAACCTTGAATATAACGTGTGGGACATCAAAAGTTCTTCCCAATCCAGTTCCTTTTCATAGATTATTCTGAATGAAAAGTCATGCATTAACCTCTTTCCTACACTTTTTATGATCTCGGTTCCAAATTTCCTGTGAACAGATGTTTGAAAAATAATACATATGCATACCCACACACCTTACTCTTCTACATAGCATATACTAACACACAGAAAGTTTGGCTCCCAGCCTGAAATATTTTCATGCATACTACTTTACAATTTCAATTATGAATTGTGCTTCAAGTGATAATTTACTTTTTGAATTAGCAGTCACAATATGAGGCGAAATTAGGACATCCCACTACAAACATAACTTTTGATGACTTACATAAAAGAGTTTTTAGGAGGATCTGGACCCTTGTCACTCAGAGCATCCTTCATGCTGCAAGATGTATACAGTTGTATTGAAAACTACTCATCCAAAACCCAATTTTAGAATTCTATTCTTAAGCAGATAGCCTTGATTTCAAATGCTAATTCCAAAACTATGTCTTCCTCAAAGTTATCACAGTATTGTATAATAAAAGTAAATCATAAAAAGTCTGATTAACTTTCTTTCGTGGTTGACAAAATATGTTTTACAACTTTGGAACTCTTTCTTAAGTGAAGAAAAGTCTCCCTTGAAAAGTCTCCCTTGCCTGTTTAACTTTGACCAATGTAATTTTTACTTTGACAAATTCAAGAATATTTTCCTGAAATCAAATGAGATAAGTTACACATGAAAAGAACAATAGTCCTCCAGGGAAAGTTGACCCAGATGGTACACGTTTTAGTATAATCTTGGATTTTAAAGACAAAGGAATAATTCTTTGGGCAGCCAAATATGAGATCAAGTTATTTCATTGAGAAAATAAAATCAGGCTTATGTATTGCATTGAGGTAGATTTCAGTACTGGTCCAAGAATATCTAATTTGCAATTTCTAAAAACAAAATACTGATATATATTTCCCCAACACTTCAATTTGGGTAAGCCACATGTCTTACTTTTGCCAAAGGAATGTGTCTGGTATGATGTGACTAAAGGCTTCAAAAGTGTTCCTATGATTATGTTACCAACAAAGCCCATTAATAATTCCTAGGAAACAAAAATAGAATCTGGGTAATAAAATAAAGTCTAACCTTTTTTTCCCCTTTCCTTTGCGCTTAGTCTAGTTTCACTTGCTCATAGAGTGCAGCATGCAGAGGCCTTGCACCTGGCTCTCCAGACCAGAGTTCCTAGTGCAAAATGGTTGCACCTGACACTTCAGCTTGGCCAGCCATTTGCAGAGATACTGTGCCTGGGACTTGCACCTGGAGGTCCCTGAGCAACAAAGTTGTAACTGACCTGCAAGAACTCTGTCCCCCTCCTCCCAGAGAAGAACCCTATAAAGCAGCCCTGTTGACTGCCTTTCAGGGAGAGCTGTGGGGAGAGCGAGTGCCCTAGAACATTAGCGTGAGCTCGCACCTCTCCATCCTTTGATTAAAGGATAAAGCTTTCCTTTGCTTCTGAACAAAACTCAGTCTTGTTCTATTGGCTTGAAAGACACCAGGCAGGAGGACCCTTGTGGTGGCCCAACTCCAAAGGGTTGGTAACAAATTTTGGCACCCTGGGTGGGATGAACCATGGCCTTTTTGCCTGCACCTATCCACTAGGCTCCGGGCTCACCTGGGCTCCAGGGGTAGGATGGCAGAGGCTTTGGGAGGTTTTCGGGTAAGGATGATTGACTGATCTTTGAGTATACTCTGAAGGGGTAGAATGGTGGGAGCCTTTGGCCAAATTCAGAGCAACTCTGGCCAGCAACCCAAAACCCAGGTGTGGTGCTCACACAACATTCCCAGAGGAATCTGGGCCGTGCCCCCTTAAGGCATTGTTGGGGATCAGAGTCTGAAACTCACATGTGTCTGCCTACTGCCTCTGGCTGGCCTTCTCATGGTACTGGGCACCTGGGGATGGTGAGAACCTGTGCACAAGAAGAAGCCATGGTATTCTTGCCTGCTGTCTTGCCAGTAGTGCTGTCCTCTTGATCCCTGCACAAGGCAGTAGTGGCCACACTAGGGCTTTTTGCCCTTCTTGCCAACCTCCACAGGTCAACAGTAGCATCTCCATAGTCATTTTTAGTTTGGTATAGTCCCATTTACTACCTCTGATTTGTATTACTGGAAAAGTCATAGTAAGGGTTAGAGGGAAGAGCCAGAGGGGTTCCTGAATCTGATTAGGATAATCTTTCAGACCCATGACCCTACCTGGGTTGACAGAGACTCAATGCACTCCTAAAGTGGGGAAGAAAAGGCCATATTCTTTTCAAAAGTCCAAGAGGAAGCAGACAAAGGGAAGAGAAATGATGCAAGTTATGCTATTTTCAGACCAGAGAGTCAAGCAGTCCCAGATCACTAACCCAGTTGGGACCACCAAGACAATGGAGAAATGAGTGGAAGACAAAGGTTGACTCATTATAAAAATACAATCCTAAAGGGAATCCAGGCAGCAGGAAAGAAACCTACCAATTGGAATAAGATAAAGGAAATCAATCGTGAGCCAATGGAAAACCCAAATCTATACTACCACTGATCCTGAGTCAGTGGAAGGGAATGCAATCCTGAGGGTGCATTTCATTTCCCAAAGTGCCCCCAATATTAGGCATAAACTTCAGAAGCTGGAAATAGAACCAGATACCCCTATCTCTCGCCTGGTCAAGGCTGCTTACTGGGTGTTTAATAATCTAAATATAGAGGAGGAAAAGTCAGAGAATTAAAGGCCCAGAGGCAAGCCCAGCTCTGGCTGTTGCCCTCCAGTGTCAACTGGTCAGCACAGGAAACTGGACTGACCACCCATGGAGACTCTCGACTCTGGTGAGTGATGCCTGGTCTCCACTGAGGGACAGCAAGCAAGGAAACTAGGACCCAATCGGTGCACTATATGTAAACAAGAGGGACAATGGAAGAGAGAATGCCCTTTCTGTCCCTGAAATGGGGTAGAAATGGCCACTACCCTGGAAGGCAGATGGTCCAAATAGATGAAGAATGATGGGGCAAGAGGGCTCCTAAGCTGGCACTCCAATTGACTCCGGCTGACACTGGACATAATGGAAAAGCCTGTCAAATTTCTAGTCAACACCAGTGCCACATACTTGGTTCTGAACATCAGATCAGGCAAACTCAGTCACAAGAGTTGTAAAATAATGGGGGTATCAGGGAAGTCCCAAGTACAGGCATTCATAGAGCCATTGGAATGTAAATTGGATAAACACATGCTCGTCCATCCCTTCCTGAAACTCCCCGAATGCCCTATACCCCTGCTAGGAAGATGCATCTTATATAAACTGGGGGCTACTATCCACCTAATGGGAGACAAACTGGAGATTGGTCTCCTCTCAGACAAAGGGCACAAGATGGCAATGTTAATGGCTGAGGCCAAACCTCCCTAGAGAGCAAGTTGACCTCCCTGGAGTAAATCCCGAAGTCTGGGCACAGGGATGGGTGGGACAAGCTGTAGGAGTCAATCCTGTGATCATCCATCTAAAACCCAGACTTACATGGCCCCCAAAAACCCAGTACCCTTTCTCTGTTGGGAGGCCTCATTGGGCACTGACCCTGTTATACAGAGCCTAATTGACCAAGGCCTTATTAGAGCATGCCAGTCAGCCTATAATACTCCCATTCTCTCCATAAAGAAACCCAATGAAGCAGTCCAATGAAGCCACTAAGGATATACATCCACTAGTCCCTAATCCATACACACTGTGGGCCACTTTACCATCCACGAGGATCTGGTATTCTGTATTAAATATAAAATACATCTTCTTCTTACAGACTTAACTGTAAAACATGACACCATTAAACTCCTAGAAGAGAACATAGGGACACCATAAAACTCCTAGAAGAGAACATAGGCAAAACATTCTCTGACATAAATCATACCAATGCTTTCTTAGGTCAGTCTCCCAAGGCAATAGAAATAAAAGCAAAAATAAACAAATGGGACCTAATCGAACTTATAAGCTTTTGCACAGCAAAGGAACCCATAAACAAAATGAAAAAACAACCTATGGACTGGGATAATTGATTTGCAAATGATGCGACCAACAAGGGCTTAATTTCCAAAATATACAAACAGCTCATACAACTCAATAACAAAAAAATAAACAACCCAATCAAAAAATGGGCAGAAAACCTAAATAGACATTTCTCTAAAGAAGACATACAGATGGCCAGTAGGCGCATGAAACAATGCTCAATATCACTAATCATTAGAGAAATGCAAGTCAAAACTATAATGACATATCAACTCACTCCAGTCAGAATGGCCATCATCAAAAGTCTACAAATAACAAATGCTGGAGGGGGTGTGGAGAAAAGGGAACCTTCTTCCTACACTGTTGGTGTGAATGTAAATTGGTGCAGTCACTATTGAAAATAGTATGGAGGTTCTTCAAAAAACTAAAAATAGAGTTGCCATATGATCCAGCAATATCAGTTCTGGGCATATATCCAGACAAAACCATAATTCAAAAAGATACATATATACCCCTATGTTCATAGCAGCACTATTTACAATAGCCAAGACATGGAAACAACTTAAATGTCCATCAACAGATGAATGGATAAAAAAGATCTGGTGTGCGTATATACAATGGAATATTACTCAGCCATAAAAAAGAATGAAATAATGCCATTTGCAGCAACATGAATGGACCTAGAGATGATCATACTAAGTGAAGTAAGTCAGAAAGAGAAAGACAAATACCATATGATATCACTTATATGTGGAATCTAAAATATGACACAAATGAACATATCCACAAAACAGGAACAAACTCATAGACATAGAGAACAGACTTGTGATTACCAAGGGGGAGAGGGGTGGGGGAGGGAAGGATTGGGAGTTTGGGATTAGCAGACGCAAACTATTATATATAGGATGGATAAACAACAAGGTCCTACTGTATAGCACAGGAAACTATATCCAATATCCTGTGATAAACTATAATGGAAAAGAATGTGAAAAAGAATATACATATGTATAACTGAATCACTTTGCTGTACATCAGAAGCTCACACATTGTAAATCAATTATACTTCAATAAAATTTTAAAAATAAAATTCTTCTGTATTTCATTAGCCCTAGAGTCAAAAGAGATTTTTGCTTTTGAGTGGCAGAACCCTGCACGCAATAAAAACAACAATACTGCTGGACAGTCCTGCCCCAAGGTTTCAACAATTCCCCTACCATCTTTGGGGAAACTTTAGCTAAAGACCTAAAAGAGGTACATCTGGAAGAGGGAACCCTCCATCAGTATGTAGATGGCATCCTGATCGTCAGCCTTACTAAGGAGGTCCTTGACAAAAATGCTATAACTGCTCTGAACCACCTAACCCATAAAGGATCTAAGTTGTCCAAGAAAAAGGCTCAAATATCACAGACTTGGGTGACCTACCTAGGCTTCATTATCACAGAAGGTCAGAAAAGCCTACCCCAGAAAAGAGAAGAAGCCAGTTGCAGCCTCACCCCTCCTAAAACTAGAAGACAGCTTAGAGGTTTCTTGGGGATGGCCAGGTTTTGCCATATCTGGATCCCTAACTATGGTATAATAGTTAGGCCTCTATATGAAAAGTTGAAAAGGAAGGATGATGATCCTTTTGAATGGAACTCAGAATGCAAAGGGGCCTTTCAAGAATTAAAAAAGCAATTATTTCAGGCCCCTGCCCTGGCCCTCCCAGATTTAGCTAAACCCTTTGACCTTTACTTTCGTGAGAGAAGGGGAATCGCCCATGGAATATTAGCTCAAAAACTGGGACTTCTTAACTTGGGTGGTGTTTATTTTTCTAAACAGTTAGCTTGAACCACTAAGGGATGGCCTCCTTGCCTATGAGAAGTAGCTGTTACTACAACCCTCCTAAAGGAGGCTGAAAAGTTAATGTTTGGTCAGCCAGTCACTATATGGACTCCCCACCAGGTTCGAGTAAGTTCTAAGGGAGCAGAAAGCCATCCCCTGGAAGGTCTATTCAAGTTCAGACTATGCTTATAGACAGCCCAGTGGCTACAATAAAAATATGTCACATGATAAATCCTGCCACCCTGCTACCCATGGAAACAGAGCCCCTGGAGCTCTGACTGTATAGAAACCACAGACATGATCTATTCCAGTTGCCCAAACTAGGAAGTGAGCCTCTCCTGAATGCCGAAGAACAATGGTTCACAGATGGGAGCAGTTTTATGAGAGAGGAAATAAGGTTGGTGGGATACATAGTGACCTCCCAGACCAAGTCACAGAGGCAAAAGCCTAACCCAAGGGACTTCTGCCCAAAAGGCAGAGCTGATAGCCCTCATCTATGAGAGGTCTCATCTCTCGACCAAGAAAATCTTAAATGTTTACACAGGTTCTCGGTATGCCTATGCCACCTTACACATATACTGGGTTATTTGGAAGAAAAGAGGTATGCTTACTGCAGAGAATAAATGGGTATAACATGGCTTAAGCTTAAGTTTAAGCTCTTAGATGCAGCACAGCAAAAAAAGGTGGCAGTGATTCATTGTAGGAGTCTCAAAAGGGGGATGCAGAGTTATTAAAGGGAAAAAACAAGGCAGAAGCAACTGCCAAAAAAGTGGCCCTAGAACCAGTCAGTAACTTGTCAACTACCCTCATACCTCGAAGGCCTGATCCATTCAATTATTCCCTAATCTACACAAAGGAAGAATCAGACAAAGCCCCCAAAGGCCATGGATGGCTAGTTAAGAACATGGGCCATGATTCTTTCCCCAAAGTGAAGCTTGTCAAACCATGAGGGAAGCTCATCAAGGAACTCAGTATAGGAGGCAAGCCCTTGCCCTTAACAACTCGTTAGCTGAGGTCATGGTAACTCCCGTCAAGAAAAGTATAATTAGTTGCATCAGTTGAGACGTGCTTCATCTGCATAATGACCAACTCCAACACCAGACCCCCACCCCCGCCCCCTCAGAAGCTCTTAGATAAGGCCCATTCAAACCAGAGGGACATATCCTGGAGAAGGCTGGCAGACAGATTTCACCACGATGCTGAGAGTACCAGTCAATTTCAGGTATCTCTTGGTGCTAGTAGACACATTTTCTGGGTGGATAGAAGCATTCCCTGCTAGAACTGAAATGGCAGCTGAAGTGGCTAAGGCATTACTAAAAGAAATAATCTCCAGGTTTGAGTTCCTAGACTCCCTACAAAATGATAATGGTCCAGCTTTCTGTCTCAAGTGACGAAAGAGATAATGAGTGTCCTGGGAATAAAATGGAACTTTCACTCAGCCTGAAGACCCCAATCATCAGGGAACGTAGAGCGATGCAATGAGATCTTCAAATGGGCCTTAGCCAAGCTATGTTAGGATCTTCAAGAAAATTGGATTAAGTTGCTTCCAATTGCCCTAATCTGCATGCAGTTAGCCCCAAGAGATAAGTTAAATTTAAGTGAATTTGAACTCATGTATGGTAGACCCATTCCCCAAGCCTAAGGGACACCTTAACCCTCTTGAGCCCCCTATACCTCAAGTTTGCCTACCAGGTAGGTGAAACCATGAAAGCTCTCATAGAATATGGTAACTTAGTGCTGCCTCCACCCACTGACCTGGCCCAACACCCCTTCTGGCCAGGAGACTGGGTGCATCATAAAACCTGGAAAACCGGCAGCCCATAATCAGCTCACTCCTAAGTGGAACAGACCACACTTAGCGATCCTAACCATGCATTCTGCCCTGAAGTTGCAGGGGATTATTCCACGGGCACATCACACTCAAATGAAGAGGGCCCCTGAGCCCCAAACTCCAGAGTAACAACCTGGGGCAATGGACTCCCTTGACTACTCATGTGAACCTCTCTTTGGCCTGAAGCTTCTTTTCCAAAAAACAACAAAAGTGTCACCAAAGATATTCAGTCCTTGGCAGTGAGCCTCAACATCAGGGCATACTTTTGCCTACAGGCAAAAGATCTAGATACCCTCATTTTTAGGAAAAAATTGACATATGACCATTATTCTCTTGCTAGTATTTGGGCCATGTGTTTTAAATTGTCTGGTGTCCTTTGTCTCCAGAAGGTTAGACAAATGGTAGTCCCTCGGGGTAAGAACAGTTAGGGCTGAGGCCTGGTGACAATCAAACATATCTAAAAGTAGCTGGAGGGAAGTTCTGCTTCTCTACCCGAGGTTATGAGGACGCCCCAGATCAGCAAGAAGCAGATACAGAAGACAGATTTCGCTCCCTCAGAGCTCCTCAAGAATGAGGAGCAGGACAAAAGACACAGGAGAGACTTTTCACCAACAAAGCCCATTAAAAATTCCTGGGAAATAAAAATAGAATCTGGGTAATAAAATCTAACCTTTTTTTTTCCTTTTCCTTTGTGTTTCATCCAGTTTTACTTGCTCATAGGGGGCCACATGCAGAGGCCTCACACCTGGCACTTCAGACAGGGTTCCTAGTGTGAAACGACTATGCTGACACATCAGCTCAGGCTGGGACCTTGTACAAAAGTGCTGAGCACAGCACAGCAATTCAAGATGGCGGTGGCAGGCCACGTCAGAGATGCTGTGCTGGCACTGCCAGGTGGAATGTGAGCAGTGCAGCTGTGCCCATCAGGAGAGAACTCCACTCCCTCCTCTCCCCTCTGACAAGAACCCTGTAAAGCAGCCTGCTCACAGCCTTTCGGGGAGAGTGTGTCCTCTAGAGCTCAGGCTTGCACCTCTCCATTCTTTGATCAAAGAATAAAGCTTTCCTTCTGAACCAAACTCTTTCTCATTCTATCAGTTCTGAAGACACCAAGCAGGAGGACAGTTTTTGGGGCCTGACTCGAAAGGGTTGGTAACAATCGCACTTATTTGCTCTTGCACTTATACCATCACCATGAGAAGAACATGGCTGGGCTAGCAGCCTGATCTCCCCCGGTATGGATGGATCCTCCTTGGAATAAAGACATGTGGAATGAGACATGTGGATGAAAGAGACATCCAGGATCACCCTAGATCAGGTGACCTAAGCCAGCTGTGGGTATGAAAATTATCTTAACCAAAATCATCAGAGCTGCCCAGCTGAGTTCAGACTAGATCAGTAGACTCTCCACGTACCAGCAGAGGCATGAAAAATGACTATTTAATCTTGTATGCCACTGAGATTTTCAGGTGATTTGTTATAAAGCAAAAGCTAATGAATTCAGCAACATTTAATGACCAAAATTAGTGGAGTGACATCTACAACATTCTCATGGGAGTAAAGAAATTAATATCCAAGCTATTTGTCTTTTACATAAAATCACTACAAACTACTTGAACATGCAATATCAAAGAGAATATTGTTAATATGAGACTTCTAAGAAAAGACAAAAGGAGTATTTCTTGTCATTCAAGTAAAACTTTGGAAATTTTCGCAAAATAAATGCCACAGGTTATTTAATATATTTAATTAAAGATCCTAGGTTCTTTATTAGTTTTTTAAGGAACCTCCATACTGTTTTCCATAGTAGTTGTATCAATTTATATTCCCACCAACAGTGCAGGAGGGTTCCTTTTTTACCACACCCTTTCCAGCATTTATTGTTTCTAGACTTTTTGATAATAGCTATTCTGATGGTGTGAGGTGATACTTCATTGTAGTTTTGATTTACATTTCTCTAATAATTAGTGATGTTGAGCATCTTTTCATGTGCCTTTTGTCCATCTGTATGTATTCCTTGGTGAAATGTTTATTTAGGTCTTCCTCCCACTTTTTAACTGGATTGTTTGTTTTTTTGATACTGAGTACCATGAACTGTTTGTATATTTTGGAGATTAATCCTTTATCTGTTGTTTCATTTGCAAATATTTTCTCCCATTCTGAGGGTTGTCTTTTTATCTTGTTTATGGCTTCCTTTGCTGTGCAAAAGCTTTTAAGTTCAAGTCCCATTCCAAATGTAAAATAGTTGGCTGGTGGGAAGCAGCAGCATAGCACAGGGAGATCTGCTCAGTGCTTTGCAATGACCTAGAGTGGTGGGATAGGGAGGGTGGGAGGGAGGTTCAAGAGGGAGGGGATATGGGGACATGTGTATGCATATGGCTGATTTGCTTTGTTGTGCAACAGAAACTAACACAGTATTGTGAAGCAATTATACTCCAATAAAGATCTATTAAAAAAAAAAGATCCTAGGTTCTAAAACCAAAATGGGATAGGAGAAAGAATGAAATGCATACATTACACACACTGACAATGTGGAAATGATACATCTAAAAGAAAGAGGGAGAAAAATATATAGGAAAAATAAAAATGCTTAATGCCTGTCTCATTTATAATAACTGAGAGTCAAAGCTGACAAAACAAGTAGTAGAAATCTAAACTTATTCAAGAATACAGAAGTAAACTCTAAGAAAGATAATACTAGCAACAACAATTAGGAGACGAAGCTAATTTTATTTTTCTTGTAGCAAGGATCTGATAGCTACTGTAAATAAAAAGGAAGAAAGTAGCTATATAAAATCCTAAGTCCAAAGTTAAGGAAGACATCTCTCTTGCCCTGTCTCACACTTTCTGAGTCTATATTTTACTCTAATTATTGCTATGACAACTAGTTTAATGCTGTTGTAACCAGATAGGGCCTTTCTCTCAGTTTTACAGCTATTTCTTTCTTTCTGTTCCAGCACTGTCTCTGAAATCTACAGTTGTGTTGTGATTTTTTGTTAAACTAACATTTATTCAGTAGAACCCTGAGGTGGTGGATGGTGAGCCAAGTTTCAACACAAGGGAAAGTAAAATAGAAAAGTTTATTACTCACAGGTCCTGGAGGAGGTCCATGGCCTCAAAGGACCACACAGAAGGTAAAGGCAGGGTGCAGAAAAAGAGCTAGCAGCTATACCTAAGGCACACACCTTTATTAGGATCCCTAGGTGGAGTGATTTGGAGTTTCCTGACTAAGAGTGAATTGGTTAATTCAAGCCCCAAAGAGTGGTAAGTTTTGGTAAGCAGTGGGGGTCTTCTTTTTTTTTTTTTTTAAGTATCTGTTGGATGTTTTCAAGAATGTTCAGAAAGGAACATTGACAGTTACTTGTGTTCTAATTCACATTCATGTTTTAAACTTAAACTAGATATTCTTGTAGATCTTTTTATCTCAAATCTATTTTGTGAGCGGGGGTCTTCTTTAAGGGGTGCACAACAGGAAGGAGTCAGATGGCAGGAGAGACTGTTTATCACCAGGTGTGCTGGGGAACTCACATCAGGAATTTACATTTACCTGTGGCTCTGCCAACTGTTATCTAGGAATGTGGGAGGGTTCCACATTCCCATTCAAGGCCCCTGCATGCCTCTTGGCCACACAGAGTGGATGCCAAGGCAACAATATTATAGAGTAGTTTAACTAAACTCTCAACAGGCTGGGACTCCTGAGAAGTCACAGGATGCTCACTCATTGAAAATCTGGAAGTGTTCAGAGGTTAACAGTTAACACACCCGGAAGCAACTGCTTGACCAGTAGGGCTTGAGTGCTACTAGATGTATCTTCAGAACACCCTGGAGGAATTGAGCATCACTGCCCATAGCTGTGTGTATTCTTCCCGTCACTCCTTGTTTCACTCTTCCCAAACCCCCACTCTTGTTCCCTAGGATCAATTTCCAAAACAAATCTGCATGGGAAGCCCTTGTCTTATATGCCACTTTCTGATGGGAATCTAGGCTTAAAGAAACCAAAAGATAAGCACTAAAACAAATAGGAAAATTTTGTGATTATATAGGGAAAAATGTGACAGTTGCTGTTCATGTGACTGTGGTTTGTTTCCTACTTTTGTAATTGAAGGAAATGCTAAATTTAAGATCAAGGTCAAGAAAAACTAAAAATATTTTACTCCCATCCAATTTCATGGACTCACTGAATTCCATCTGTGGAACTCTAAGTTAAAAACTCCTGGTATAATAACTATTTGATTTTCGTAACAAACCAACTCATGAGTTGATATAAACTTTAATACTATTAAAGAACTTAACATTGCTCACTCTAAGGCAATTTTTATTATGTAAGTAATTTTTAAAGGACTCTGGTTCGTCTTTTTAATAACATTAATCATACATACAAAGTGCAGCTACATATTTTCTTAAGTATATACGACTTTGAAATTTACATAGGACAGGTTTTGCTGTTCATTATTTACAGAGGGAGGAAAAGGTAGCAAATGAATTCAACACTTGTCTAAAATGACTTGTCTAATAAGTGCAGGAAGCTGGGATGGACCCAGGTTAGCAGAATAATTCCTTGCCATAGGTGGGTACAGCATGCTATGGAGTTTTCATATCTGGTATAATATCCTAGATAACCCACTTAACTATATATACTCTTTGAACCTTATTTACAAATTGAAGATGATATAATCCTTTTACAAAATCATGTTGTGAAGATTAAATGAAAAAAATCATTTATCAGAGTGTTTTTATTTATGAAAGATTTCTGAGAGTATAGAGGTGGTCAGTGTTTTAAAGAAAGTATTTTATTCGTGAGATGAGAAACCTTTACATGAAGCAAATGGAGGACTGGAATTTGTATAGACATTGAATGTGAAAAATGTGAATAGCTCATGAAATAGCTAGTCATAGTCAAGTCTAGACAAAGGAAACTATCTCCACCTTCTCCCCAAAGAACTAAAGTAGCCTAGAGAATGTCCTTACTGGAGAAAGTTAGATAATCCCTGCTCCAAATAAAGAGAGGAATGGGAAAAATGGGCTGACAATGTAGGCTGAGTTCTCCCACATTCACCAGTCAGAAAAGTTGTTCCTTCTCCTCTAAAAAAGATGCCCTGAATGGAATACTCTTCAAGTTAGGAAAATGCAGAATTGGGGAATAAGCACGCCATCTATTAAAAGATGGGAATTTTCAAGTCACTTCACATCTGTAAGAATCAGATCAGCATTACAAACTGAAGTAAAACATACTAATATATATTAAATAGCCGAGTGAAACAGGAAATGAGACACAAGAGAAAGAATTGGTAGAACATTAGTATCATAAACCAAGATCAAAGCAAAACTCAAGTTCATTATTTCAATCCAGTCATGGGTTAAACAGGAAGATAGGGAGGACTTAAAGAAAGAAGTAAACTTGACATACAGAGGACATATGAACTATTAGTGTGATGGTGAACTCCTAAATGATGATAAAATAAATGTCCTGATGGAATAGTAATTTCATTGTAGTCTGAGCAGGGTGGTGATTTTAGCATGCAAGAGAAATTAGAAAACATAGAATCTGGACAATGCAGTTAATGAACTAGGAATTTATACATGAGATTACAAATGTCACAAACCCAACCTCTGATAGTTTACAACACAAGAGCCAGATCAGATAAACAGCAAAGTTGAGTTGATTCAGAGTCAGTGAAGTATAAAGAAAGGCTCCTTTCCAAGAGCCAGACCATATTTTTATGGAGCTAGGGTTTTGTTTAAGAGTTAAATTGGTATCCTTTGTAAGATAGGGCAAGGAGAAGAAAACAAGCATCTTTGACACTAAATAACACATTTATATTTTTAAATCAAAGAACTTCAGGTTTGGAAATGTCTTTAAAGGGCATATTCAATTCTTGCATTATGCAGGACTGACTCCAAGTTAAAAGAAAATCATTGTGAATTGAAGTCTAGAGAAGGCAAGAAATGACTTCTTAAAAATAAAAACCTTTGGCTACATTAAAATAGCTTTTGAGTTATTTTTATATCCTGACTTAGCCAAAGAACTTCCAACATCAATAAATATAAGGGACTCAGGTTGCCATCTAACATTTTTACCAATTGAATATGTGATGATAAATTTCCTTTTGATAAAAAGTTAAGATACTTTCTTAGATATGCTCCATTCTTCATAAGGTATAACTTACTAATCATTTAAATAGAACAACATTCCCATCAATCCATGTCATTTTAAAAAGTGAATTGTCAGCTGCTCTCAGTAAAAGGGACATTTTACTCAAATTTGTGTTTTTATATATAGGCAAAGTAAAATGAAAAAGCCTCAATTATATCTATGCAATCCATTTTCCTTAAAGTGGAGGATTATGAAGGAAATGAATGCCTAGTCATATAATATCTTTTATGTTCTGTATTCAGAACAGTAGAACAAAGACTTAATAACATTATAATGGTTGATTAATTGCAATTATTTGATATTTTCATACAAGCACTATTCAAAAGCAGAGTATAAAGAAAAGCTGGAATTTCTTGGGTTATTATGTTATTCATTGTGATACAATAAATATTGATAATATGTGTTCTTTGTCCCTAGTTCCTGACACAGAGCTTCAAAATCCCTTGGAATTTCCTAAGTGATAGGAGTTCTTTTGTTTTTCATAATGAGCCCCTTTAGATCATACTTGAACTTATGCTAAGAGATGGCTCATGGTGAAACTTAGATAGTTTCAATAGTTTTGAGGGAAAGGTTGGCCATGCCAGAAAAGACCAAGCACTTCATTAGAGGGTTGAAACTTTCACTTTTATTCCTCAAACTGTAAATAGGGGAGTGGGACTAGAGATTAAGTTTAATCACATGGTCAATGATTTCATCAATCATTTCTAATTAATGAAACCCAAATAAAATCTCTGAATACTGAAGGTCAGTAGGTTCTGGGTTGCTGAACACATTGATGTGCTGTGAGGGTGGCATACCTGGATGCTACAAGCAGAGGGGATGGAAGTTCTGCACCACCTTCCTCCCTTGAGACCTTGCCTTACTGATTTCTTCCATTTGGGTGTTCCTGAGTGTATCCTTTATAATAAAACTATAGTCATAAGCGTAACACTTTTAGTGAATTTTTCTAGTAAATTTTATCACCTGAAGCAGGGTCATGGGAACCCAAGAATTTGTAGTCTAACTTGACACTAACTCCAAGGTATTTAGTGTCAGAACTGAATTGACTTGCAGGACACTCAATTGATGCAAAGAATTGGTGGCAGTATGTATTCATTAATGTTAGATAATATACCAATATTTTATCGTTGGCAAACAAATATATCTTTGTAGGCATGCCAGCACTTAACAATTAATTTTATGAAAATGAAATTGCAGGTGAAGAAATTAACTCTATACTTGGCATATCATAAGAACACAGAAATAATGACATTTTTATGGGTCGGAGGAAAGTCCAAAGACCTCACATGAAAGAACATAAAGTGGTCTCAACAGATTGCATAAGAAAAAAAACACACACACACACAGCTAGTGTAAGAGGGAGACACAATGTTAATGGCTTCCATGCATCGTTTTACATGCATAGCTTTATATCAGAATCACCTAGGGAATTTTAGAAATACTGCTTCAAAGGATGCACTGAAAATCAAATACATTGATTCCATGAGAATGAGGACTAAACATATTTTAAATGTCCCCTAGTGATGATTCTAAAGATTCAAACCTGAAAATAACTGTTCTAGAGGCAAAATGTATATCCTATAAAAATCAAGAATTATATATACTTCATCAATCATCTATCTAAAATACTGGATGAAAGATTATTATATAAACCAAATGTTGAAGAAAAACAACTTTGAACATAAGTTTCTATAATAAATCTTATGTTAAACTGGATACATACCTTCTTTAAAGGGCACAAGACTCAAATACATTATCAAATAGAAACATGCTCCGAAAGAAATGCAAAAAGTACTTCAGCTGAAGTAAAATTAATCTAGGAGGAAGCCATTATATGGGAAGCAAGATTAACAAAGATTTTATTTAGATTTCCTTTTATCTAAATTGACAGAACACATTTAAGTTTAAGATAATTCTCAGATTGGATTTCAAAAAGTATTCAACAATGTGTTGTCTGGAAGTGACACAGGCAATAGAAAAAAATTAAGCTTGAAAAGATATATACAGAGATATAAGGCAAATGTGGAGCAGATACCCCAAGTGGGCAATTTCATATCAGATAAAATATAACTCAAGATTAAGAATAACACAGAAGATTAAAAACAAATAGCTAAAAGAATAATTTAGTAAGAATATATTACATTTATAACATAGTCTTGATATCTGTAAGACAAAACTTGTTAGAAATACAGAAAGAAATTAGTAATCCTAAAATAGTGGTTTCATCATAATTATCTTGAGAACTGATAGATGTAACTGATCAGAATAATAAAGGTGTTAAAAATGTGACTAAAAGAATAAAAATAAAAAAACTGTTTTTTTAATAAGGTATGTACTATGTACTGCCTTGGACACATAGATTACTAACACTGACATTAAAAATAAAAACATTGTATAAGAAACACAGAGGGCTTCCCTGGTGACGCAGTGGTTGAGAGTCCGCCTGCCAATGCAGAGGACACGGGTTCGTGCCCTGGTCCGGGAAGATCCCACATGCTGCGGAGCAGCTGGGCCCGTGAGCCATGGCCGCTGAGCCTGTGCGTCCGGGGCCTGTGCTCCACAATGGGAGAGGCCACAGCAGTGAGAAGCCCGTGTATCGCAAAAAAAAAAAAGAAAGAAAGAAACACAGAAAGTCTCAGTAAATCCCACAAAATCATTATAATCAATGATTACAAAGAAATTGAACTCATAAGCAGAAACATAATAGCTTGCAATATATGTTAATGTATAAATATGCTAGCGTCATGTTTTTACATAACTCATAGCTTATACAGGAAAGCAAGAGAAATTATAAAATATTTAAAACAAAAAATATTAAAAGTAATAAATTCCAAATTTCCAGACTGAATCCAAAGGTGTCACTGAAGAATACTGAGAGAGAGAAAGGGAGGGAGAGAGAGAGAGAGAGAGAAATTGATTTTAATACTTTCATGAGGAAAGGAAGAATGAAAATAAAGGCAGTAATAGTGCACATTAAAAAAAACTTAAAAAGATTAGTATATCATATTCAAATAAGATGAAATGAAATAGAATAATTTAAAAAATAATTATGTGATAAAACATTTTTTCTTTAAAATCTAATAAATCTTTGGCAAGACTGATAATGAAAAAAAGAGGAAATAATCATGTGTCAGAGTTGCCTTTTTTGTTTGTTTTTGCAAGGACCAGAAATTAACAATGAATGAATTAAATATAAAATATACATTGAAAAATATGGGAGAGTTCAGAGAATTTACTTAAAACACAAAAGAACAAGACCTGGAAATGAATGGGATAGAAGAGTCTAGATAGCAGGCAGGCCCACAGATTCGATTCTGCTGTTGTCAACACTAAACCCAAACATCTACAGTTCGTACCACTGGTGCCAGTCCAAGATACTGGCACAACTGCTAAAGCCCATAAAATTAATCATTTTTGCCCCTAAAATTAATCATTTGGAGAATGAATCCTTTGCTTAATTTACTTCCTTGGCTTTCTGGCTCCTTATTCATAACCTACAATTAATGCTATTGATTGGGTGAGGCTTCACTAGGTTCACATGAAGGAGAGGCAAGCAAGACTGAAAATGAAGTACCTGGAATTTTCAATATCAATAGTAAATGAAAGAGGTTCTGCTTCCCACCTTATCAAAAAATAGTTTTCCCCTAAACCTCACATCTACGCTTCATTATCTAACAGAAAACATGTTTCCCAACAAAATATATTCAAACTTTCCTTAGTTTCAGTATCTAGAAACAAATCTCAGATTTTTAGATAAAGGAAAGTCCTTTTCCCATTCTGTCGTGATTTCAACTGGATTATCTGTAAACTGTAGCCATGTGATATTGTGATTTATAATAAGAAATACATATTTGGTCTTTGTTCCCTTTTCTGGCACCAAGCTCCTAGATCCCTTATAATTTCCTGAGCACTGAGAGACAAAGGTACCTTTTGTTATGTTAATGAGGTGACTAAATGTTGGAGGCTGGTTGCCAGGAGAACCAAGCACATGATTAGAAACTTGGATTTTTCAGTCCCCCCCTCACCGTGTACCCCCACCCCCGACCTCTGGGGAGGAGAGGGAAGAAGACAGGGAGATTGAATCAATCTCCAATGGTCGATGATTTAATCTATCATGCAAATATAATGAAGCTCTCATAAAACCCCAAAGAGAGTTTGAAAAACTTCCAGATTTGGGGATTTGGTGAAAACATGGAGATTTGGGGAGAGTGGTGCCCCTGACAGGGCATGAAAGCTCTGAGTCCTTTCCCCATGCCTTGCCCTGTGCATCTCTTCCATCTGGCTATTCCTGAGTCATATCCTTTTATAATAAACTGGTAATCTAGTAAGTAAATATTTCTCTGAGCTCTGTGAGCTGCTCTAGCAAACTAATAGAACCCAAGGTGGATTGGTCAGAAGCACAGGTGACAACTTGCTCTTGCAACTGGCACCTGAAGGGAGGAGTAGTGGCAGTCCTGTATAATTGAGCCCTTAACTTGTGGAATCTGATGCCATCTCTTGGCAGATGACATCAGAACTGGGGTGAACTGTAGGATAACCAGCTGGTGTTAGAAAATTGTTTGTTGGATGTGCTGGAACCTCCCCCCCACTTTCCTCTCTACCCCTGCCCACACCCATTGGCATTGGGTGCAGAATAGGAAGCCAAAATTGGTAATTTATACACCATGAACATATTTTATATAAAACTATGTATAAAAATGGGAGGAAAGAAAAGTGAAATTTATTTTAAATATATAAATATATTTTTATTACACACTTTGGAAGGAAATATATTCAGATAATGCTGTCCTTGTTTTTATGTATTTGTCAGGAGACGGTAGGTAGTAGTAGTAATTTTCCTCTTCAATTGTCCCTCAAGGCCACTCTTGAGGTTAGCCATAACACCCACATTAACATACCTCTCCACATCTGAGTACACCAGCATATTTACAGAATACTCTGTAAAGCAGGCTTGAATTTTTTTTCTTCTCTAACAGATATTCATAGAGTGAATATCCCATGTAACTATAGATAAATGCTGAAAACACAGTAGCAGTATAGCAGATGTAAGCATACCAATAGTTAAGCCCAATGTCTGTGCACCTTCTTTTGCATGGCCCTTTGTGATAATGGAATCTGCTTGTGTGCCTTACTTTGTGGCTTGATGATAAAAAAGCACTAGTTTATAATAGAAACTTGGATTATACGGTCACCTGAATTTCCCTAATCAGATCTTTGTTGTTTAACTGGAAACAGAGGAAGAACATTCCTCAGAGGTGAAGCAATAAATTGTCAAAGAGGGTATCATTTTGCTCAGAACCAAAATCCAAACTGGATTTTAACTAGGGATGCTCTAAGGATCCTCACCCTTGAAGATCTGGAATCTTTAATGCTGGCACTAGTATTTGTGATTTCCAATCTGCTTCTCTCCATCCCCACTCCCAGAATATAATAAATTTTTAGTTTAAATTTTGGTAGAGATGTAGCTTCATATTCTTGGCTCTTCATATAATAATACTCCTTAGTCTAAGGGCTGGAGTTGTTCAACATATTTATTTTTACTTTCTTAATCCCACCACCCTTCAAATATAGCTCCCTTTTTCTGCTCCCCTTTATAAAAATATTTTTTGAAATAGTTGTCTGCATTCACTGTTCCTGATACATCTTCTTCTATTTTCTCCTGAACTCAGTTTAACTGAAAACAAAAAGAGTAAATTTAAGGATTGGGAATTAATTACACCACTCATCTGAAAAACTTTATATTGTTCAGGTATTAAAATACTTCAATGACTCCCATTAATTTTAAGATTAAAACCAAACTTTTAGGGCTTCCCTGGTGGCGCAGTGGTTCAGAATCTGCCTGCCAATGCTGGGGACACAGGTTCGATCCCTGGTCTGGGAGGATCCCACATGCCGTGGAGCAACTGGGCCCATGAGCCACAATTACTGAGCCTGCGCGTCCGGAGCCTGTGCTCGGCAACGGGAGAGGCTGCGATAGTGGGAGGCCCGCGTGCCACGATGAAGAGTGACCCCCCGCTTGCCACTAGAGAAGGCCCTCGCGCAGAAACGAAGACCCAACACAGCCATAAATAAATTAATTAATTAAAAAAAAAAATTTTTTTTAAAAAAAAACCAAACTTTTAAAAATGACACTTCAATGCTTTTAAACTTTGCTTGCCCAAAATATATATCAAAATCAATTTCTTCCCATTCTTTCAATTGTTCCATGAACTTGCTATAAACAACCACCTGCCATACATTTCGAATGCTAACCTTATTACATTCTCTGCCATCATGCTTAATTTCTATAATTCTTACTTGTCTCTAAAGTTACAATTTATATATTGCAATTTATAATAAGAAATATATCTTTGATCTTCATCCCCATTTTTTGCAGAGCTCCTAAATCCCTTGTATTTCCTAAGTGATAACAGCTAGAAGGTATCTTGATATTTACAACTAACCCCTTTCAACCACACCTGAGTTTATGTTAATGAGGTGACTTTTGGTGTGCATCTAAGGATAGGGGTTGGTTACAGTGATTGGAGGATTGGAATTTTCAGTTCCACTTTCTGATTTCTGAGGAGAGGAGAGAGACTGAAGGTTGAATCAATCACTAGTGGCCAATGACTTAGTAAATCATGTCTGTGTAATGAATCCTCCATAAAAACCAAAAAAAATGGGGTTCTGAGAGCATTTGGGTTGGTGAACAAGTGGAGATTTGGGGAGAGTGGCATATTCTGAGAGCATGGAAGCTCTGCGTCCCTTCCTATATAATTTGTCCTGTGCATCTTTTCCATCTCTCTATTGGTTTGTATATTTTAATATCATTTGTAATAAACCAGTAATTTAGTGAGTAATTTGCTTTCCTGAGTTCTGTGAGATGCTCTAGCAGATTAATCAAACCTAAGGAGGTGGTCATGAAACCAAGCAGGACCCTGTGGGGCTCCTGGACATGGAAGCCTTTCTGTGTTCTCTGTTTCTTGTTTGTAGGGAACAGACTCCAGCCTCCATGACCTTCCCTGAGTTCTGAAGGGCAGATTTGAACAGTTGCTAATCAGGGAAGGGAGGGATGCAGAGACAAGGGAGGAGCAGCCAAGAAACAACAGTGCAGCCTTGGGGCAGGGTCCTGGTTCCACCTCAAGTGATACCCATAACAATATCTTTAAGCTCTCCTGCAGAACTAAAACCCCTATCAAATGGAGGATGTTAGCTTCTTCATTCCAGAGAAAAGGTCACAATTTGATAGTCTCAAGAACCAAAGAAGCTCATTAAGAGACCACCTGAGGACAGATTAAAGGAACCAGAAAAGCTCATCAGGAGACTACTTGAGACCAGATTAAAGGAGTGCAGGTCCTGCATGCACCCTGATCCTTATAAGCAACCCCACCCTTGAACCATTGCTATAAAACTCTTCATCACATCCTCGTGGGTTGGGACACACAGTTTTGAGAGGCATGAGCTTGCTGTGTCCCTCTTTGCCTGGCAAAGAAATAAAGATTATTTTTTCCACTTTACCCAAAACTCTGTCTCTGAGATTTGATTAGGCACCATTGCACAGAGGCTGAGATTTCAGCCTCAGTCATGGGAACCTCTGGTTTATAGCCAGTAAGTCAGAAACACAGGTAACAACCTGGACTTGAGATTGGTATTGTAAGCAGATAGGGTAGGGTAGGGGGTCCCCAGAGAAGGAGAACCAGGCATGGCTTTCTTGACAGAAGAGAAGCCATTTTTTGCCTAAGCCATTTTGTGATCTAAGCCTGCCTACAATGCTTGTCCTTGGACAGGTCTCAGTAATTAATGATCTTAAGAGAACAAAACAATGCAGAAACAACTGTGGTCAGGCAAGAGAAGTAACAATAGCAAAGATAATATATCAGTTGTAAAGACTCTCAGTTCTGTTTCAGTGGTAAAGATTAGCCTGAAGCACTCAACCACCAAATGAACTGGAACTTAAGGGATGATGATGTTGACCTTTTCTGACTCTCCTGACTTCAATCAACTAAAGCTTCAACTCTGTCGACAGCCCAAGTCCCTCCATGAATATGCATGTACGCTTCGCTTAAAACTTCCCCAATTTTGCTGTTCAGGGAGACACTGCTTTAGGAAAGATTCCCAGTATTCTCCTTACTTACTTCAAGTAATAAACCCTTCCTTATCCTGATCTTTGGCTTGGTTATGTCTTTTGGCTCAACACCCACCAAGAGGTAAACCCAGTTTTGGGGTAACAGTATCTGAAGTGGAGGACAGTCCTGTGGTACTGAGCTCTTAACGTCTGAAATCTGATGCTATTTCCAGGTAGATAGTGTCCAAATTGAGTTGAATTTTTGGGTACCCAGCTGGTGTTGGAGAATTGCTTGGTGGTGTGGGGATAAAACCCCATACATTGGAATTGGAATCAACATTGTTATATATCTAACTTAAAGCATATGTTTCCATAGAAGCCTGGAGTAGCCCTAACCCTGCATTAATTATAATTTTTTGTTTCCATTTTTATTTCTCTCCATAACAACAACAGCAACTATAATTATAAATAAAATCTTTAGTTGGGGCTAAATGTCAATCAATTTTCATTGCATGGACTAAGGAACACATTTGAGAGGAATTTGATTCTTTGATTCATCTTTTTAATTACACATTTGTTCATACTGGTTTCAGGTACTAAGATATATACTACATATAAGAAAACCAATACTGTAAAAATTAAATCTGTGTGTATTTTGAAATGCCACCTTCTACCTTGATGTGTGTGTTTGTGTGTGTGTGTGTGTGTGTGTGTGTGTATGTGTATGCACATGATTATATAGAATGTGGTGATCCTCAAGGCAGCAGAAAGCATTTTAAATCTAGAGGAGGGTAGGTATCTTCTTTTTGATTCTACTGTATCTTTGTCTCTTGTCTTGGAGAATCTGTTATCAAAACTGATTTGGAATCCAGTTAACATGAAAATCTAATATTCAAAATATGGTTTTTCAATTGCAAAGTTCCATGGGACATGCAAGTAAATACACATACATATCTCCTGCACACCTCCCATAAAGAAGTTTATCTTAACAGTTTTGTTGTGGTCAGCTTTGCTTTTAGTAAGGAAATCAATAAAATCTACAAAAACAAAACTTACTCACTAAACAAAAATGACAACAGTTAACAAGCACCTTAACTAGTAGCTAGGCTCTGTACTAAACACTTGACATTTATGTTATTGTAAGAATAATTGAGATAGTAAATGTATTGTTTATATTTAGGTTTTAATTTAAGGAAATTGAAGCTTTCAGGTTGAGAAATTTTCCACAGATCACTCTTTTAGAAGGTAGTGGAGTCAAGTTTCTAATTCAGGCAATTTACCTTCAGAGCCTGCAAAACTGGTAACCTTATTGTGTTCTCTCCTATTAGACAAGACAGAGCATAGTTTCAGATACTAGGAACAAACCTGGGAAACCTTTATGAACAGTGAGTACTGAACAAGTGAAAGGGGAGGCATTTCCAACGGTGTTTCCAATTGAATGAGTGCCATACAACAATTTTTATGGTTCATTAGACAATACATCTTAACTGATTCAATTATCTCCTCCTAGATCATTTATTTTTTCCATCATGTTTTCACCAGAAGAGAATATATTTGATCTTGTATGAATAAACCATTTTATCAATAGGATGTACTACAGACAAAAGGTTTAGTTGATCTAGAAGTAGTGCATTTATTGGAATGTTAACTTTTATCCAAACTTGTCTTCAGTTAAGTACATGTAAAACTGGATCTGCAGATACTCTTTGTAAGCATTTCATTTGTGAGTCAGTGAATATATAGAAAACATTTATGAATTCAATGTTCAGTGTTTATGCCTTCACTTAATTTTATATTTTACCTGATTTATCATGATATACTAAAGGAAAAAGAAGAGTAGTAGCTTCTATTCTAGAAGAATTAGAAATGCTAATATATAATTATAATGCAGTGTGATGAGAACCATAAAAGAATAAACACAAATAGATGAGTAGCTAACAACATCTGCTGGAGAACAGAAAGTTAAGTCTAATTTTTTAACAAATAAATTGGCATCAATTTTCAATGAAATGCTACACACGTACAAGTTCCCCCACTACCTCTCATTCCACCTAGAATTCAACTGATAAATAAAATATCTGATAAATATAGGAAATGTTTAAGAACTATTGGACAAATATTGAGTTTATAAAGACAGCATTTCTTATTAATCCTGACTCATTTTCTCTAACTCTCTTATAAATCCTAGTTAGCAAGATAAGTTACACTTAATTCTCTATCTGTTCCTGAAATCTAGGTGGAAACGTGGACTGAAAAGGAAGCATTTATTTTGAGTATTTGGATGACTTCATTAGAATAAGAATCTGTTTTTTCGATGCACAACTTAGAAAAATAGGTGAATTTTTAAGTCCAAAGAGAAAGGACTTTTTTTTTAACTTTTTATTTTATATTAGAGTATAGTTGATTAACAATGTTGTGTTAGCTTCAGGTGTATAGTAAAGTGTTTCAGGTTTTTTAAAGTGGCTGGTAATTTTGGTATCTTTATAGAATGACACAATCAAGATACTGTGTTTTGTTAAAGCTAAAAAGTCATTTGGCAGAAGCCAAGAGAGGTAATTAGTGTAAGTTCTCTTTAAACTAACACATTTATAGGGTAATGGTCTTTTTGTGAAAGAAGTTCCTTGAATGATATCTGAAAGCATTTGACTGAAAATATGTACTATGCAATTTATCAATTTATGTTAATTTATTCAGCATATATCAAATATAGAGGTTGTTTCTGATTAGTTTGCATTATAATTACAACTTTTGATTTGTATAGACTTTAGAAGCCTTAAAAATAACTTTCTCATTAAACATTCTGATATACATGAAAAGAAATTGCAGTTTAAATTATTTTAATGCAGTTTGAAAAAATATAATAATATTTATATGAATATTACTAAATAGTGATTTAATACTACTTATTTGAAGGTATGTATACTACACTCTTACCATGAAATATTATCTTATTAAATTATGATAGACTAATAGTTTAAAGAATAAATCAATATTGCTTTTATTTTAAAAGTTTGATCAGTTAGCAATGATGAAATATTTTTTTCCTTTTCATTGGTTATTTATTGTTCTTTCAAGAATTGTATTTATATATTTTTTAAATTATTTTGTTATGGTAACTGAGGGTATTTAATTGATTTATCATGTCTCTTGTAATACTAAGATCATTAATGATACTTTTCTTGTATTTGTTATAAATATTTCTATGTACCTTTCCATTTGCCACTTTACTATTTATCATTTACTGTTTTAATCATTTATATGGTGCTTAATCTAGAGATGTTTTCACTTTACATAGTTAACCCATCATTTTTTAGTTTGGAGTATTTTTTAATCCTTATAATTTCTTATTCTATATTTAGTTAAATTTTCACTAAAAGTGTCCTCTACCTTCAAATGTAATTTAGTTTTATATATTTTTATTAAATATTTAATCTATTGGAATGTTTTTAGTGTCTGGCATAAGCAGGGACATCAATGTTTGGGTTTTCAAACTTTATTTTCTATAATTTTGATACCTTACAAATATTTCCTCTATTGCTTCTGTTTTCTTCAATCCGCTATTCCTACATGAGATCTTCTTCTTATCATTTCCCATTGCTAATATGCCAACTGTTCTCTTGCTGCAAATCTGTTTATACACATGTTGACTTTTCATACTGTTAGGAGGGTTAACTTCTAGAAAATCAAATCAGATCATTTAACTCCTCTGGTGAAAATGTTATATCACCATTGGCTCTTCATTAGCCAAAGAATAAATATCCAAAGTGCTTATCTCTTAACATGGGATGTAAGGTCCTTCACAATATGATCATTCAATTACCTCTCTGGAGAATATTATTTAATTTTTGTACCCTATATAGCAATCATGATACATATAATATCATTCCAAAATGTGCAAATGCTACTCCATGTTTTTGAACATTGTCTTCCCTCTGCTTAAAATGTCTACTACTCCCCATTTATAGCTTTCTTTTCTGCTTGCAAAAGGCTAGTCATCTTTCAAACCCGAATAAAATATCACCCCTTTTGTTAAAACCAAGAGCGACCCCTTTTTATCCTTAACTAGTGCCTATTCCCTTTAAGATATCAACTAACTAATATTTGTTTAGCACACCATGCTATATGTGCAGCATTTTGCTAGAAGATATAAAAAACTGAAGGTAATTATAGTATATTGGCAATGGCATACATGGAGCATGACAATTTCCAAAATCAGTTGACCCTTACTTTCCTTATGAGGTATTCTTTTCAAAGTATAAGTGAACTTAATATATATCTGGCCTCCATTAAGTTATTCACTTCTTTCATGAATGTAAATGTAGATACTGGCTAAGTTCACCAACTCTATAGGAAAAAGTTAGGTTGATATTAGCCTATGTTTAAAATCTAAGTTTCTCAGAAACAATGACTGTAATTTCTCATGAAAATTCTATACCTCAAGAATGTACTTAAGCCCAAGTTCCCACACAATCTCTCTTTATATGCTGATAGGCAGACCACATACTTATATGCTTATTTCTTCATAATGTCTTATTTGCTGAATATTCTTGAGATACTTCAAATTCAACATACCCCAAATTGAATCTAGTCATTTTAAATCTCCAACTACTTCTTTTCTCTTTTGTGTTTGACATCATGAATAACAACATCATTTACCCTTAGACACCAAATCTTGAAACCTTGAAAGTTACTTATATTTGACCCATTTTCCCTCCCTCTCATCTTATACAACACAAATAATCACCAAATCTTTACATTTTCTCCAGTAGTATCCTTCTAATTGTTTTCTCTGCTTTGAACCCTGCACCCTTACATAAATTTCCTCTGAGTAACCAGAACTGCTTTCCTAAATGACTTGCCCTACCAGTTCTTCTTAATCCTGTGGTGGCTGTCAGGACTAGGTCTTTCCCATCTGGATACTCTCTATACTCAGAAGAACACCTGTAATATAGGAATAGTTTACAAGGGGCATTGGAGGTATACTTAGTATCAGAAAAGTACACTTTAGGAGTGTAATTGCATAAGACAAACATTTTATGAATATTAAGAACCAGTGTGGACTGTGGGGAAGCTCTGAAAAATCTTGGCTATTAAAAAAAATACAACTCACACTAAGCAATTATCCAAAAATCTTCTCTCAGTGTTATGTTTGGTGAGGATTTCAAATCACATTCCCAGAGGTGGGACAAAGATGGTGGAATAGGAAGATCCTGACTGCACCTCCTCCCCAAGACACACCAAAACTACAACTACATACAGAACAATTCTCTGAGAACAATCTGAAGGCTAGCAGAACAACTTTTCTACAATTAAGAATATAAAGAGAAAAGCATATTGAGATGGGTAGGAGGGGCAGAAACACAATCTAGTAAAGACCCACACCTCCAGCAGATAACCCATAAGCAGAGGGGATATCACACATTTGGAGGTCCTACCTAAGGAGTGAGGGGATCGAGCACACATTGAGTACCCCAGACTTTGGGACTGGCACTGGAAAGATAAGCCCCCTTAACAGGTTTTGAAAACTAGTGGGGTTTATGACTGGGAGAGTTGGAGAGCTATGGGACCAGAGACGACTCTCTGAAAGGGCTTGCACACAAACGTACTCTCCCGAGTTCCAGCACAGAGGAAGCAGATTGAAAAACTCTTCATAATCTAGCTAGCCAGCAAAGACCACCCTAATATACCCACCAGTCCATACCAAGCTCTGGCTCCAGTCCCCACCCTAAGGTGATGGCCCCCAGCATACCCTGGAAGAGGCCCTGACCCACCCTGCTCCAGGTCCAGCCCTCCCACCAAAACCATTGAGTACACGCGGTGCACAGGTACAGTCCTACATAAGAATTCACCTTCAAGACTGAAGCTGTTTTGCCTAATTCATAGAAAAAAAACACAGAAAGTTAAACAAAATGAGAAAACAGAGGAACTTGTTCCAAAGGAAAGAACAAGATAAAACTCCATAAATAAAACCTTAATGAAATGGAGGTAAAGATAGAGAGTTCAAACCAATAGTCATAAAAATGCTTACTGAACTCAGGAGAAGAATGAAGGAACAGAATGAGAAAATCAACAACAAATTAGAAAATATAAGAAAGAACCAATCAGAGCTGAAGAATACAATAACTGAAATGAAAAATACACTAGAGTGAATCAATAGCAGATTAGATGATACAGAAGATTGTATAAGCAACTTGGAATACAGAATAGTGGAAATCACCCAGTCAGAAGAGCCAAAAGAAAAAAGAATTTTAAAAAATTGAGAATAGTTTAAGGAACCTATGGGAAAACATCAAATGTATTAATATTCACATTCTAGGGTCCCAAGAGGACAAGAGAGAGAGAAAGTAGAAAGCATATTTGATGAAATAATAGTTGAAAACTTTCTTAATCTGTGGAAGAAAACAGATCCCCAGTCCAGAAAGCACAGAGAGTCCTATACAAGATAAAACCAAAGAGACACACACAAAGACACATCACATTTAAAGTGGTAGAAGTTAGGGATAAAGAGAGTATTTTAAAATGGCAAGAGAAAAACAAAAAGTCACATACAAGGGAACTCCCATAAGGCTATCAGCTGATTTTTCAGCAGAAACTCTGGCCTGAAGGAAATGGCAAAATATATTTGAAGTCCTGAAGGAAAAACCAAGGACACATGGAACATTGTCCATGTAGATCACATGCTAGGCCACAGAACAAGTCTCAAGGATACTCAGCAAGTTTATCATTCAGAATTGAAGGAGCTATAAAGGTTCCCAGACAAGCAAAAACTAAAAACTAAACCAGCCTTACAAGAAATGTTAAAGAGACTTCTCCAAGAGGAAATGAAAGACCACAACTAGAAATATGAAAATACATAAAAGGAAAAAATCTCACTGCTAAAAGCAAATATATCGTAAAGGCATTGGATCAACCACTTAAAAAGATAATATGAAGGTAAAAATACAAAAGTGATAAATTCAATTATAACTACATTAGTTAAGGAATCCACAAAAAGATGCACAATATGACATCAAAAACAAAATGTTGAGGGTAGGGTAAAAAATGTAGAGCTTTAGAACAGGTTTAAGTGTAAATGACTATCAACTTAAAGCAAATCTATCATCTATCTATCTATCTTTCTCATGGTAACCACAATCACAAATCAAAAACCTACCACACATAAACAGAAAAACAAGGGAAAGGAACTCAAAAATAATGCTAAAGAAAATCATCAAACCACAAGGGAAGAGACTAAAAAAAGAAGAAAAAAGACCAAAGAACTACAGAAACGACCAGATAAAAAGTAACAAAATGGCATTGAGTACATACATATCAACAATAACTTTAAATGTAAATGGACTGAATGCCTCAATCAAAAGACATAGGGTGGATGAATGGGGGAAAAAAAAAAGACCCAATTTTATGCTGCCTACTTCAGAGCTAAAGACACACACAGACTGAAAGTGAAGGTACGCAAAACGATGTTCCATGCAAATGGAAACAAAAAGAAAGATGAGATAGCAATACTTGTATCAGACAAAATAGACTTTAAAATGGACACTATAACAAAAGACAAAGAAGGGCATTACATAACAATAAAAGTCAAACCAGGAAGAGGATAGAACATTCTTAAGCATATATGCACTTAACATAGGAGCATATAAATATATAAAGGAAATATTAATAAAGAGAGAAATTGACAGTAATACAATAATAGTAGGGGACTTAATGCCCCACTTACATTAATGGATAGATCATCCAACAGAAAATCAATAAAGTAACATTGGCCTTAAATACCATATTAGACCAAATGAACTTAACAGATATCTACAAAACATTTCATCCAAAAAGAGCAGAATATACATTCTTTTCAAGTGTACATGGAACATTCTCCACAACAAATTACACACTAAGCCCCAAAACAAGTCTCAGTAAATTTAAGAAGATTGAAATCATATCAAAGCACCTTTTCTGAGCACAATGGTATGAAACTAGAAATCAACTACAAGTAGAAAACTAGAAACAATACATTTGGAGACTAAACAATATACTACCCAAAAAATGGGTTAATGAAGAAATCAAAGAGGAAATAAAAAAACATACTAAGTAAATGAAAATAGAAACACAACTTTCTAAAATCTATGGGATGCAGCAAATGCAGTTCTAAGATGGAAGGTTATAGAGATACAGGCATACTTCAAGAAACAAAAAAAAAAGTCAAATAAACAGCCTAACTTTATACCTAAAGGAATTAGAAAAAGAACAAACAAAGACCAAAGTTAGTAGAAGGAAAGAATTAATAAAGATCAGAGAGGGAATAAATGAAATAGAGACCCAAAAACAACAGAAAAGATCAATGGCACTAAGAGCTGGTTTTTTGAAAAGATAAACAAAATTAACAAACATTTAGCCAGACTCATCAAGAAAAAAAGAGAGAGCACCCAAATATATAAAATTAGAAATTAGAGAGGAGAAGTTACAACTGATATCACAGAATACAAACAATCATAAGAGAATACTATCATGCTCCCTGACTTTAAACTATGCTATCCATACAAAGCTAAGGTAATCAAAACGGTATGATACTGGAACATAAAAATAGACACATAAATCAATGGAACAGAATAGAGAGCCCAGAAATAAACCCACTCATATATGGTAAATTAATCAATGACAAAGTAAGCAAGAACATACAGTGGGGAAAAGACCATCGCTTCAATAAGTGGTGTTGGGAAAACTGGACAGCTACTTGTAAAAGAATGAAACTGGATCATTTTCTCACACAATATAGAAAAACAAACCTGAAGTGGATAAATACATCAATTTAAGACCTGAAGCCATAAAACTTTCAGAAATAAACAAAAAACACAGGTTTTACACTCTTTGACATTGATGATAGCAAAATTTTTTTGGATCCCTCTTCTTGGGCAAAGACAACAAAAGCAAAAATAAACAAATGGGACCACATCAAATGAAAAAGATTTGGAACGGCAAAGGAAACCATCAACAAAATGAAAGGCATTCTACTGAAGAGGAGAAGATATTTGCAAATGATATTTTTGATAAGAGGTTAATACTCAAAATATATAAAGAACTCATATAACTCAATATGAAAACAACCCACGAATAATCTGATTTAAAAATGGGCTGAGAACCTGAATAGGCATTTGCCAAAGAAGATATACAGATGGCCAACAAACACATGAAAAGATCTTCAACATCACTAATCATCAGGGAAATGCAAATCATATATTACCTTACACCTGCCAGAATTATCATCATCAAGACAACAACTAAAAAGTGTTTGTGAGGATGTGGAGAAAGGGGAAACTTCCTGTTGTTGGGAATGTAAATGGATGCAGCTCCTGGAAAACACTATGGGGGTTCCTTAAAAAGTACAAAATAGAACTACCATATGATCCAGCAATTCCACTTCTGGGTATTTATCCAAAGAAAATGAAAACACAAATGTGAAAAGATATATTCACCCTTATGTTCATTGAAGGATTATTTACAATAGCCAAGATATGGAAACCACCTAAGTATCCATTGATAAATAAATGGATAAAGAAGAAGTGGCGTGTGTGTGTGTGTGTGTGTGTGTGTACTCAGCCATAAAAAAGCATGAAACGTTGCCATTTGCAACAATGGATGGACCTACAGGGTATTGTGCTAAGTGAAATAAAGACAAATACATACAAAAAAAGACATATACTATGTTTTCACTTATATATGTGTAACCTAAAAATACAACCAATGAACAAATATAACAAAACAGAAATAGACTTACAGATACTAAGAACAAACTAGTGTTTGCCAAAGGAGAGTGGTTTGTGGGGATGGTCAAAATAGGTTAAGGGGATTAAGAGATACAAACTACTAGTTATAAAATAAGTCACAGGTAAGTCATGTTCAGCCCAGGGAATATAGTCAATAATATTGTAATAACTCTGTATAATGCATAACATATTAAAATATTGAATCACTATATTGTGCAATTAAAACTAATATTATATTGCAAGTGAACTATACTTCAAGAAAAGTAGAATTATTTTCCCACCCAGTTGCCAAGGCTATAATAATTGCATATTTGTCATCAAAGAAATGTTTTCTCTTTTTAATTCTAAATTCAAATTAGTTTTTGTTTAGTAATGTTATAATCTTTTGTTAAATATGGCATGATTTAACATACCTTCATCCCACTAACTTTAAATTGGTTGCTAAAACAATACAATAGTTTGTATGGTGGGTTTTTAAATTTATAGCTCATTAATATATTCTATTTATATAGCTATTGTTAGAAAGAATACATTTTAAATTTTTGATAGCTTTTTCATTTTTTTTCTTTTATTTTCTTATATTTTATTTTATTTGTGCCATTTAGCCATATTCATAGGCAAATCTCAGAAAATATTAAGTTAAATTTGAAGTCTCAATGGGAAAAGCATTTTAAAATGTTACTTGAGGAATTAATTCAGATACCCTTTGTTTCTCTCTCTAGTTCTTTTATGTTTAAAAATATGAGACTAATGAATGAATAAAAACTGTAGTTTAGTTTATGATTCCCAGACACTCATTGTGACTTCCTTCATCTTTCTTTGATCCTTAAGAATGGCAAATTTATTTAAATTGCTCTTTTTTAAACTCATTTTATCCATTTGACACATCTCTTCTTCTTTGATATACCGACCTTGTTTATATCCTTAAATATCTTCTAAAATGAACAAGATCAAGCTTGCAGTATTGTGTCTAGATTGTAATTATGAATACATGCAATTTTAGAATCTGTGTTATAAACATAATTAGATTACTTGAAAACTTCTCTCTAGCTTCATGTTATGACTTGCATTTGCTTTCCTTTTCAGATTTAATGGATTATTGGACAGAAAACCACAAGCCTAGGAAAAAAAAATAAACAAAACCAAAGTTCAGGGCTTATGATGAACTGATTTTTTTCTTTTTCCAAACTACCCTATTTTGCTATGATGATATATCCTTAAGAAGCAAAGCTGCCTTGTCAATAAGAAAATTCTTAATAGGCTGACCTTTAGTTTGTGGAGGGCCAGAACTGAAATTCAACAGGTTACTTTTCATTAGTTAAGACGTCATTTAAAAAAAATTGTGAAACAAAGTCATGATTCTGGGAGAGGTTTTGTTCAATCGAATTTAGGAAAACCTGACAGGAGGCAATGCTGTCAAATTTTAATGGCTTCTTGAGCCTGAGTGACAACACGACGTTTCATTATAACTAGGTCAAAGTTAGGTTGTCACTCAGTGGCAACACAAATAGACACCACAATCCCTAGCACATATATCAGAATGAAATCAGCAAAGCTAAGAAAAAAGAATTAATGTTATAGATTTATTTCTGCTTCCTGTCAAAAATTTATAAAATTGTCAGAAGTAGAGTGCTGTAAACTAAAAAAAGTATAAAGCAAAATATAAAGATATTCATAATTTACGTATTTCTGTAAATGCTATTTAAACAAATGATTAAATTGACAAACTCAGAAAATGTAGAGATTATTTTGTTTCTTAACTGTGGGAGAGATCTTAATAAGTTTACAGTTAGAAGTCAATTTTATTATATTATTAATATATATTTTTAAAATTCCATCTTCTCCAGTTATTCAGTCAGAGTCAGAAAAACGAATATATTTATTAACATTTTATGAAGAAAGAAAGTTTACAACTTTGGAATTTGGAATTGTTGATGAACAAAGGCTAGTTTTTTACTGCTACAGTAGTTTTTATTGTTATAGTAGTTTGTATTGCTATAGCAGCTATGTTTTTCTCCTGAACACCCACTTTTCTGCCACCTCCTCTCCAAACTTCTCTTTGACTTAAGACCAAGAAGGAATAATTAAATTTGTCTTTATCTTACTGTTACTCAAAATTATCCCTCAAGCTCATTCTTATTCAGCTTTGTTTTCTCCTAAGCAATATTTTTAGTAATGACAATAAAATGATATCAAGTAACAAAAATAGACAACTGTAAGCAAATATATGTATACATACATGAATATATACACATAAATTATATATAACTATATGTAATAGTCCAAGAAAGCCAAAATAAAATCAACATAGATTCCATTCAGTTTTTAATTTTGCACCTGTAGTTACATTGCTTTATTTTCAGCTTCTTCTTGTGTTTTTTTTTAATTAAAAAAAAAGTAATTGTATTTTATATTCTCTGAGGAAAATAGAGAGATTGAGAAAAAGTAATCATCCACAATCAAACCACTGTAAAGATTTTGCTGCCTTTCTGTCCAATATTTATCATACCCTTTCATTGCAATCTTTGAAAATTCCTTTGGTGTCAATTTGCTCACAACTGAGTGGCAACGTCATGGGTAAATTCAGCTTTCCGTAACAATTCATAGAGTTGAATTTGCTTTGTTTGGGTTTGAGGTGTCCTACAGACGAAACAATATTGAGAAATGAAATATTCTAATTGCATTGGTTTTGGATGTGTGTGAACGATGTATCTCCGTTGATTTTACTTCTGCTTCAGGTTGACACCAGCTGTACTTAATTGATAGACACCTAGTGCATTATTTGGGTACACTATAAAAGAGATGCTTACCCCAAATAAAATGTTTAGGTGTTTCCTAAGAGTAATCCTAACATCTGGTCATTCCTAAGCCAGAAGGAGGTGTATTTCCAATTCTAATTACAGAAGCTCAATGACTTCTATTGTTTCACCACCATAAACATAGCTAGATCCAATTTATCTTCCCCCCCTTTTTTTTGCTACTCTATGTCAACACAGATTTGTGACCTAGAGTTGGTGGCAGTAGAATGTAACATACTCTTTTATTGAAAAATGATCTCATGTGTTTATGTTATATCCAACTAAATGGAATAATTCCTAATTATTTCTTAATGTCAATAAATGAGTAAAAGAGCCCAGTGGTTCAGTTAGGAACATACATATCTTCAAAGAGGAAAACAGACTCTACCTCATAGATGGTTAGAACAGCATGTCTGTACAAAGAGGGAAGGGATTGCTGGCTGCCCTCTTTAAAGACAACCTGCCTTTTGTTCTTTTAAAACACCAATGTGCCATGAATAGTTGTAAGTGCTTTATAAATATTGATTAGTTTAATCTTTCTGAATTCACTGTGGTAATTATTATTATCATGAATCAAGAATATATACATATACAATAAAATGGAAATAATGTTTTATTATATTTATCAGCTACTTTTTCAGTTTCCTCCCTTTTGGAATTGATTGTCTATATAACCCCAGGACCACCAAAACATCAGTATTGGCTATT
Organism: Neophocaena asiaeorientalis asiaeorientalis; assembly: GCF_003031525.2. Classification (NCBI taxonomy): domain Eukaryota; kingdom Metazoa; phylum Chordata; class Mammalia; order Artiodactyla; family Phocoenidae; genus Neophocaena; species Neophocaena asiaeorientalis. The sequence goes on along the minus strand of NW_020172316.1, from coordinate 904,461 downwards.
AGAGAGAAAGAGAGGGAACAATAGGTGTTTTTTTCTCTTAGGCTTAATAGCAAAGAGTAATGAAAGGAAAAATACATGGAGTCACTGGCTTTTGAGATTTTATCTAAAACACTCCACCAGATTTTATTTATAAGTCACAATATTGACAATTAGACTTTGGCTTTATTTTGTTGTCCTCTAACTGAGCCTTTTTAAGTCATTTCAGGTCAAGTCAGAGAGAGTATAACATCATTCCAACATCACAGCTATATGATGTGGCTGTGTGTATGAGGATGTGTGTGCATACGTGTGTGTGTGTAAATGTGCTTTCAGCCTCTGGTGCTATAGCCTCTGGAAGCAGTAATAATGCATAGGCAAAGGTAATCTAGAAATGTACTATATTTCCACAACTTCTTATATTGAAAAAATGGGAATTTTTGAATTTTGTAGTGTATTGTAGACTAATTCACATAGTTTCGGGATTGATGGACAATACCCCAACACGCACACATACATACATATACACACACATGCAAACACACACATACCTGCTGGGTTATTTCCTAGGAAGGGTAATTAAACATATATTCTCACATTTAAAACATACTAGACCTATATTGAAGTCAGCAAAGAAAATGTTTGCAAACTGACATACAAAGTTTTACCAACTATCCACCAGAATTTTATTAGAATTTTGGACACCTAATTTAATGCATAACATGTATTTGGAGAATAACCACAATGGTTTAGAAGAAGATTAAAAAAAATAAATTTAATAGAAATGATTTCTTTTAGCCTCAAGAGTATAGGGCTTTGAAGTTTAATAATAGTTTTATATTATAAAAACCCAAGCGTTTCTTGAAACATAATAGCAATAGGTATTAATTGCCATAGGCACTTCAAAAACTTTGCTCACATGCTGTCTATTGTTCTTTTTTGCATCATCCAATATAGTTCAGTTTATTAAGTAACTTTTTTTAATTGTATAGAATAAAAATTTCTTAGATTCAGACAACTCTCATCATAAAAACCTGATGCAAGAGGGAAGAGATATGGGAACATATGTATATGTATAACTGATTCACTTTGTTATAAAGCAGAAACTAACACAAAATTGTAAAGCAATTAAACCCCAATAAAGATGTTAAAAATAAAACAGACCTGATGATAACACCCAAAGTGGGTTAGTCTCTGACTGCAAAGAAGGTCCTATGTATATTTAAACTTGAGGAGCTATCTTCTTTACTAAGTAAATCAATTTAATAATACAATATGCTACAGTGGTAATCAGGACCTTCTCCTGCCTAGGGAAATGGATTTGCCTTTGTGATGGTTAATTTTATGTGTCAACTTGTCTAGGCTACGATGCCCATATTTTTGATCAAACACCAGCCTAGATTATGCTGTGAAAGCATTTTTAAAAACATGATTAACATTTAAATTGGTAGACTTTGAGTATAGCAGATTTCCTTACATAATGTTGGTGGGTCTTATCCGATCAGTTGAGTGGCTTAAGAGAAAAGACTAAGGTCCCTGGAGGAAGAAGGAATTCCGCCTCCAGGCTGTTTTTTAGACTCAAGACTACATCATCAACTTATCCTTGGGTCTACAGCCTAGCAGCTTGTTCTGAGGATTTTGAAGCTGCCAGCCCATGCAATCATGTAAGCCAATTCCATAAGATAAATCTTTCTCCATTTAAATGTATATCACATTTGTTCTGTTCTTCATGAGAACCCTGGCTAATATGATCTTTATATTGCTAAAACACATATATGGATGCTCAGACTCAGGGAATAGGGGTTGATACTTCTGATAGGACCTTCAGGAAATATTTTTACATAGTTACCTAAATTGTAGGTGAGCACATTATTAGTGCTGCCATGCTGCATTCTGGGGGAAAAAAATAATTATATAAAGTTCTCTGAACTCCAATTTTATCAAGTGCAAAATAACTGAGTTAAAAGGCTCAAAAATGAAATAAGGGGCAAAGACTCTAAAACTTCTGTTTTTCCACTAAAGACTCAGTAAAATAAAATTATTTCAAGTTATATTTTACATAGAAAATATAATTTAAAATTACTAGAGATAAATAATTTATAAAGTTTTACCATATATTAATATACAAAACAAACTACCTTCATAACTCTCTTTTAGTTTGGTCAGTATGGGATCATAAAATTTATGGTAGCAGGGCTTCCCTGGTGGCGCAGTGGTTGAGGGTCCGCCTGCCGATGCAGGGGACACGGGTTCGTGCCCCGATCCGGGAAGATCCCACATGCCGCGGAGCAGCTGGGCCCGTGAGCCATGGCCGCTGAGCATGTGCGTCCGGAGCCTGTGCTCCACAACGGGAGAGGCCACAACAGTGAGAGGCCTGCGTACCGCCAAAAAAAAAAAAATTATGGTAGCAGGAGTCTGATAGAATAAAAAGTAATTGTTTAGATATTGAAATATGAAAAGAAAGAAAAATACAATGACAGTACATAAATGTTTTTCACAAAAACTAGCAGTGATGGAAACAGCTAAAATGTACATTTCTGATTTCAATGAAACATGTATTTTTTTTTAAGGTTTGGGTACTGTTTTGCATGTCATTTGGCTAGTAGATTAGTCCTTACTATAACTATAATTCAGAGGTATTATAGTGTAATAGTCTTCAAAAAAATGGATAAATCCTAGTTTGTATCATTCTTTAGTTTTCAAGTCAAATGTGTTGCAATTTTTGACAAAAATATGAAGGCTGGGATTTTCCATTCTAGAAAACACATACTCCTCTCTTCCCCTTTGATCTTGCTGCTTAAAAGGTATAGTTATGCAATCATTTCAAGAAGGATACAAATCTTCCATAAATTGTAACTGAATTTTTCTTTTACAGAGTGCTAAGAAACAAACAAATTTTAATATAATGTTAAAATTAAATCCTCAAATATTTCTCTGGAACATTTAATTTTCTCATCTTAATGCTGTGTAGACTTTTATTTTGAGCTGTGAATGACAATGAGAGATGGTTTGTCACAATCAGTTCTCTATTGCACCTGAAATATAAAATAAAATTACCTACAAAAATTACATTTAATGAACTTTTCAGGAAAAGCAAGATAGGTTTTATTAGTTGTTTCTCAGTTGATGTTCCTTTATGAAATACACCAATTCATAGATTTTTGTAGTTGTGGAATAAACAAAATGAAAATATAACAAGAAATGGACTTTCTAATTCCTTTCAATGTCAAAGTAAGTTAACTTCTATATCTGTACCTGTGCTTTTATATTATTAAAATTTTCTTTTGTTTAATTTTTACTGTGTTAGATGTATTAGATTTCAAACTTGGCCCACTGTTAGTTCAAATTCTCTTTATCAAAAATATTTATATATTTTATATGCAGTATGGATAGATTCAGCTCATCATTTCTATCTCTGGATATCATATGAATTATTGTGTTTGTATCCCTTCTAGAATCTTGTCATCGCAAAATGTGATAACCATTACCTCTAAGGTTTCTCCAACATACTGATAATACAAATAATGTGCTCTGTGATATATTTTTAAAGACATGCCTTCACACAAGTCGTCATCAACTATTAAAACTTTAGAATTTGCATGACTGTTTTCATTGAGCCCATATATTGCAATTTCTTCATGGATAGTGTTGGAAAATTAAACGTCATGTTTTTAACATTCCCTGCTCACCAGGCATAATAATTTGTTCTCAAAGAAACTATTATTACATTTTTTCCTTCATAATGCTTCCAAGGGTTCCACATTATTATTTTTATCAAGACCACATGCTAGAGTTTGAAACATCTAATTTTTTACGTCTCTATAAATTTTGGATGCATTTGGCCACTGTGATCTTCAAGCCTTCTTTTTTTTCCCCCCAAATTATACCATATTAAGCGTCACACACATTTCTTGTAAATAACAACCTTGGCAAGGAAGTTAGGGTTATTTTGAGAACTCAAGGGCTCCTGCTTCTATCCCCTTGCATATCCACAGACCAATGAGAAATAACAAGATCAACTATGCCATTGGAATAGGAATTAAAAGTGAATTTCTTCTAGCCTACATATGTGGTTCCCACAGTACAGGCTCCTCACCTGTCCCTAGCAGGTCATCATTCAAAAATTGACAACATCAAAAAACTGCATAGGCAGAACACTAATATTTAACTTTGGAAACTTGATTCCCATTATTTCTAGACATAAGCAAACAAAGATCTCCTCATTTCTATCATACTCTTTAGAGTAATCAATGTTGTGTTAATTTTTTACACGTTTACTTCCTGCGGTAAGTCAAAAGCCCTTTGAGGGCTGAAATAATGACTCATTCATCTTTATTCTGAACACAGTAGTAGAAAAAAAAATAGTTGCTCTCACTTTATTGTTAACATATTTTTTGTCTCTAACTTCCAAATAAGCTGAATTATTTCCAAGTTAATAGCTGTCTTCTTAACAAAAAGCCTAATATCATATGTCACAAATTCTTGAATTCACAAACTCTCTAACATTAACATTAAGTTACCTGCTGGAATCAGCAGCCTAATAACTTTATTTTTCTTAAAGTAATTTTATGGTTGACACTTTTTGAAACTCGATGACCATTGTTTTTTATATAGTTTATGTGGTTACCTACTTTATCTTATAATTTCATAAACGTATTTTTTAAATTCCAGAACATCTGAGAGCATCCACATAGACACATAAATTGACCTAAATATTTCCTTCCTTACTATATTATTGTAATTATTTGCAGTTGCATACTGAGCATTTATTATTTTAGAGATCCTGACTGTTTAAAAGAAGGCAGCACATTTTAAGTGGTTTAACAATATTAATATCTGTCTTTATGATATAGTTAACTTTTGTATATTTGAGACTCCTATGATTCATTTATTCACAGTTTATAATAAGAAATGTATTGGGTTACTTGAACATGTATGATGGTAAAATATCTTAAAGAATTAATCAGTGATACCTACCACCTTTTTATTGATCTTGATATTAAGTGCTTACTAGTAGGAGGCACCTATTGTTATAAGGTTGTTTAGGATTATTATTGAGGAAATGTATAGAGAAAATAATTCAGTGTTTAGTTTTTATTTTATTATTTGCTTTTGCAATATACTTTATTAAGAAGGTAAATTAGATGCATTATATTAAATATTTTAGAAACTTCATAATAATCATATATATATGAAGTATATATACACATACACACACACACACATACTTTTGGAGGAAATAGTGTTTAAACTGAGACACTAGGGTAAAAAGGAACTAGTCATATCAAGAACTGGCCCAAGACCGTTCTAACAGAGGAATTAATAAGTACAAGGTTCCTGTGGTGAGAAATAACTGTCTGAGGGATACCCTACAAGGCCCTGAACAAGAAAGGACTATAGTAGACAAGAAAGGCTAGCTTCTGAACTCACAGAGTTGAAATCTACTGGTTGTGACAGACATTAGACAATTCATTATACAATTAGTATTTTAATTACACTTATAAGATAATTAGGTGCTGTGACAGATCATATTGTTTGGTAGTACCTGACAGTCTGAGGAAGGAACAAGTGATGAGGAACATCAGATGCAACTTCAGAAGCTGAAGGGCTCTAGATAAGAGTGTTCATGAATTCCAAAGATTTTAAGCAAATCATTTGGCAGCAAAATTTTATCTGAAATGATATAAACTATTCATAGCCTTTATTCGTCCCACTTAGTATGAATATTTACACATATTACTGGAAAAAGTTACCATTTTGAGTGTGTATGTTGATTCAGACTCTGCTGGGAGTGTTACATAAAGTCTAGAGGCTCCTAAATTCAAAAGAAACACATATAGCTTTGAGGTCTTCAGATAATAAGATGTAAACTTCTATTTTCAGGTTTTCCTTAAAAAGCCATTTAATGATATGCTAAGACTGAACCAGGAAGAAAAATGTTGCATATATGAAACAATGAAAGAATACTCAAAACAATCATGAAAAAGAACAATAAAGTTGAAGAACTCACCCTTCCCCATTTCAAAATCACTACAAAGATGCAATCAGCAAGATAATGTGGTACTGGCATAGGCCAGAAATAAAGATCAATGAAAAAGGACTGAGAGTCCAGAAACATACCATTACATTTATAGTCAATTGCTTTTGACAAGGATTATATGACAAATGAGGGGAAAATCACTATTTCCTGACAAATAATGTTAGGACAAAGGGATGTCAATATGCAAAGGAATAGAGTTGACCCTTCCATTATACCATATATGAAAACTAAGCTACAATGGATGATAGAGCAAAATATAAGAGCAAGAGCTATAAAACTCTTAGAAGAAAACATAGGAGTAAATATCTGTGACATTTATTAGGCAAGCCTTCTTAGATATGACATCAAAGGCAAAAACAACAAAAGAAATAAAAAGATAAATTAAACTTCATCAAACTGAAAATTTTTGTGCTTCAAAGGGCACCATCAAGAAAGCAAAAAGATAGCCTAAAAACAGTACTATTTGCAAAACATATCTGATGAGGAACTTGTATCTAGAATATAGGAAGAACTCTTACAACTTAATAATAAAAATGTAAGCAGCCTAATTTTTTAAAAAGTGGGCAAACTAGGCATTTCTCCATAGAAGGTATATAACCAGTAAGCACCTGAAAATGTGTTCAACCTAATTATCTATTAGGGGAATGCCAGTCAAAACCATAATTAGATAACAATTCACACCGGTTCGAATGACCATAATCAAAAAAACTAAAATGACAACAAATATTGGCAAAAACATGGAGAGATTGGAAACCCCATTCATTGCTTGTGGGAATGTAAAATGACACAGTCACTTTGGGAAAATGTTTGGTGGTACCTCAAAAAGTTAAACATATAATTATCATATGACCTAGAAATTTCGCTCCTAAATAAATAACAAAAGAATTGAAAATATTATTCCAACTATACTAATTATCATTTTAAATGTGAACTGAGTGAACACATCAGTTAAAAGACAAAAATTGTCAGAGTAGATAAAAAACCAAGACCCAACTATATGTGTCCACAAACTCAGTTTCAATATAAAACTCAACATAAGTTAAAAGATGGGAGAAGAATAATACATGATAACACTAATCAAAATAAGGCTGGAGTAGTTATGTTGATTTCAGACAAAGCAGAAGGGGACAGTTATGAGGGAGAACAAAGGCTGTTAAAGTAAACACAAATGAGTTAATTTTCCAACAAGACATAACAATCATAACTGTGTAGGCATCAAACCGAGTGTAGAAATACATGAAGAAAAACTGATGAACAGAAAGGAGAAACAGATAAATCTAATAACTGGAGACTTTAATGCCTTTCTCAGTACTTATCAAAATCATCAAAAACAAGACAAGTCAGAGAAATATTCACAATCAAAAGTTGCCTAAGTATGACTAACTCTAATGTGGTAGACTGGATGGGATCCAGGAACACAAAAAAGACATTAGAAAGGCCCTGTGAGGCACTGGGCATCCTGACTGCAAAGGAGAAGGTGAGAAATGAGCTGTTGACTGGAGCAGTGAGCAGCCTTGCTGAGCGTCAGAAAAGTGACCTAATAGAGCCAATCTGCAAGGAATGTAAAGGAAGGGTGAGATACAGCAACTTATTTATGGCTATAAAAGGGAGAGCTTGACAGGACCATACCACTGGACCGCTAGAAACTTTCCTGAGTGAATTACAACAGGAGAAAAATCAGACTTCTATGCAGTGGATGCTTGATGCATTTTTAGAAGCCTAAGCCATGCAGCTGACAGGGTCTTGGTGCTCTGGCTGGGTGTCAGGCCTGAGCCTCTGAGGTGGGAGGGCTGAGTTCAGGACATTGGTCCACCAAAGACCTCCTGGCCCAGCATAGTATCAATGGGTGAGGGCTCTCCCAGAGATCTCCATCTCAACACTAAGACCCAGCTCCACTCAATGATGAGCAACCTCCAGTGTTAGACACCCCATGCCAAACAGCTGCTAGCAAGACAGGAACACAACACTACCCATTAGCAGAGAGGCTGCCTAAAATCATATTAAGTTCACAAACATGCCAAAAACACCACTGGAAGTGGTCCTGCCAACCAGAAAGAAGATTCAGCCTCATCCACCAGAAAACAAACACCAGTCCCCCCCAACAGGAAGCCTACACAACCCAATGAACCAACCTTACTCATGGAGGCAGACACCAAAAACAACAACTACAAACCTGCAGCCTGAGAAAAGTAGACCTCAAACACAGTAAGAGAAGCAAAATGAGAAGACAGAGAAATAGCAGATGAAGGAGGAAGGTAAAAACTCACCACACCAAACAAATGAGGAGGAAATAGGCAGTCCACCTGAAAAAGAATTCAGAATAATGATAGTAAAGATGATCCTAAATCTTGGAAATAGAATGGAGAAAATACAAGAAATATTAAAGTAGGAACTAGAAGAACTAAAGAGCCAACAAACAATGATGAACAAAACAATAAATGAAATTTAAAATTCTCTAGAAAGAATCAATAGCAGAATAACTGAGGCAGAAGAATAGATAAGTGACCTGGAAGATAAAATACTGGAAAAAACTAGCACAGAGCAGAATAAAGAAAAATGAATGGAAAGAATTGAGGACAGTCTCAGAGACCTCTGGAACAACATTAAATATACCAACATTTGAATTATAGTGGGGAAGAAGAGGAGAAAAAAAAGGGACTGAGAAAATATTTGAAGAGATTATAGCTGAAAACTTCCCTAATATGGGAAAGGAAATAGTCAGTCAAGTCCAGGAAGCACAGAGAGTCCCATACAGGATAAATCCAAGGAGAAACACACCAAGACACATATTAATCAAATAATCAAAAATTAAATACAAATAAAAACTATTAAAAGCAGCAAGGGAAAAACAACAAATAACATACAAGGGAATCCCCATAAGGTTACAGCTGATCTTTCAGCAGAAACTCTGCAAGCCAGAAGGGAATGGCAGGACATATTTAAAGTGAAGAAAGGGAAAAACCTACAACCAGGATTACTCTATCCAGCAAGGATCACATTAAGATTCGAAAGAGAAATTAAAACATTTACAGACAAGCAAAAGTTAAGAGAATTCAGCACCACCTAACCAGCTTTACAACAAATGCTAAAGAAACTTCTCTGGGGAGGAAACACAAGAGAAGGAAAAGACTTAGAAAAACAAACACAAAACAAGAAAATGGTATTAGGAACATACATATCAATAATTACCTTAAATATAAATGGATTAAAAGCTCCAACCAAAAGACATAGACTAGCTGAATGGATACAAAAAAAAGACCCATATATATGTTGTCTACAAGAGACCCACTTCAGCCCTAGGGACACATACAGACTGAAACTGAGGGGATGGGAAAAGATTCCATGCAAATGTAAATCAAAAGAAATCTGGAGTAGCAATTCTCATATCAGACAAAATAGACTTTCAAATAAAGACTTTAACAAGAGACAAAGAAAGACACTACATAATGATCAAGGAATCAATCCAAGAAGAGGATATAACAATTGTAAATATTTATGCACCCAACACAGGAGCACCTCAATACATGAGGCAAATGCTAATAGCCATAAAAGGGGAAATCAACAGTAACACAATAATAGTAGGGGACTTTAACACTCCACTTTCACCAATGGACAGATCATCCAAAATGAAAATAAATAAGGAAACACAAGCTTTAAATGACACCTTAAATAACATGGGCTTAATTGATATTTATAGGACATTCCATCCAGAAACAATAGAATACACTTTCTTCTCAAGTGCTCATGGAATATTCTGCAGGATAGATTATATCTTGCATCAAAAAATCAAGCCTTGGTAAACTCAAGAAAATTGAAATCGTATCAAGTATCTTTTCCAACCTCGATGCTATAAGACCAGATATCAATTACAGGAAAAAACTGTAAAAAATACAAACATAGGGAGGCTAAACAATACACTACAAATAACCAAGAGATCACTGCAGAAATCAAAGAGGAAATCAAAGAATACCTAGAAACAAATGACAATGAAAACATGGCAGCCCAAAACCTTTGGGATGCAGCAAAAGCAGTTAAAAGATGGAGGTTTATAGCAATACAACCCTACCTCAGGAAACAAGAAACAACTCAAACAAACAACCTAACCTTACACCTAAAGCAATCAGAGAAAGAAGAAGAAGAAGAAAAAAAACCCCAAAGTTAGCAAAAGGAAAGAAAACGTAAAGACCCAATCAGAAAGAAATGAAAAAGAAATGAAGGAAATGATAGCAATATCAATAAAACTAAAAGATGGTTGTTTGAAGAGATTAGCAAAATTGATAAACCCTTAGCCAGATTCCTCAAGAAAAGAAGGGAGAAGACTCAAATCCATAGCATTAGAAATGGAAAAGGAGAAGCAACAACTGACACTGAAGAAATACAAAGGATAATGAGAGATTACTAGAAGCAACTCTATGCCAATAAAATGGACAACCTGGAAAAAATGGACAAATTCTTAGAAATGCATAACCTGCCAAGACGGAATCAGGAAGAATTAGAAAATATGAACAGACCAATCACAAGCACTGAAATTGAGACTGTGATTAAAAATCTTCCAACAAACAAAAACCCAGGACCAGATGGCTTCACAGGTTAATTCTATCAAACATTTAGAGAAAAGCTAACACCTGTCCTTCTCAAACTCCTTCAAAATATAGCAGAGGGAGGAAAACTCCCAAACTCATTCTACGAGGCCACGATCACCCTGATACCAAAACCAAAGATGTCAGAAAAAAAGAAAACTACAGGTCAACATCACTAATGAACATAGATGCAAAAATCCTCAACAAAATACTAGCAAACAGAATTCAGCAGCACATTAAAAGGATCATACACCACAATCAACTGGGGCTTATCCCAGGAATGCAAGGATTCTTCAATATACACAGATCAATCAATGTGATACACCACATTAACACATTGAAGGAGAAAAACCATATGATCATCTCAATAGATGCAGAGAAAGCTTTCGACAAAATTCAACACCCATTTATGATAAAAACCCTGCAGAAAGTAGGCATAGAGGGAACTTTTCTCAACATAATAAAGGCCATATATGACAAGCCCACAGCCAATATCATTCTCAACTGTAAAAAACTGAAGCCATTTCCACTAAGATCAGGAGCAAGACAAGGTTGCCCACTCTCACCAGTATTATTCAACATAGTTTTGGAAGTTTTAGACACAGAAATTAGAGAAGAAAAGGAAATAAAAGGAATACAAATCGGAAACGAAGTAGTAGAACTGTCACTGTTTGCAGATGACATGGTACTATACATAGAGAATCCTAAAGATGCTACCAGAAATCTACTAGAGCTAATCAATGAATTTGGTAAAGCAGAAGGATACAAAATTAATGCACAGAAATCTCTTGCATTCCTATACACTAATGATGAAAAATCTGAAAGAAAAATTAAGGAAACACTCCCATTTACCACTGCAACAAAAAGAATAAAACACCTAGGAATAAACCTACCTAAGGAGACAAAAGACCTGTATGCAGAAAACTATAAGACACAGAAGGAAGAAATTAAAGGTGATACAAACAGATGGAGAGATATACCATGTTCTTGGATTGGAAGAATCAACATTGTGAAAACAACTATACTACTGAAAGCAATCTACAGATTCAACATAATCCCTATCAAACTACCACTGGTATTTTTCACAGAACTAGAACAAAAAATTTCACAATTTGTATGGAAACACAAAAGACCCTGAATAGCCAAAGCAAACTTGGGGAAGAAAAAAAGAGCTGGAGGAATCAGGCTCCCTGACTTCAGACTATACTACAAAGCTATAGTAATGAAGACAGTATGGTACTGGCACAAAAACAGAAATAGAGATCAATGGAACAGGATACAAAGTCCAGAGATAAACCCAGGCACGTGGTCATCTTATCTTTGATAAAAGATGCAAGAATATACAATGGAGAAAAGACAGCCTCTTCAATAAGTGGTGCTGGGAAAACTGGCCAGCTACATGCAAAAGAATGAAATTAGAATTCTCCCTAACACCATACACAAACATAAAGTGAAAATAGGTTAAAGACCTAAATGTAAGGCCAGACACTATAAATCTCTTAGAGGAAAACACTGGAAGAACACTCTATGACATAAATCACAGTAAGATCCTTTTTGACCTACCTCCTAGAGAAAAGGGAAAAAAACAAAAATAAACAAAGGGGACCTAATGAAACATAAAAGCTTTTGCACAGCAAAGGAAACCATAAACAAGATGAGAAGACAACTCTCAGAGTGGGAGAAACTATTTGCAAATGAAGCAACTGACAAAGGGTTAATCTCCAAAATATACAAACAGCTCATGCAGCTCAATATCAAGAAAACAAACAATCCAATCCAAATACGGGAAGAAGACCTAAATAGACATTTCTCCAAAGAAGATATACAGATTGCCAACAAACACATGAAAGGATGCTCAACATGACTAATCATTAGCAAAATTGAAATCAAAACTACAATGAGGTATCACCTCACACAGGACAGAATGGCCATCATCAAAAAGTCTAAAAACAATAAATGCTGGAGAAGGTGTGGAGAAAAGGGAGCCATCTTGCATTGTTGTTGGGAATGTAAATTGATACAGCCACTACGGAGAACGGTATGGAGTTTCCTTATAAAACTAAAAATAGAACTACCATATGACCCAGCAATCCCACTACTGGGTATATACTGTGAGAAAACCATAGTTCAAAAAGAGTCATGTACCACAATGTTCATTGTAGCACTATTTACAATCGCCAGGACATGGAAGCAACATAAGTATCCATCGACAGATGAATGGATAAATAAGATGTGGCACATATATACAATGGAATATTACTCAACCATGAAAAAAAACAAAATTGAGTTATGTGTAGTGAGGTGGATGGACCTAGAGGCTCTCATACAGAGTGAAGTAAGTCAGAAAGAGAAAAACACATACTGTACGCTAACACATATACATGGAATCTAAAAAAAAAAACCCGAAATGTTTCTGAAGACCCTAGGGGTAGGACAGGAATAAAGATGCAGTCGTAGAGATTGCACTTGAGGACATGGGGAGGGGGAAGGGTAAGCTGGGATGAAGTGTGAGAGTGGCATGGACATATATACACTATCAAATGTAAAATAGATAGCTATTGGGAAACAGATGCATAGCACAGGGAGATCAGCTTGGTGCTTTGTGACTCCCCAGAGGGGTGGGATAGGTAGGGTAGGAGGGAGACGCAAGAGGGAGGGGATATGGGGATATATGTATACATATAGCTGATTCACTCTGTTATACAGCAGAAACTAAGACAGAATTGTAAAGCAATTTTATTCCAATAAGGATGTTAAAAAAAAAACAAATAAAAAGAACCAGACCATGCTGGCACCCTAAAACAAAAAAAGACGTTAGATAAAAATTAAAGAGTGTGTCCTTTATTTAATAACAATTTATTGATATTGGTTCAATAGTGGAGACACATGTACCAGTCTAACATAAGATATAAACACTAGGGGAAACTGTGTGTAGGAAGTTTATACAATTGTTTCTGCTTTTCTGCAAATCTAAAACTCTCCTAAAATAGTAAGTTTACTAAAAAATAAACAGGGTATAAATAAAAATTTAGACATCTCTAACTTTGAAAATGGAGAAAAAGGAGATCAGATTTAAAGAGTTCAAACATTCTTACATTATTAAGAAGGAACCTAGAAGAAGAAATGATAAATGTGCTTTGTTAAATTAGGTATGATACATTAACCTTCTTAATAGCCTGTTTTCCTACAAAAATGGGAGGAGATATATCGCTAAAGAAAGCAATCTCAGCAGTTGTCTTATGAACCCAACCAACTGTAACTGTTTTTGGTTTCTCCCATGCATCTCTAGTGATCTGAGAGAGCACTGCCCTTTACTGCCAATCTAATCTCTTTTTTAATGGGAAGACATCAATTCCCATTGTTACTTCCAATAATATAGGAGCAGTGGTGAATATTTGAGAATGAATTGCCTAGAAACTACTATTGCAATACCAAAGCTCTCAATCTTTTGGTTTTCTCTAGACCGCTCCTTCCCCTGTAATCACTTTGTGATACAGAACACACTTCATAGTGCTTCTACCTTCTATGGCAGTCCTCTTTCATTCCCATGCTGATGTAACTGCTTCTTCAATTACATCTCATCTGCTTGTCACTGTTCAACTGTATTCCATATATTATGTTATTAACACTTCTCCTGTGATTTTTGGGTATTTTCTATGGGAAGGAACGGCTGGTGGGGGCGGGGAAGGGGGCTGGTGTTGCATCTATCATTTTTAAACAGTAATCCTTTCCACACAAATATCCATGTTTGAGTCATTCTCTGCGTAGTACCTCTGGAGCTCCTGCTCAATGGGGCATTTAGCTTAAATCAATATTTTTATAAGATGCTTTTGCAACTCAAGTTGCATGAGCTTTAAAAGACAGGAAAATAGGAACTGGAAATTGGGCAATGTTACATAGTAATGAGCATTAGCAGCGCTAAGTGACCCTGATCACATCACAATTTTGTTTCAGGGCTTTGACTGTAAATGACTCTAATAATAGATTTTGTTGGTCATAAGCACAAGAAGTATCATTATTAAACTATTTATAGAAATAATATACAAATTTTATGTAAAAGCAAGATGCAATATTTAAAAAGGTTTTTAAATGACATTTATTTTTATATATCAGTAATTTTAAAAAGTATATATATGCTTAATATACTACCAATAAAAATTGAGTTATAATTTTAAAAAATCTATCTCTATAAAATATAGTTTTAAATTAGTGTTTATTTTATTCAACATATTATACTATGACACAATGATCAAATGTAGTACTGAAACTGTATGCCACTAAGTTTAACTTTCCAAATACTGTCTCTTTGAAATTAAGGAATTAGATAAGGAGATTAACCTTCTTTAGTAAATATCTATATTCTCTAGTGGTACTAAAATGCTGTGGAATAATCAGTAGGATGGCTTACTTCAAAATAGGTGCACTTTTCCCTTTTGTTTTTATTAAACAAGTGAATTCATATTATTCTTTATGAGGCTGCATTAATAGTTGGGAATGCAAATATTTATTTCTCAAAGTGTCTCTTTTTTTCTTCCATATATATCAGGAGAAGCTCACTATATAAAAGACTGTAAATGAAACCATAATAAAATGATACAACTATTTCTTACTTGCCATGATACTTCTTTCCTTAAAATAATCCACAGCCTTTATATATGTGCCTATTTTTATAAGATTATGATCCAAATAAGATCAAATTGCCTGGCTACTGTATTATTAATCTCCAAGATATATAAATTTCTCAATGATTACAAATGAATTAAAAAATATTAATTTTTAATATCATCCTCCTTCAGGTTGAATATTACTGTCATTTCTGTTTTCATACCCGAAGACATGCCAAAATAAATGATTAAATAAAAACATAAATATTTAATATTACATTACAATGCGTAAAAAGAGTAAGACTATGTGTGAAAATTAACATCAGATCATATACATTTTTCATCTAAAATGACCCAGTGTTAATAATGATACTGCTTGAATCAATGAGATGATAAGGTCAAGGAAAAATTTGATTACTAGATTAAATTTGTAAGCTTTGTTTTTATGTAAAGCCACATACAATCTTAACAACAAACCACAAATACAGACTAAAGTCAATGTGATTATATATCCACATCTATTTCAATAGCAGTCCATTCTCAGAAAAAGTTGTGTCAACATGTCAGTGATGATAGGAAGCATTGGCTATCAACACAAAAGCATCACCTCTACAGCAAGAACAAAGCATAATGTCCTCTAAATATTGAGTTGGTAAACTTACATCTTCACTTTTAAACTTTCATCCAAACTTTTCTATTCCTACTATCCTAATTCAAGAGAAAGTATCTCTTACCTGGACCATCATAATTTCTTTTTTTTTTTTGAATTTTATTTTATTTATATTTTTATATAGCAGGTTCTTATTAGTTATCTACTTTATACATATTAGTGTATATATGTCAGCCCTAATCTCCCAATTCATCACTCCACCACCACTTTCCCCCCTTGGTGTCCATATGTTTGTTCTCTACATCTGTGTCTCTATTTCTGCCCTGCACAATTTATTTCTTAAACTTCAACCTCTTACTCTATAATGTTTCTTTTACCTCTCTGAGAAGTCAGTATCTGAAAAATAGACATTACAATCAAAAATACCTTTCCAATTATGTTAGATTCTTCATCAGAAGCTTGTAATGGTGGCTCACTGCTGAAACTAACAGTTTGCCAATCTTGTTGCATTTTATTAAAGTCACCATGGGAACTTAAAAAGAAACAAAAAACAAACAGTAAGCCATAGCCCAATCTCAGAAATTCTGGTTTATTTGGCCTGAGGTAAAGCCCATGTAAAGTATTTTCTAAAATCTCCCTAATGAGGGGGCAGGGTGGAGAATGACTGGATTTGAGTTTGAAGTCCCCAATCCATAGAAATATAATGTTCTTCCTCATTATTTTTAGTTTAGTTGCATATTATAAACTATCAACACCCTCAACCACAACATGCTGCTCAAGGTCCCTGAGTCTAGTCTTAATGTTTTCTCTGGACTAATTATTCTCTCCAATTCCTTCACTAACAACCCAAATCCTTCTAATTGTTAAAGGACCAGTTTAAGACATAGCATGATGAAACGTGATTTAATCACTTTTATCTACAAAAGGACACATGTACCCCAATGTTCACTGCAGCACTATTTACAATAGCCAGGACATAGAAACAACCTAAATGTCCAATGACAGATGAATGGACAAAGAAGATGTGGTACATGTATACAATGAAATATTACTCAGCCATAAAAAGGAACGAAATTGGGTCATTTGTAGAGATGTGGATGGACCTAGAGTCTGTCATACAGAGTGAAGTAAGCCAGAAAGAGAAAAACAAATAGCGTGTATTAATGCATATATGTGGAATCTAGAAAAGTGGTACAGATGAACCTACTTGCAGGGCAGGCATAGAGAAGCAGACATAGAGAACAGACATGTGGATGTGGATGGGGGAGGGAAAGCTGGGATGAATTGGGAGATTAGGATTGACATATATACACTACTATGCATAAAATAGATAGCTAGTGGGAACATGCTATAAACTACAGGAGGCTCAGCTTGGTGCTGTGATGTAGGAGGGAGGTCCAAGAGGGAGGGAATATAGGTATACATACAGCTGATTCACTTCATTGTATAGCAGAAACTAACACAACATTGTAAAGCAGTGTTGTAAAGCAATACTCCAATAAAAAATAAAATAAAAATCATCTATTATTAATTTTATCTAGATCTTTGTGTTTACATATTGATATTTCCCAATTGATTGCAAACTCTGTTGTGGCTAGCATAACAGCTTCAGTTGTTCAGTAAAGTTCTCTCAGTACTTTATTTTATTTTATAATGTTACCGAGTCCAAGCTCACTCTGCTTGCTGCACAACAGGCCAATAAATCGGGAGACGAGGTTTTGAAGCAAGGAGTATGGCTTTATTCGGAACTCCAGCAGACAGAGAAGATGGCAGACTAATGTGTCCAAAAAACCATCTTATGGGAGTTTGGATGCCAGTTTCTTTTAGAGAACAGAGAGTGGGAGGAGGTGGGGAAGTAAAGTAAAAAGGCCTTAAGTCTAGCAAATATCTCCTGGAATTGCCCAGAGGAGAGGGGATGTGGATGTGTTAATTTCTTCAGGCAGAGGGGCAGAGTTCCCCGAGGCAGGCCATTATGTATAGACAGTATCCTTTTAGTGAACAAAGCAATGGGAAGCAAAGGTTAAAGTATAAGAAACAGATCAAACATGGAGTCAGGATTGGCTCTTCCCTGTTACAATAATATTGATTGGACTTGGCACAAACCTATCAGTATTACAGAAGTCAGGTTACATCTGGGTTTTCTTAATTTCTGTCACACACATATATTGCCTTCTTCATATACACATTATATATAACAAGTATAGTATGATCTATTTAATATCTGATTTATATTGATTCATGTTTTTACTTAAGTATATTTATCTTAAAAGAAACTTTGTAATCTTGCTGTAAATACAAAACTAATATTTCTGGCTATAAAAAAAAGTATAACAAGAAATGTTATTCACCTGGATCTGACCCAATATCATAGTTTTCATCTTTTTGTAAGGAAAATATCAAGTTTTATAAAGTTGCTTTTGAGTCTGGTCATTTGTCCTTGACTTATCAGAAAAACTGAAAGATTAAAAAGGTCATTATTTGTAACTCTTTAAAATGTGATTTATATTTAACGTTATTTAATGCTTTATCAGTGTGCTATCTAAAAGTATTTGATGTATCAAGAGGACTATTACATGATTTTATATATATATATTTTTTTATGAATTTATTTATTTTTGGTCACATTGGGTCTTCGTTGCTGTGCATGGGCTTTCTTTAGTTGTGGCGAGTGGGACTACTCTTCCTTGCAGTGCATGGGCTTCTCACTGCAATGGGTTCTCTTGTTGTGGAGTATGGGCTTTAGGCATGCGGGCTTCAGTAGCTGTGGCTCGCGGGCTCTAGAGCGCAGGCTCAGTAGTTGTGGTGCGTGGGCTTAGCTGTTCTGCGGCATGTGTGGTCTTCCTGGATCAGGGCTTGAACCCGTGTCCCCTGCACTGACAGGCAGATTCTTAACCACTGCACCACCAGGGAAGTCTCACGATTTTACATATGAACTTTAAAAATGTTCAACTGACAGTAACTCAAATACACCACACAGTATAAATTTTTCACCTGAAGTCATTCCAGACATGACTATATTTTTAATATCCATGTTTCTATAGAACTGCCTTTTATAAAGGAAAATTCAAGACTCCCTTTAGTGATTCTGGAGTATATGTTCAGTTTTTCACCTATCTATATCCCCCCAAGTCTGTAACTCAAGTTTCCAGAGCGGAAAAAAAGGGAGTAAAATTTTAGAAAGGTGTTAGACTGCAATATATTTTACATTTGTTAAAGTGTTCTTTGGGCACCCAGAGATTTAAAGAAAATCTTTTTCAACAGAGCCATTTGTCTACAATTGTTGAGTAACAGCATTTTATAGGGTCTAATCACCTTAGCTTTTGAATAGCCAACATGCTAAGTGATATATTAACTTCAGCTTGAGGAGTTAATTGGAAGCAGTTGAGACAGTTTTAAAAATCCCCAATTTTTAATGTAAAAGGTGTTGAAAACAGATATTTGTGAAGATAGTTCAAAAGATAATTTAAAATACATTATAACTTGTTAAAAGAAAGGTTGGTCAATGCAATAGCTATACTCTCTCAGATATAAATTTTTTTTTTTCACATTTATTTTTAACAGTGGACCAATTATGCAAAAAGCTCCTTTCTGGTTTTCTCCCTTGGTATAACTAGCATTTTCTAGTGGCTTCTTAGGAAAATGTATCATATAAACCAGGCATCTAGACACATTTTTTTTTTTTTTGCGGTACGCGGGCCTCTCACTGTTGTGGCCTCTCCCTTTGCGGAGCACAGGCTCCGGACGCGCAGGCTCAGTGGCCATGGCTCATGGGCCCAGCCGCTCCGCGGCATGTGGGATCTTCCCAGACCAGGGCACGAACCTGTGTCCCCTGCATCGGCAGGCGGACTCTCAACCACTGTGTCACCAGGGAAGCCCTCTAGATACATTTTAAAAGCCCATTGAGTCCTCCCACAAATAGGGAAATACCCTTATATTATTACTGTCTGCTTCAAGAAATTGGAAATTTAAAATGGAAGTATTCCTTTCTGAGTATAAAACTATAAAATCAGTACTTAATGGGTCAAAACAATGTTACATAAGACTTTAAAAGAAATGTAAAGAATCTTTGGTTGTATGACTTGAATGCAAGTTGTTTCAAGTCATTATTATGCATAAATAAAGAATTTGACATTAAAATGAGGTGTTTGAATGCCACGGAAAAAAATCCAAAAGATTGTGAAAGGAATCTAAGAAACAAATGTTGATGGTATTTTCTAGCCTTCACTGGATACTGGAAAGGGCTCCAACTCCAGAATAGGAGTTTAATGTGGCAAGCATGTCCCTAACATAAAGATAACTGTTACGGACAATTTTAACTTCTTCAATTTAGCTATAAAGATTATTCATTCAATTACATTCCCTGATTTTTTTCCCCACGTTTGCAAACTAAACTGTAATTAAAGCTAATTGGCTTGTTATTGTCTGTATTTCTACAGGAAGGTAGTATGAGTTCTTATTTTACATCCTGCCATATATGTGCAATTTTAAGGCAATGAGCATTGAAGTGGCTTCAAATTCAGCATAACATCTTTTTATTAACTGCTATTTTTTATCAGTTTAAAAATAATAGTCAAGGGCTTAACCAAGACCATGCTACACTCTCTCTCTGTATCTAGAACACTTGAATAGGGCAAGATTATAAGGCTCTGAGTGAATGCTAATGTTAATAGTGGGAAATTGGATTAGTAAATACTATTGAGGATAAAAATAAAATGAGAAATTGAGTGATAAAATTCAGGAAGTGAAAACAAATTCTGCATGGGAATACTTATTGCAATAATATGACAGAGTCAAATAATTGAAAAGGCAAGATTGCACAGGGTATACTCATGCAAGGCTTTAGTAAAGGTAATGGATATGGAGAAGTAGGGGAAAAAAGGCACAAGCAATAGTAGAGAAGTCCAAAGATTTCCAAACACAGTTCTCCAAAGTCCTTTATCCATCACAGAGGTCATACTTTGGTTGTGGATTAGGAACCACCAAAGTATGTGCAGTATTTCTCAGTTCCACAGGAGCCCATACAGGAGTTTACTAAGGGATCTTTTTTTAAATTGTTTTTTAATTGAAGTATAGTTGACTTACAACATTATGCTAGTTTCACACATACAGCATAGTAATTCCATGTTTATAGAATATATTCCATACAAAGTTATTATAAAATATTGACTATATTACATGTGCTGTACATTATATCCTTGTGACTTAGTTATTTTACACCTAGTAGTTTCTGCCTCTTAATCCCCTTTACCTAGTTTTTGCCCCTCCACTGCCTCTCTCCCCTCTGATAACAACTTGTTTGTTCTCTGTGTCTGTATTTCTGTTTTGTAATATTTGTTCATTTGTTTTATTTTTGATATTCCACATATAAGTGAGAATATACAGTATTTATCTTTCTATGTCTGATTTATTTCAGTAAGTATAACACCTTCCAGATCCATCTGTGTCATCACAAATGGCAAAATTTCATTCATTTTTATGGCTGAGTAATGTTCCATTGTGTGTGTGTGTGTGTGTACCACATCTCCTTTCTCTATTTATCTGTTGATGGACCCACAGTGTGTCTATAATCTTGGCTATTGTAAATAATGC
This sequence comes from Neophocaena asiaeorientalis asiaeorientalis, assembly GCF_003031525.2. Taxonomy (NCBI): domain Eukaryota; kingdom Metazoa; phylum Chordata; class Mammalia; order Artiodactyla; family Phocoenidae; genus Neophocaena; species Neophocaena asiaeorientalis. The sequence goes on along the minus strand of NW_020172316.1, from coordinate 883,062 downwards.
TGCTATGAACATAGGGGTACATATTTCTTTTCAAACTGATGTTTTTGTTTTCTTTGGGAAAATACAAAGAAGTAGAATTGCTGGATCTTATGGTAGTTCTATTTTAAATTTTTTGAGGAATCTCCATACTGTTTTCCATAGTGGCTGCACCAATTTACGTTCCAACCAACAGTGCATGAGGTTCCCTCTTCTACTGAGGGGTCTTTTATACCCCATTGGTCACTTGGCTAAGGCTGGGCTCAGTATCTGTTAAACCAGGAATAGACTATCAATGTCTACTTCTGTAAACAATGGAGACAAGTTAGTACCATGTGCTCCCAGGAGAGTTTTGAATTTTAAACAGCACATTATAAATCATTAGCTAGTACAGCTCATTCTTTTCTTGGCCAAATGATAAATATCAGACTTCCCCCGAGATAAGCATGAAGCTGCCCCAGTCCAGCGATAAGATAACTCTGTCCTTGCAATCTCATAAAAGACTGAATGATGTGAATCTGGAAGAATAACTTAAGCATCAGCCCTCAGTGTGCAAATTATTTTATAGGCCTTTTGGCCCCTATCATGATCATTCTGAAAGAACCTAAAGAAATCAAAGCTAAACCTTATATTGAGGTATAATACAACACAGCCACATAGTACTTAGCTCAAAATTCAAAGGAGACTTAGTATAAATAAATCTATAAAATATTGACTGGTTACCACAGTAAATTATCAATAAATAATACCTACAACCTAACACAAACCACTCCAAAATTTCAGACCCATAATTACAAACCAACACTATAAAACAGTGTGTTTCATACCTTGACTACAGGTAAATGTTGTGGCAGTATTTTAACAAAACAGTTCAGGCCAATTCCAGGTCTACTGAAATTAACCTTTACAGTGCACAGTCCATGAGATAAAGGGCTTAACAATCAAGTAAAATAAAGGATAAGTAAATTAAGTAAAAATAATGACTACATGTATCAAACATCTACAATTTTTGAGGTCCTGTGCTAAAAGCTTTGCATTAATCTCCCTTTTAATCTTATAGCAACACTGTATAACTTCTTACCACTTTTCCTCCCAGCTTTGTTGAAGTATAGTTTATATACAATGAGATTCAACAATTTCAAGTGTACAGTGTGATGAGTTCTGGAAATTGTATATTGTCATGTAACAATTTACAATTGACACCTGAGAATTGAAAAATAATTTTCATTCTGGTTTCTCCATAGAAAACAGATATTAAGACTGCATGTCTAGGATATTCAGTATAAGGACAAGCCAGTGTAAACATGGCTATTTTCAAGATGAATACTGAAATATTACATTTAGCCTTACTGTTAGGTAACATTTTTTTATGAGTAATCATGCTATGTTTTCTAATTCTTAGATAAAAGAAATTGTTCCTTTTTTTAAGAATGAAAGAATTTAGTCATTTTCTTACTCACCTGGGAATTGGCTAATCATCCATCTGGGTAGAAGGTTCTAACACAATGCACACATTTGCATTCTGAGTTTGGAAAAAATTTTAAAGAGATTTTGAAACACTGGGAATACATATTGTTGGGAAATACTCTTATGGAGAATGCCTTGCATCCATGGAAAGTCATGGGCCATGATCTACTAGGGTAGATGAGCCAACATACCTAAAAAATAAAATAAGTTTAAAATGAAAACAGATTTTTTTCCCAATGTGCAACAACTATGTCAACTAATATATTGTTTCTTGCCTTATTTCATCATATATTTACTATTTCCTTATGATAGCCTTCTTTTTGCAGCATTTAGAGTATATTTTGCAAAATTGGTACATTTTTTAATCTCTTTCACCTGTTTCACCCCTCCAACCCCCTTCCCCTCTGGCAACCACCCATTTGTTCTCTGTATCTATGAATCTGTTTTCACTGTGTTTTGTTTGTTTTGCTTTTTAGACTTCACATATAAGTGAGATCATATAGTATTTGTCTTTCTCCATCCGTCTGACTTATTTCACTTAGCATAAAACTGCCTAGATCCATCAATGTGATCACAATAGCATTTTGTTATGAAGTTAAATTTATAACTACCATATGACCCAACAATTCTACTCCTAAGTATTTACCCCAAAGAAATGAAAACATGCCCATGTAAACACTTTTACAAAAATTGTTTATACATCATAGCCTGAAGCTGAAAATGACCCAAATGCCCATCAACTGGTGAGCAGATAAATTTATTACATATAAAATTTATTACATCTACTACTACTCAGCAATAAAACAATGAGCAATTTAAAGCCTAGTTATTCTGAAGCTGGTTAGGGCCTAAATCCATTCAGTTTTTGGCAGAAACTTGCTGAGGTAGAATCCAGGGCCTAAGCATTTTAAAGCCTAGTTATTCAGAAGCCAGGTAGGGGCTAAATCCACTTCAGTTTTAGTCAGAAACTGGGTGAGGTAGAATCCAGGGCCTAAGCATTTTAAAGCCTAGTTATTCAGAAGACGGGGGCTTCCGGGAAGATGGCGGAAGAGTAAGACGCGGAGATCAACTTCCTCCCCACAGATACACCAGAAATACATCTACACGAGGAACAACCCCTACAGAACACCTACTGAACGCTGGCAGAAGACCTCAGACCTCCCAAAAGGCAAGAAACCCCCCACGTACCTGGGTAGGGCAAAAGAGAAAAGAATAAACAGAGACAAAAGGATTGGGACAGGACCTGCACCAGTGGGAGGGAGCTGTGAAGGAGGAAAGGTTTTCACACACTAGGAAGCCCCTTCACGGGCGGAGACTGTGGGTGGCGGGGTGGGAGCTTCGGAGACGCGGAGGAGAGTACAGCAACAGGGGTGCAGAGGACAAAGTGGAGAGATTCCCGCACAGAGGATCAGGGCCGACCGGCACTCACCAGCTCGAGAGGCTTGTCTGCTCACCCGCGGGGTGGGCAGGGCTGGGAGTTGAGGCTCGGGCTTCGGTCGGAGCACGGGGAGAGGACTGGGGTTGGCAGCGGGAACACAGCCTGCTGGGGGTTAGTGCGCCACGGCTAGCCGGGAGGGAGTCCAGGGAAATGTCTGGACCTGCCGAAGAGGCAAGAGACTTTTTCTTCCCTCTTTGTTTCCTGGTGCGCAAGGAGACGGGATTAAGAACGCTGCTTAAAGGAGCTCCAGAGATGGGCGCGAGCCGCTGCTAAAACCGCGGATCCCAGAGGCGGGCATGAGACGCTGAGGCTGCTGCTGCCGCCAGCAAGAAGCCTGTGTGTGAGCACAGGTCACTATCCACAGCCCCCTTCCGGGGAGCCTGTGCAGCCTGCCACTGCCAGGGTCCCAGGATCCAGGGACAACTCCCCGAGAGAACGCACGGCGCGCCTCAGGCTACTGCAATGTCACGCCGGCCTCTGCCGCAGCAGGCTCACCCCGCACTCTGTGCCCCTCCCTCCCTGCGGCCTGAGTGAGCCACAGCCCCAGAATCAGTGGCTCCTTTAACCCCGTCCTGTCTGAGCGAAGCACAGATGCCCTCCGGCGGCCTACACGCAGAGGTGGGGCCAAATCCAAAGCTGAGCCCCCGGGAGCTGTGAGAAAAGAGAGAAAAGGAAATGTCTCCCAGCAGCCTCAGAAGCAGCGGATTAAAGCTGCACAATCAACTTGATGTACCCTGCATCTGTGGAATACATGAATAGACAACGAATCATCCCATATTGAGGAGGTGGACTTTGAGATTAAGGTCCTGTATGCAGAAAATTATAAGACACTGATGAAAGAAATTAAAGATGATACAAATAGATGGAGAGATATACCATGTTCTTGGATGGGAAGAATCAACATTGTGAAAATGACTCTACTACCCAGAGCAATCTACAGATTCAATGCAATCCCTATCAAACTACCACTGGTATTTTTCACAGAACTAGAACAAAAAATTTCGCAATTTGTATGGAAACATAAAAGCTTTTTATTTTATATTGGAGAGAGCCAATTAACAATGTTGTGGTAGTTTCAGGTGCACAGCAAAGGGACTCCGCCATACATATACATGTATCCATTCTCCCCCAAACTCCCCTCCCATCCAGGCTGCCATATACCATTGAGCAGAATTCCCTGTGCTATACAGTAGGTCCTTGTTGGTTATCCTGTCTAAATATAGCCATTTGTACAAACTCCCTATCTCCCCCTCCATCCTTCCCCCTCTCCAGGAAACCATAAGCTCATTCTCTAAATGTCCATTGACAGAGGAATGGATAAAGATATAGTACATATATACAATGGAACATTACTCAGCCATTAAAAAGAATGAAATTGGGCTTCCCTGGTGGCGCAGTGGTTGAGAGTCCACCTGCCAATGCAGGGGACATGGGTTCGTGCCCCGGTCCGGGAAGATGCCACATGCCGCGGAGCGGCTGGGCCTGTGAGCCATGGCCGTTGAGCCTGCACGTCCGGAGCCTGTTGCTCCGCAACGGGAGAGGCCACAACAGTGAGAGGCCCACATACCGCAAAAAAAAAGAATGAAATAATGCCATTTGCAGCAACATAGATGGACCTAGAGATTGTCATACTGATTGAAGTAAGTCAGACAGTGAAAGAGAAATATTTTATGATATCCCTTATATGCAGAATCAAAAAAGAAATAATGCAAATGAACTTATTTACAAAACAGAAACAGAGTCAGAGATTTAGAGAAAGAGAATATATTTAGACTATATTTCACATTGATATTATAGCACTGAGCCAATTTTTAATTTTATTATTCCTACAAATGATCTGGACTAAAATGTATAAAATTACCTGTACTAATTAAGGTTCTCAAATTAAGTAATGAAAGTGAAGTTTTAATTTAAATCTTGGACTTTGAAACAACCTACAAAAATAGTAAATTTGATATGAATGAGTTAAAGTTCCTCAGGATCTCCTTTGTGTGTGTTTCTTTGTGTGTGTTTGTGCTTTGTGCGTGTGTGAGAGAGAGGGTAGATAACCCTGTCGTTGTTTTAGATGTGCACAACGTCTTCCCCACTCTCTCATGTTGTGGTCTCATTTTCAAATGCCTTAACTTCACATAGATCTACAGTGAAACATATTGTCAATCTCTCAGTTCTTTCGTGGGGAGAAATGGGTACAAAGTATACCATATGCCCTCTTACTCAACAAGCTACCTTAATGAACTATAAGCAGACAATCTGTACTGAGTATAAATCAGTTTGTACAAAGTATTGAATCAGTTTCTATGAAAATTCTTAATATGAAATATATTGAACTTAAAATTATTTCTAAATAATTTCAATCTTATATTATCACTGATCATCTCCTTTATTTAGCACCTTGCAACCCACAAAATTTTTATTCTTCACAGCTCTACATGGTAGATATTTTTATTATCTCCATTTCAAATATATGGAAGCATAGGTACAAGGATAAGTAACTAGATCAAAGCAGTACAGCTAGAAAATAATTGGGTCAGGATTTGAACACAAGCAGTTGCCCCCAGAGTTGGTACACTTAACCTGAAAATATACTAATTCGATTCTTAAATATTTATAAACCATCTTAAAATCTGTACTCTTATTGCCAATAGAGACTACCCCAAATAAACAAATACTTTGAAAAAGAAAAAATATATATACATAGGAATTTAGATTGCATTTTATAAATAGCACTTCTTCTAATCGCTCTGCCATAGTCTTAATTTTACATTAGAGTTTAGTAAAAAAGCAATTACTTTCAATACTTGTATAATTTTTATAGTCTTTTGTTTGTTTTTTCTTTGATTTGAATATGCCAGATTATAGGAAAAAGATGAAACTCTATTAGATGGTAATATGGTCTAGGAATCCAGATATATGAGAATACTGACCAAGACCATCCTCTACTTTTTCCAAAGGTTCTTAATGGATTAGAGACCTACCTGAAAGAATGGCAAGGGAAGAAAAGCCACTTTATTGGTTGTTGAACTTTGAGTCTAAGGTTCCAATCTAGAAATCTGGTAAAAATAGACAAGCATAACAATAATGGGATGCATGCCTGCTTCCCATGCTCAATTCTGAATCATAGAATTTTACAATCCTTTGGAGATCCACAGAAGGTGGAAGCATCTGATCATGTGAAAGGAGGAAGCAGAAGAACGTCAAACCCAGCTATTTTCTGGGAATGCCTGCAAAAATTTCATATTCTGTGTCTTGGAATATGATCGATTAGATTAGTTACCCTAAATGCCTGCAGAAAAGAAAAGAAAACAAAACAAAACAAAACACACTTCTCTCCAGGTCTTTGCACCTTCGAACTAAATTAGGTACCTCCACTGCCTAAACCAGGCCACCTACAACTCTGCATCAACTTTTATTACCTGTGAGCTCAGAGCCTAGAGATTCACATTCGTTGCTGTTAAGTTTGGGGTTAATTTTCAGAGTTCTGAAAAAGTTAATTCTGCCAGTCATTGCTAGTTTATGTTTGTTTCAGTGCAGGAACCAATTTTTTGAGCTCCCTCCTTGCCATTTTCTGTGATATCAGCGTCTGTGGCCTATATATACATTTTTATAGCTGCCTTTAGTGCCTGGTACAAATGAGGTTTGATTTATCTCTTTTTTTTTTCTCCAAAAAAGGATATATTTATCCATTTATATAGCTGTTGAATGAGCAATCAAAAGAAACTATTATACATGCACATACACCTCCGAAATGAAAATAGTGTATATATTTATGTTTGTTATTTTCATTAAGATTCAAAAAAATATTTTCAAACCTTCACTGAGTACACTGTGTTTGAAATACATTTGAACTAATTATGTTCAATATACCACCTTGATTTACAATTCAATATATTATTTTCAGTTTGTTTATAAAGTTCTTTTAAAATTTTGATTTAATTTCCATTTGATAAATTAATTTTTGTTCTAGTCAATGAAAGTCTTTGGAAGAGATTTGTTTCTTTGTCTTTCCCAACTTTTAGAGGTCTTCTGCATTCCTTGGCTCTGGGCCTCTTCTTTGCATCACTTCAAATACTTGCTTGGGTTGTCCCATCTCCTGTTGTCTCCTTTGACCTTCTTGCTTCCCTTTTATAATAAGCCTTGTGATTACATCATTTAGTGCACATCCAGATAATCCAGGCTAACCTCCCTATCTCAAAATTCTTAACATGATAACATCTGCAAAGTCCTTTTTTACCATGTAAAGTAACATTCACAGGTTCTGGAGATTAGGATATGGATACTTTTGGGAGCCATTATTCAGCCTACCACAGAAATGATTTTAAAGAAAACAAAACCAAGAAAACAAGAAGCATCAATAACAATATAAAATTAATTTTATAAAAGTAATTATAAACCTCACTAAAAGTTTCTAATGTTAAAACTTTGCATTTAAGTTTAGATTCTTTCACTTTCTACACTAAAATATTTCATTATTACAATGTACTTTCATAAACCCTCTAGATCAAAGCAGATGCCTGCATTTCTTTTCTACGTTTTAATATTATGTGATTATATAGTGACAGAATTATAAACATCAGAAAAATTGAATGGCCCTAATTCAGCGGAATCATCCAGTTACTCATGGTAAAATAATTTATGGGCATTCCAGGCTAATTTATCACAGGAAAACATGTTAAAAGGCCTCAGGCAGATCCATTTAGTAAATGCAGCCTGTGGCTAGGAAAAGTGGAGTCCAACGCTGGTTAAAAAGAGCCATTGAGTTTTCTGCTGAGATGAACTTGTAGATGAAATTGTTATTCCCCATAAGCTTACCATCTTAAATTACTTTCAAGTGCATGTTGCTGAGTTGTTGTTTTTTCCTTTCCCTTTCCTCTTTATCTCCCAGCTAGAATGTAAGGTCTATTAGAGCAGAACACTTGTCTGTCTTCTTCACTACTCTATCAGTGCCTGGCTGACATTAGGTTTCAATAAGTAGTAAATAATCAATAATTAATGCTTTCATTTGATTTTTGTCAAATGTCAATCAGTTTGTTTTGTGTTGTCACAAATCTGTATATGAAAAGCTCAGAAAAGCACCTAACATCAAAACATCAAATTACATGAGGCAAAAACTGGTGGAACTGCAAGGAGAAATAAATAAACCCACTATCATAGTTGGAGACTTCATAACCCCTCTCTATGAAATGGACAGGTCCAGCAGGCAAAAAATCAGTAAGGATGAACTCAACAACACCATCAATCAGCTGGATATAATTGACGTCTATAGATTACTTCTCCAACAACAACACAATATACATTTTTATCAAGCTCACAGGGAACATTCACCAAGGTAAACCACATTGTGGGCCACAAAACACACATTAAGGAATTTAAAAGAATAGAAGTCATACAATGGCTGCTTTCAAACTATAATGGAATTAAACTAGAAATCAATAACAGAAAGATAACTAGAAAATCCCCAAATATGTGGAGTTTAGAAAACACACTTTAAAATAACCCATGGGACAAAGATTAAATCTCAAAAAAAATTAAAAGTATTTTGAATTAAATGAAAATGAAAACACAACATATCAAAATTTGTAGGATGCAGTGAAAGTGGTGCTTAGAGGGAAATTTATAGCACTGAATGCATATTTTATATAAAAAAGAAAGATGTAAATTCAGTAATCTGAGTCTCCACCTTGGGAAACTAGAAAAACAAGAGCAAATTAAGTCCAAAGTAACCAGAAAAAAAGAAATAATAATTAGAGCAGAAATCAGTGAAATTGAAAATAGGATATCAATATTGAAAATCAACAAAACTGAAACTGGTTCTTTGAAAAGAACAATAAAATTTATAAGCCTCTAGCCAGACTGACTAAGAAAAAATGAAAAAGGAAACAAATAACTAATATCAGAAATGAAAGGAGATGTCACTATAGATCCCATGGAAATTAAAAAATAATAATAAAGGAATACTATCAAAAACTCTATGCCCACAAATTTGATAACCTCGATAAAATTGATCAAATTCCTTGAAAAACTCTGCTAAACTGCACATAGGGAGAAACAGACAGTCTGAATAGGTCTATTTCTATTAAAGAAATTGAATCCATAATTAATTACCTTTCAAAATAGAAAACATCAGGTCCAGATGGGTTCACTGGTGAATTCTCCCTAACATTTAAGAAAGAAATTATACAAATACCCTATAATCCCTTTCAGAGGCTAAAAGCAGAAGGAATACTTTCAGACTCGTTCTATGAGGCCAGCATTACACTATTACCAAAACCAGAGATATTACAAGGAAAAAAAAAGTCCCTAAGATAAATATCTCTCATGAACATAGATGTAAAAATTCTCAATAAAATATTAGCAAAATGAATCCAAAGAAGTATAAAAAGAATTACACATCACAGCCAAGAGATTTATCCCAGGTATACCAGGCTGGTTCAACATTTGACCATCAATTCATGTAGTCCATCACATCAACAGACTAAAACATGAAAAATTACATGATCATACCAATAGATGCATAAAAAGCACTTTATAAAACCTAACATCTATTTATGATAAAAATTTCCATCACACTAGGGGCAGAGGGGAACTTCCTCAGTTTGATAAAGACTATCTACTAAAACCCTACAGCTAACATCATACTTAATGGTGAGAAACTCAAAGCTTTCCCACTAAGATCAGGTACAAGGCAAGGATGTCTCCTCTCACCACTCCTTTTTAACATTGTACTGGAAGTCCTTGATAATGTAATAAGGCAAAAAAAAAAAAAAAAGGAAATAAAAGGTAAACAGATGGGGAAGGAAGACAAAACTGTCTTTGTTCACAGATGAAATAATTGTCTATTGAGAAAATTTGAAAGAACTGACAAACTCCTGGAACTAATAAGTAATTATAGCAAGATTGCAAGATACAAGGTTAATATACAAAAGTCAGTTGCTTTCCTATATACCAATAATAAACAAGTAGAATTTAAAATTAAAAGCATAATATCTTTTATATTAGCACCCCAGGAATGAAATACATAAGTGTAAATCTAACAAAATATGTGCATGATTTATATGAGGAAAACTACAAAATGCTGATGAATGGAATCAAGTAGGAACTAATAAAATGGAAAGATAGCCTGTGTTCATAGAAAGGAAGACACAGTATTGTCAAGATGTCAGATCTTCCCAACTTGATCTATAGATTCAATACAATTCCAATCAAAAATCCAGAAAATTATTTCATGGATATTGACAAACCAATCCTAAACTTTATATGGAGAGGCAAAAGACCCACAATAGCCAACACATATTCAAGGAGAAGAACAAAGTTGTAGGACTCTGACAGTCCCCAACTTTAAGAGTTACTATAAAGCTACAGTAATCAAAACAGTGCTGTATTGGAGTTCCCTGGTGGTGCAGTGGTTAAGAATCCACCTGCCAATGCAGAGGACTCGGGTTCGAGCCCTGGTCTGGGAAGATCCTACATGCCGTGGAGCAACTAAATCCGTGTGCTACAACTACTGAGCCTGCGCTCTAGAGCCCATGAGGCACAACTACTGAGCCCATGCGCCACAACTACTGAAGCCCATGCACATAGAGCCCGTGTTCCACAAGAGAAGCCACCGCAATAAGAAGCGTGTGCACCGCAAGGAAGAGTAGGCCCTGCTTGCTTCAACTAGAGAAAGCCCGTGCACAGCAACGAAGACCCAATACAGCCAAAAATAAATAAATAAAAAATTTTTTTTAAAAAAACAGTGCTGGGGCTTCCCTGGTGGCGCAGTGGTTGAGAATCTGCCTGCTAATGCAGGGGACACGGGTTCGAGCCCTGGTCTGGGAGGATCCCACATGCCATAGAGCAACTAAGTCTGTGAGCCACAACTACTGAGCCTGCGCGTCTGGAGCCTATGCTCCACAACAGGAGAGGCCGTGATAGCGAGAGGCCTGCGCACCGCGATGAAGAGTGGCCCCCGCTTGCCACAACTAGAGAAAGCCCTCACACAGAAACGAAGACCCAACACAGCAAAAATAAATTAATTAATAAACTCCTACCCCCAACATCTTAAAAAAAAAACAGTGCTGTATTGATGAACAGAATAGAGAGCCCAGAAATAGACCTGCATAAATACAGTCAACTGACTTTTGACAAAGGTGCAAAGGCAATGCAATGGAGCAAAGAGAGACTCTTCAACAAATGGAGCTGGAACAACTGGACATCCACATGCAAAAAACTAAATCCAGATGCATAACTTACACTTTTCATAAAAATTAACTCAAAATGGACATAGATCTAAAGGTAAAACCTTAGAAGCTAATGTAAGAAAAAACCTAGATGGTGATGCCTTTTTAGGTACAACACCAAAGACAATCCATGAAAGAAATAACTGATGATCTGTACTTCATTAAAAATAAAAGTTTCTGTTCTGTGAGAGACAATATCAGGAGAATGAGAGGACAAGCCACAGATTGGGAAAAAATATTTGCAAAAGACACATCTGATAAAGGAATGGTATCCCAAAATATACAAAGAACTCTTAAAACTCAACAAGAAGAAAACAACCTGATTAAAAAATGGGCCAAAGAGCTTAACAGACACCTCATCAAAGAAGATATATATTGATGACAAATAATCATGAAAAAATGCTCCACATTTCAATCATCATGGAAATGCAAATTAAAATAATGATGAAATACTACTACACACCAAGTAGAAAGGCCAAAATCCAGAACACTGACAACACTAAATGTTGGTGAGGATGTGAAGCAACAGGAACTTTCAGACATCGCTGGTGATAATGCAAAATGTTACAGCCACTTTGGAAGACAGCTTGGCAGTTTCTTACAAAACTAAACATAATCTTGCCATACGATCCAGAAATAGTGCTCCCTGGTATTTACCTAAAGGAGTTGCAAACTTATGTCCACACAAAAACCTGCACAAAGATATTTATAGTAGCTTTATTCACAACTACTAAAGCTTGGAAGCCCCCAAATGTAACAAATGTACCAGTGTGATTGGGGATGTTGATAATGGAGGCTGTGCATATGTAGGGGTAGGGTCTGTATAAGAAATCTCTGTACCTTTTTCTCAATTTTTTTGTTAACTTAAAACTGCTCCAAAAATCTTTTTAAAAACTCATAAAAGCAAAGAAAATTGTCAGAACACCAGTATTAATTGGTTTCTCTCACTCTAGAAATTTCTTCAAGAATTGTAGATTGTGGGGAGTATGACATGACCAAGATGGCCAAAAGGTCGTTCCTGACTTCACTCACGCTCACAAGAAAAACAGCTAACAACTATTCAAGAACAAGACACAACTGAGAGAATCCTAGAACATGGGGTGAGGCTGAAGCACCCCCACCCCCACCCCATCCTGTATCACAGAGATCAAGACAGACTGCAGTAGAAGGATAACAGAAATGTCTACATGTCGACTATACTGAACCTCCTCTATGCCAGCCAAGTACATAAAGAGAGATCTGCCTGGTTTGATCCATTTATTCACATCCATATGTCTTCTTATCTATCGACACAGAACCCAGAATTTCTACAAAGTTCTACGGGAAACGGTATATATTTATTAAAAGTTTTTCTTTATTAATTTTTTTCAATTACTAGAGTGACAATGCACCGTGATTTGTTCAGTAAAGTTCCACTTTATGCCTATTGTTCTCTGTACTTATTAATAGTAGATTGGCAGGGATTGGACAATAAGTGACACATTCACCTTGTGAATAACCTCACTTGAGTATGATTATGCCATCTCTTTCCTGTTGTGACCTTGACAGACATAGATCATTATAAAATATGAATTATACTTAATAATTATTCAGTAAATGGTATGTGAATATGATTACTTTAGCTCTTAATAACAGATTATTAATTATATATACATCCAGAAGTGATTGATAAATTAAATGTGAAAAAGTTTTATGTCCAATTTGGTGTTAAAATGATGACTGCACAAACTTGATTTGTTATTTAGTTCAGATTTAACTGCAGAATAGGAAATGTTGTAAAAATTACTTCATTCAGCTCATGAAGTGACCTTGTCATTGCAGAGGATGCTTGATTAATGAGAGTTTTTGATATTCTTTTGTAGGTAGATTTTCCAGTAGTATTCTGATATTATTAAAATTTTCTATGTGGTTTAATCTTATGTTTCCATCATGAACTATAGAATAGTCTGAATAACCCATGACGGTATGAGTTTTATGGTTTTATGGTAAGAGATTCGAAGGTATTTATTGAAATCCTCACAAAAGTAGACTCAATAGGCTCAACAATGTTCCCACATTATTAATCCAATTGTGAAAAAAATTGCCTAGGAAGAGCTAATAATATAGCTTGTTTGTTTGTTCTAGCTGTTAGGAGACTCTAAAAGGCTGATCTCAGCTTTTTACCAATAGCTCTGTTGCTTTAGGCTGCTTACTGTAAACTGAAGTTCCCAGAAGTTAATCTTTTCACATACTAGAAATCCATAAACTATTATTTTGTAAATACAACTATTTTTAAATGAATTAATGCATATGTATGTGTATTTTCATTTATACTGCATTTACTTTTTGTTATTGGTTGAAGTTGTCCCCTCCAAATGGTTTGTTGGAGTCCTAATCTCCAAAACCTAAGAATGCTACCTTATTTGGAGATACTGGTCTTTTGGGCAGTAATCAAGTTAAAATGAAGTCATTAGGGTGGGCCGTAATCCAATGATTTGTACCCTTATAATAAAAGGGGAAATTTGGACACAGAGATAGACACATACTGGGGAGATGATGTGAAGAGATAAAGTAAGAAGAAAGCCAACTACAAGCCAAGGAGACAGGCCTGGAATAGATTTTTTCTTCACAGTCATCAGAGGAAACCAATACTGCTGACACCTTGGTTATGAACTTCTAGCTTCCAGAACTGTGAGACAATAAATTTCTATTGTTTAAGCATTCTAGTTTGTCATTCTCTGTTACAGCAGCCCTAGGAAACTAATACACTTCCAAAAAGTGCTAAAACATTTCCACTAAGCCAGTCTCTGACCTTTCAAGTAGTCAAGGCAAAAAAAAAAAAAAAAATCTCATCTCTTGTTAGAAGAAAAATAAGAATACTGTTGATATTTTTCCAGTCACTGTATTCTAGATATTTTCATAGATCATACTAAAACTAAAGGACAGCTAATAATGTTTTGAAAAAACCTTCATAATGGGAATTGCAAGAATGTTCTCATATAAACACTTTATTAATACCAAAGGTCATTTTTCTGTATCTGCTAATGGAAAAATAGCATGTTGCTATTCCTGCTATTCTCACCAAGATCACCTTAAAAAATCTGGAGTGTATTCCAAATAAAAATTTGTTTGAAGACATTATAAAGTTACCACAGAACTGAAGACTTCAGAAACAATGTCCTGGGATAAAGGAAAATACAAGTCTGATTCCTACAGCACTTTTCTGTAAATGGCACAGAATAGAGAGTCTTAGAATTCAAGCAGAAAGAGGCAGAAGGCAGTGTTTGAAAAATGAGGGAAAAAAAGAAAGAGGGACTTAGTAAACATTCCAAACTTGCAGTTAGAATTCCAGAAGAGCTACACCCTTGAGTGAGGTAAAGAAACAATCCTTAGGAAATATTAAATCCAGTCTCAAGTCAACACAATCCTAGACTGAATAAAAGTGACCTATTAACATTGCACACCAGATAGTCAGAATTCATCCTCACTAAATGAACTCCTAAAACAAGGCAGCATGCCTCAACGCTTTCACAAGGGAGTTCAACCAAACTTTGAAAGCCCAGATAATCTTTTTTTTTTAATATATTCATAACAGTGTTTTAGAATGTAGATCATTAAAAAGACAAGATCATCTAGCACACTACTGTTTACCATGCTCATAAATAAACTTAAAAATCTTTTCGTAATAATGAAGATGAGTATCTTTTCTTAACAAATTATAACATATCCTTGAAAAGGTCACATTGCTTCTTCAAGAAACATTTCTTTCACCAATAAATAAATGCTACAAACTTTTGTCCAGTAAATTATAATTAGGACTGATGTCAAAAGAATAATATTTTTGAGCTGTTAGAGAACTTTGAGGGCTTCGAATTCAACTCCCTCATTTTACAGATGAAAAGGAGCCAACAAAGTATAATGGAGAAAGCACTAAGTTGAAAGTCAGAAAACTGAATCTTGGTCCCAACTCTCCTACAGTAAAAGCCTGGTCAAATTATCTAAGTTTCCTCATCTGTAAAATGAAAGGTTTGGACCCAATTGCTTCCAAGGTCCCTTTCAGCTCTGTAATTCTCATTTTATGGAATTGAAGCAGAGAGATAAGCAACTTGCCCAAAGTCACCCAGCTAGTTAATGGCAAAATTGGAACTACACTTGAATTCCAATTATCAATGCACTTTTTCTTCTGTACCATACTTCTTCTCCTACTTCATAACACCACTCCTCTAAATTATTCTAAGATTTCTAGAAATTATTAAAGAGCATGAAGTTTATTAAACTAAATGACTTATTCCTATGGCTCTTCTATAGAAAATGAGTTTTAAGTCTAAAGGCAACAAATACATTAAGTCTCAAGCTGTGTCACTTACTACACTTAAGTTGACCTCAAGAAAGTTACAGGAGTTTATCCTTAACTTCCCAGAACCTAAAATCTAACCTCTCAATACATCTCACAGAAGAGATTATGTTCCATATTAAATTAAAATATGAATTGTTATAGGTAATGACAGCTATTACATGCATAATTCTCTTAATAAGATGAGGATTAAAATTCTTCATTTTATGTTCTGGTTTTATTTAATATACATTTTGAAATTCAAGAGAGATCAATTTAAACACTTTTCCTTCAGGCATCCTTTTTTCAGTCGCTCTAGCTTTAAAACCATTAGATTAAGCACATTACTTCTGAAATCACATAAACAATTACAAATAAAAGACTATACAGACTGCTGACAGTTTCTCTTTCTGAACTGAAAATCAGCCCCCGACAGCATTCTAAAATTCTGTGCCCAAATATGACAACTCTACTAAACTGTATCATAAGCAGCATCTGATTCCCTAAAATGTCTTCAAAGCTTATTATATTTCACAGGGAATTTATCAGGATTTCAGGAAGACTGACAGTGTTGATTCCAGAAAATACAGAGAAATCTTCAGAGGAAAAGTACGATAAAAATGGAAAATAGTAATGAAGTCAACGATAGTTTCATACTACTGACTTAAGAGAATATTCAAAAACATTCATGGATATGTAAGTACAGTTTAACTATATTTACGAATTTTCAAAGAATCACAGAATGTTTGCACTTTTTAATTGGATGGGACCTTAAGTCACTTAATCTAATAGTACACAAAATAAGATTCTACAGAATTTATCTCTAGTTCCCCCAAAAAAGTCTGTAGTTTGGAAAGCCCAGATAATCTTATGCCACATATTTTTTCCAAAGCATGTTAAATTAGAAAATATTTCAATTCTTTAATGCAGCAAGTATAATATTAATAATTAAAAATGATTAAAATGTATAAATAAAATAACAAAAAAGATTTAATAATAACAATAAAGGTAAGATTCAATAATAATAATAAAGGTATGTGCAAAGTCTATATGAGGAAAACACTATTAAGTATACTAAAATTCAACTGAACAAAATAGAAAGATGTCTCTTATCAGGTAAAACAACTGAACATTACACAGGTCAATTCTTTCTAAGATTCTAAGTTATTATTTATCAATTTTACATAGTCCAAATAAAAAATATCTTGGGTTAGGGTTTTTTTTTTTACTTATTCAATGGAGCTACACATATCAATACTAAAGTTCATGATGAAAAATAAATATGAAAATTCGCTAGGAAATCACTGAAGGCTATCAAGATGGGTAATTCCCTAACAGGTATTAAAACACACATAAGCATAATTAAACCATATTTAAATGTGGTCCAAGCACAGAAAATAGGCAAACAGACCAATGTTTAGCATAAAAAGTCAATGGGTAGATCCAAGTCCACAGGAGTTTCTAGTATATGACCCAAACTGGCATTTCAAATCACTA
Organism: Neophocaena asiaeorientalis asiaeorientalis; assembly: GCF_003031525.2. Lineage (NCBI taxonomy): Eukaryota > Metazoa > Chordata > Mammalia > Artiodactyla > Phocoenidae > Neophocaena > Neophocaena asiaeorientalis. The sequence goes on along the minus strand of NW_020172316.1, from coordinate 866,153 downwards.
GGAAATAGAATAACTTTCTTTTTTTTTTTTAACATCTTTTTGGAGTATAATTTCTTTACAATGATGTGTTAGTTTCTGCTTTATAACAAAGTGAATCAGCTATACATATACATATACCCCCATATCTCCTCCCTCTTGCGTCTCCCTCCCACGCTCCCTATCCCACCTCCTGGGTGGACACAAAGTACCAAGCTACCCTGTGCTATGAGGCTGCTTCCCCCTAGCTATCTATGTTACATTCGGTAGTGTATGTATGTCCATGCCACTCTCTCACTTCGTCCCAGCTTACCCTTCCCCCTCCCCGTGTCCTCAAGTCCATTCTCTACAACTGCATCTTTATTCCTGTCCTGCTCCGAGGTTCTTCAGAACACTTTTTTTTTTTTTTAGAGTCAATATATATGTGTTAGCATATGGTATTTGTTTTTCTCTTTCTGACTTACTTGACTCTGTATGACAGTCTCTAGGTCCATCCACCTCACTACAAATAACTCAATTTCGTTTCTTTTTATGGCTGAGTAATACTCCATTGTATATATGTGCCACATTTTCTTTATCCATTCATCTGATGATGGACACTTAGGTTGCTTCATGTCCTGGGTATTACAAATAGAACTGCAATGAGCATTGGTACATGACTCTTTTTGAATTATGATTTTCTCAGGGTATATGCCAGTAATGGGATTGCTGTGCCATATGGTAGTTCTATTTTTAGTTTTCTAAGGAACCTCCATACTGTTCTCCATAGTGGCTGTATCAATTTACATTCCCACCAATAGTGCAAGAGGGTTCCCTTTTCTCCACACTCTCTCCAGCATTTATTGTTTGTAGATTTTTTGATGTTGACCCACTTCCTAGAGAAATGGAAATAAAACCAAAAATAAACAAATGGGACCTAATGAAACTTAAAAGCTTTTGCACAGCAAAGGAAACCATAAACAAAACGAAAAGACAACTCTCAGAATGGGAGAAAATATTTGCAAATGAAGCAACTGGCAAAGGATTAATCTCCAAAATTTATAAGCAGCTCATGCAGCTCAATATCAAAAAAACAAACAATCCAATCCAAAAGTGGGCAGAAGACCTAAATAGACATTTCTTCAAAGGAGATATACAGATTGCCAACAAACACATGAAAGGATGGTGAACATCACTAATCATTAGAGAAATGCAAATCAAAACTAAAATGAGGTATCAACTCACACTGGTCCGAATAACTTTCTTTCAAAATAAAGGGTGAAGAGGTAACTGTATACCCAAAAACTAAAAATAAACAAAGTGGATCCATACCATCATCACATGCAAGAATGAGCTTCAACCACATTGGAGATCTAAATGTAAAAAATGAAACCATACAAACACTAGAAGATAACATGGGTGTGTTTCTCTACATCATCAGAAGCAAAATGAAAGACAGGTGAAAACTGGAAAAAACTGTGATATAAATCATGGGTAAAGAGCAAACATTCCTAATATATTAGCAACTCAAATTTGGGAAACATGAGACAAAAATCTGATAGAAAAACTTCATAAAGATTTAAAAAGTAACCTGTAAGCATATTTTAAAAAGTGTTCATTTTCACTTAGTATAAGAGAAATGCAAATAAAGCTAGACAGAGATACAATATCTCAACTATTAGTTTGGTAAAATTTTAAAAGCTTGATAATATACTCTTTTCACAGGGCTATCATATCATATCATTGATGTTGAGATTGTACAACTTTTAAGAAGGGTAGTCAGTCAATACCTTAAGAAATTACAAAATTTACCTTTTGGCCCAGGAAATTCATTTTCTAAGAATATATCTTGAAGGTACATTTCTAACAATGTGAAAATACATCTACACAGTATTATTCATTGCAGCATTATTTCTGATCAGTACAGTTTGAAAATGATTTAAATGCTTTTGCACAGATTGAATAAAATGTAGTTAATCCTCACAACTGTGTAATAAGTAGCTATATAAAAAAGTAGATATTAAAAATTGATATGTTATAATTTCTTGGATAGTTTGTCACATGAAAAAAACAAGGAACAAATAGTATCCATACTATGTTATATTCTGTGTAAAAAAAGGGGGGACATAAGAAAATATCCAGGTGTCTTCTAATTTTTGTAAAATAAAACCACAGAAAGGGTGAATCAGAAACTTATGAATTTGTTATGAATGGGAAAGGGATAGAGGAGAGAATAACTAATCTCTGAGTTGCCTCCTTGAGCTGCAGGTCTTACTAGGTCCAGCAAGACCAGATAATGTTATGCCACATAATTTTTCCAGAGCATAGTAAATTTATAAAACATTTCAATTTTTTAATACAGCAAGTATTAATAACTAAAAATTATTAAAATGTATAAAATATAAATCAGAGTTAACAGCAACTTCCTTCAGGTCCTCCTTCTCCTTCAGGTCTAGGTGTTTAGTGGTTATTACTAAACCCAGATGCTTCATTTTTCCTGTTTGTACTTTTGCAAATGGATCCTTCATTAAACTTTCCTCAATCAACCCTTTTGAGTAGGCCATCTGTTTAGTGACAAAACCAAATTGATGTCTCATCTCTCAAAACATTTGATTAACTTATCCCTCCTATATTTTTCCATCTATGAATGTCTATATTTGTGATCTTCCTACCATTCTATTTGCAGATTTGGTGGTACATTGAGGCTAATACCTAACTTCTTCCTTAATTCTAGGATATTCAATGCCTATTTTTTACTTTGATTAGGGTTTTTTGTCCAAGTTATTCAAGACTAAGTTAATGATATGGCAATGACATTCTATTTTGCACATGGAGTTACTGGTTTTTTTTTAATTTAAATTTTAGAAACCTAGAAATGCTAGAAGACAAGTGAAACACTCATGGGAAGAAAATACTCTTAAAAACATTATCAGTTCTTTAGGATCAAAACATGTTGAAAGACAGCAAGAAACAACACTATCAAAAAAAGAAAAAAACTGTGTCTTCAAATTTTCCTATACTTTCTGGTTCCTGACCATAGAGTATTTACACTTGTACATTTAATGCTCTGTAATATTCACTACAGTAAATTCACCAAATATTTCCCTTTTAGTTCATGTATAGTTTACTTCCAATTTTTTTCTAAACCATTACTTCTGTTTTGTTTTTAGAGGAAATATCTTCAATTTAGTTGTATTTGTGCATTTGTACAAAGTACCTAATTTCCACACACAATCAATATGGTATAAACAACTACATTAATCAGAAAACAGTATTCAAATTTATTTGGATGCAATCCAGTGTGGTAAAAAATATACACTTTCTTAACTCCTATTCATATTCTAATTTTAAATATATAAATGGTATGAAAAATTCTACATTGTATCAGAATTGATAACAGATATTAGCTCAAATCTGATTATACAATATTATAAAAAACAGGTTCATAACTTCAATTTTAGTCTTCCAATAAGAATCCCAGGTTTCAAAGCTTGTTCTGGAGCAGGAGTTTGACATATTGGCATGATAATATTATTACAGCAGTCTCTGCAAACTGCCAGTACCCTCTAGTGTACATTATCAATAAAACCATCAAATAAAATGAACAATATCACCTGTCTCTTTAATGATTACCATTTCTCTATACTCTCTTTGTTTGTTTTAATATTTCCAAGCATGCAATCAAGCAACGATTACCTGGGTGAAATGATGAAACATGCTGATTATAAATATTTCTTAGCCATGGTGCAATCCATAGCAATCTATTCCTTGTTTCAGGGCTGTAATTACTATTCATGTTCATGTCAGTTAAAACTTTGTATATTGATGGAAGAATCAGACTTTAAAGTGGTTCTTATTCCAAAATTCTGCCATGGTTATTGATTTAACTGACATTTAAACTATCATAGCATGTTGCAAACATACACAAATCCTTGCATATCTTTGCCAAAGTCATTGAAAATGCAGGTACAGAAAGAAAAAAATTTAAGTGAAGTATAATATCTCACTAAGTAAGTTGCTGCCAGGAATCATCTGGATTAAGTAGAATTCCTATTATTTCTGGCATGAAGCCTGAAATTCTAATTGTGCACATTGGGACATCCTCAACACCACCTAGATGCTACAGCTAATACATAATAAAATATTTTTCTACTTCAATATTAAGCTATTGCTCTTGAGTTCACACTGATTCTCCTATATATACTAGCACAAGGAAAATAAAATAATATACAAGATATGCACATTTGGGACCAGAAAACAGACAAACACATTCCAACAAAAAACCTCATTTTCTTAATTTATTGTGAGAGTCAAAGAACATTGGTCTTGAGATCCTTATTTTGGAAAACAAAAATCCTAACAGCGTCAAAGTAGTTTACCAGTTAATATGCTCAGCTAATTGTAGTTTACTATAACAATTGCATTTTGCTGCTATTATGTAGGGTAATATTTCAAAAGCAAACCAGTTTTCAGAGGAAATTAAGCATTCCTAAGAATATGGAGGACTTCTCTGTTGGAGCAGTGGTTAAGAATCCACCTGTCAATGCAGGGGGACATGGGTTCAAGCCCTGGTCCGGGAAGATCCCACAGGCTGTGGAGCAACTAAGCCTGTGTGCCACAACTACTGAGCCTGCACTCTAGAGCCCATGAGCCACAACTACTGAGCCCGTGTGCTACAACTACTGAAGCCCACGTGCCTAGAACCCATGCTCCACAACAAGAGAAGCCACCACAATGAGAAGCCCACACACTGCAACGAAGCGTAGCTCCTGCTCGCCGCAACTAGAGAAAGCCCATGCACAGCAATGAAGACCCAATGCAGCCAAAAACAAATAAATAAATAAATTTATTTTTAAAAAAAGAATGTAGACTTATTACCTGAAGGAAATGGCTATTCATTTCTTGCATATAAACAGATAACCATGCAGTGGAGTGCTTTCATACCAAAAAGCCTATAGCCACTTTTCATTTTTGGATCAATAAGTGCATTTTTAAAGAAAAACCATGATAATTTAGAAGGTATTGTTTAAAGGATCTGAGAATAAAGATTGAGTAAAGGAATATATAAAAATACTTTGATCATAAAAGTACACTAGAGCAGATGCTGGAATTTTTAAACAAGAAAAAAGATAAAATGAAATATTAAGATTATATTGCGGCACTTAGTTAAGCAATTATACAGCATGAAGATTTGGGGAAAAATAATATTAAATTTTAACAATTGTCATGATGTGTGCTCAAAACTGAACACACACACACAGCACATGTACATATACATCCACCACTCAAACTCTCAATCCTCATACTAGCCAGGTAATAATGACCAAAGAAGAATCAGAAAAAGGGACATTTGGAAAATGGAAAATCTCTAAACAGGTTTCTCTGTAATCATGCCCCAGTGGACGCTGGGAAGATGAGAGAAAAGAAAATCAAAATTAAATTAATTTTCATGATTAAATACTTTTTTAGAGCTTACTAAGTAATTCTTTTGGAACAAAAGTGATACTTTCAAGTAGCTAAATCTCAATATTGGAGAGAAGATTTGAATTAATAACTGTTTTATGATACATAACAATTATTCTTATAATTTGTTGTTTCAGTTATTTAGCTCAATATGGAAAATAGGTTAGGGCAAGATTTTTCTTTAAAAACATTTTCCTTAAAGAAATCCTAAGGACTCTGATTTCAATTTATAAAGGAATACATAAAGGTTAATTTCACTTATGCTGATTTGAACCATATGAAGTCATTAATGTTCAACAGTTTTTACCCTGAAAAATAACAATATTATATGGATTAATCTAATGATTAATATATCATGTAAACATATAAAATGACTATAATGCTGTTTTGTCTAGTGTTCTGATAATATATTTATCACCTAAACTCAAATTATAGTCATTTACTGTAGGAATTTGTGAATTTGTTGCTAAAACATTCGTGTATGGGGCAAATCAGTCTTAGACCTTGTCTGCTGAAAGATAAAAACTATTTGGACTCTTGTGGCTGCTTCAGCAGGGATCATAATCTTTGTACCTTCCCAGACACAGGTCTTCAAAACCACAGCTTAGTCTGAACTGAACAGGCCTTTGGGAGCAAAGAGGTGAAGCAGTATTTGTTTAGGAGAGTTCTTCCTCCCCAGTGTTAGGCAGGATGACAGTTCAAGAGCAAAAATACATTATTTTCAAAAAAGTTAAGATATGTATTATTTATAGTTGTGCCCTTTATTTTCTTTCATTTTATAGCTCAACTAAAATGGCTTTCAAAATCCTAAACAAAGACTAATTGTAAATATTAAATAAGTAAATATTTCTTCTTATCATTTTAACTTATACTTTACTAAACATTCAAAATGTTTATCCTGAGGGAAGTTTATGAAATCTGTTAGAACCCTATATGTTGCTTTTGACAGACTTTAAATATTTTATAATTCATTTCTTCAAAAACATGGTAAGAATCATCATTCTAGAATATCATTGAACAAAAAGAATGAAAATGTAGAGTGAAATTTTTTAATAATAAAGTAAATATTAAAAATAAAATTTGAATGATTTTATTTTTAAAGATTTTCTTTGATGTGGACCATTTTTAAAGTCTCTATTGAATTTTTTACAATATTGTTTCTGTTTTATGCTTTGGTTCTTTGGCTGTGAGGCATGTGGGATCTTAGCTCCCTGACCAGGCCAGGGATCGAACCCTCACCCCCTGCATTGGAAGGCAAAGTCTTAACCACTGGACCACCAAGGAAGTTCCTGAATGACATCTTAAAATCTTAATATTAAAATCTTAAAATTTGTATGGAGACACAAAAGACCTCAAATAGCCAAAGCAGTCTTGAGGGAAAAAAACAGCTGGAGAAATCAGACTCTCTGACTTCAGACTACTACAAAGCTACAGTAATCAAGACAGTATGGTACTGGCACAAAAACAGAAATATAGAACAATGGAACAGGATAGAAAGCTCAGAGATAAACCCGCACACCTATGGTCAACTAATCTATGATAAAGGAGGCAAGGATATACAATGGAGAAAAGACAGTCTCTTCAATAAGTGGTATTGAGAAAACTGGACAGTTAAATGTAAAAGAATGAAATTAAAACACTCCCTAACACCATACACAAAAATAAACTCAAAATGGATTAGAGACCTAAATGTAAGTCTGGACACTCTAAAGCTCTTAGAGGAAAACATAGGAAGAACACTATTTGACATAAATCACAGCAAGATCTTTTTTGATCCACCTCCTAGAGTAATGGAAATAAAAACAAAAATAAACAAATGGGACTTAATGAAACTTAAAAGCTTTTGCAAAGCAAAGGAAACTACAAATAAGACCAAAAGACAACCCTCAGAATGGGAGAAAATATTTGCAAACAAATCAATGGACAAAGGATTAATCTCCAAAATATATAAACAACTTATGCAGCTCAATATTAAAAAAACAGCCAATCAAAAAATGGGCAGAAGACTTAAATAGACATTTCTCCAAAGACGACATACAGATGGCCAAGAAGCACATGAAAAGCTGCTCAACATCACTAATTATTAGAGAAATGCAAATCAAAACTACAATGAGGTATCATCACCTCACAGCAGTTAGAATGTGCATCATCAGAAAATCTACAAACAACAAATGCTGGAGTGGGTGTGGAGAAAAGGGAACCCTCTTGCACTTTTGGTGGGAATGTAAATTAATACAGCCACTATGGAGAAGAGTATGGAGGTTCCTTAAAAAACTAAAAATAGAATTACCATATGACCCAGCAATCCCACTCCTGGGCATATACCCAGAGAAAACCATAATTCAAAAAGACACATGCACCCCAATGTTCACTGCAGCACTATTTACAATAACCAGGTCATGGAAGCAACCTAAATGCCCATCAACAGACAAATGGATAAAGAAGACGTGGTACATATATACGATGGAATATTACTCAGCCATAAAAAGGAATGAAATTGGGTCATTTGTAGAGATGTGAATGGATCTAGAGACTGTCATACAGAGACGTTAATGCATCTAGAGACTGTCATACAGAGTGAAGTAAGTCAGAAAGAAAAAAACAAATATATTAACAAATATATTAACAAATATATTAACGGATATATGTGGAAAAATGGTACAGATGAACTGGTTTGCAGGGCAGAAATCGAGACACAGATGCAGAGAACAAAGGTATGGACACCATGGGGGGAAACTGGTGTGGGGGGGAGTGGTGGTGGTGTGATGAATTGGGAGATTGGGATTGACATATATACACTAATATGTACAAAATGGATAAATAATAAGAACGTGCTATATAAAAAAATAAATAACATGAAATTCAAAAAAAGAATATAAATGTGATACAGTGATATTTACTATACCAAAAGATATTAAAAACTATCATTAATTAAAGATAAAATTTTGGAGTTATTACATTACTGCTAATAAAAATACTTACTCCATGAGTTACAAAACAAAAAATCAAAGGTGGTTTATTTTTACAAGAATATATTTCATCATATAATTTCTCTTAAATTTGTATCTCTTAACAAAGATCTGCATAACATCTTACTGTAAATTAAACAACGATTTTATCCAGGACTCACAATCAGGATATGCAGTATATTTTGTTATGATCATCAGTTTATTGAGAAGAAAAGATTTTCAAATTTGATATATTATGTGTAACTTCATAGGCTAAAAATTAATTTATGGAAATCTACACTTTAAACCAGTTTAAATGATAAGAGACAAACTTTTCAAAACATTAACACCATATAAAATAAAAAGTTAAGTTGGGTTTAGGAAAAAGAAAGGAAACTGCAGCAATTAACCATTTTAGAGAAATATTCAATAGATACACAAAAGATATAAACAAGGGCGTTTGCTGACTTATTTTATAATAGCAAAAAAACAATTAAAATGATTGTCCATTAACAGAGAAATATACATTAAATATAATTTCATTGATACAATGTAATATTATGCAGCCATTATAATGAATGGAGCAACTCTATAAGTGCTTTTGGGAAAAAATCTTTACAAATTAATGTCCAGTGAAAGAGGTGGTAGCAAATAGCAGACATTTGTCCAACAGGTATCTATTGCACCTATACTATGTGCCAGATGCTGTTCTAGGCTCCAGTGTCATATTTATTTTGGAACAGAAATTTTAAAAATTAATTTTTAAAATCTATTTATGTTCACATGTTTTAAATTGAAAGGATCTGGAAGGAAGCAAAGAAAAATGACTTTTGAGAAGCAGAAAAAGTGGGATCGTAGTGAGAGACCAAATAAAATTGTGTATCTCTATTGTATAATTTTTTTAACTGTCAATTTTACATTTCAAAGATCAGTTACCATGTTTTAGTAAAATAATAGCAGTGTTCCAACAACACAGTTCAAATTTTAGTTACCATGTTTTATTAAGTGTGAGTAGTTGCATAAAGTATGAACTTCACTGCTAGCTTTTCAGTCGACAAATCGGTATGTAAGTAATAGATGCACATCATGATCAGTGACTAATCATGCCACTTCTTTCAAAGTCTGTCAATTGGTGGTCACTATAAATCTGTTATTTAGACAGCAAAGCCTATAGTTGTGCTGACTCCCTGTCTTACAGTGACAAGCCCATGAAGAATTTAGAAAAATCGATAATAGAATGAGGTAATTGGCTAACAAAAATGAAAATGCCACAGAGAAATGCAAAGTGCTAATACTGAAAAAAGGGGAAATATGAATTGAATGGAAATGGAAATATAGAAGAAATATAGAAGAAATATGGGGATGTTGATGCTGCCACCATTCTAAAGACTCTGTATATGCAGCCAGAAGATCTTAGTAAAGGCAAATTTAGAGACATAATGAGAAAAGTAGTTGCAATAAAAAAGATTATAATATCCCAGTACAGACAACATCAACAAAAATCTTCACATTAAAGGAACACTTGGAGATATTTCACAATATTGAAAGGGCAAAATTTGGTCTTTGGTCTATTTTTGTATGACTTCTGAGCTAAGAATTTTTTTTTCTTTTTTCTTTCTCACATCTTTAAAGGAATTTCAAGAAGGAGGAGGGAGAGAAGGAGGAAGAGGGTGCTTGTGGCCTGCAAATCCTAAAAATTTTACTATCTGTCCCTTTACAGAAAAAGTTTACAGGCCCCTGCTCCAGAATATTGGATCTAATAGTAATACAATAGGAGAAAGCCTGGTTAATATATTTTGAGACTCATATTACAAAAGGACTTGAATGACAGTGTAAATAATTTGCACACTTCTTAATCAGCAAAGGACTGTTGAACAGTGCCTTGAAGAAAAAGTTATGGAGGGGATACATGATGGGTCTGCTGGATTTGCATTCTTACTGTGACCACTGAGAACTCATATGTGTATGCCTATACTGTCTATACAGCAGTATGTTCCATGTGGTGGTCAGAAACATTAATCAAAAGTTGAGGTTCTCATATCTCTCTGCCTAAAGCTACGAGCCTGTCTCAATTTGAAAATCCTTGATTTTATGAGGTGAGTATATTGTTGAGGTGATATATTAGTTTTAAGGATATTAACACTATATTTGGCAGGGGCACTGCCAAGGGTCCAGGTACATAAAATGTGAAATGGTAAATTGTCAGTTCTCCAGGAGTATTTGTAAGTTTTAAAGATAACCAAGACGAAAATCTTATGTGGACTACTGAATATGCCACACACAAATGTATTATGTTCATACTTTTTAAGATTATTTTATTTTGAGAACTGGATTATATAAATAGCAGGAGAAGCCCTGAAGCTTAGCTGTCAGAACTAATATTGTAGAGGCTGGGATATAGATTTTCACAGTTCAGCCACTTATTGTAAAAGAAAACACAATATTACTGGCATATTCTAACTTATTACCATCAGCATTTTAGCCTTAAGATAATTTTCATGTTTTATATGGATAGCCGACTCATACAGATATATTTAACCTCTTTTTATAAAAGATGAAGAACTTAAAATTGTGACGAGTGTCTGATGTGTACAACAGAATAATTTAAATTCTGTCCTGAGGGGTATGTTTTAAACACTGACCAACTACTGGTCTGCTTAACCTCTGAAGTATTAAGCCCTTCTCACAGGACTTATATGTGTAATTTCATGTCTTTAAAGTGCCAACTTTTAAATTTTTCTGAAATAAACGAAGAAATAAAACTTTGACTTATTTACAGTCTCTGCATAAGCCTTACATGTCATGAGTGAGGTTGCAACTTAAAATTTTAAATTGAGATGAGATTAGAGGATGGAAAAGAAGGTGTATGCAGATGAACAAAACAGTAAATAATTTTCCTTCATTTATGCTTAGTCCTACACTTCCATTCAATAGATGCAAACAAACGAGGCTAGCCATTTTATGATTAATTCATCATTTCTGTGTTTCCTTGGTTATTTTTAGATTTACTAGATCAATTCAAGGTTTAAACTTCATCTACTGAAGATTCAGTTCCTTTACCCTCTATTTCCTTGGAATAACATCTGTGTTCACTGGGGAGGGATGTTTGCATAGGGCATAGGGGTATCCAATGCTCAGTTGTAATTTGTGCATGATTTCTTTCACTGTGGTGTGTAATCCTCATTGGCCCTCAGTTGGCATCAATCCTTGGGAGCCAAGATACTGGTTCAGCTATTGCACCTTCTCAGTACATCTTTAAACCTTGCGTTCTTCCTGTCAGAAGTTCAAGGACCGTTTTGGTACAACTACCTTTAGTTAAGCCTTTTAAAACTTAGAACACTGGAAATGTTGGCTGACCTCCCCACACAACCCAGTGGAACATAGGCATGTGAGTCTTCTCAGATCCCTTCTTCCCATATACCCCAATAGCCATTGCTTCTCTATTGCCTTGGTGCCATGCTAGATGTCACTTTCTCCACCAGGATTATGGTCTCCATCAAGTAATTCTAGGGAGTGCTTAGATTTTAACCCATTCCAAGAATCTTCTCACTACATGATAGAGTATTCTGACAAAAATCTAATCAAAGCAAAAACAGAGACAGGGTTTATTAAGGTGCTTTTCGGCTATTGTGCTTTCTAGATTTAGCCACATCTTTCCCCCATTAATCTTTTCCTAACTGTACCATTATGTGATATAATTTAATTAACTTAGCTCATGTGAACTGTGATTAAGTTGTGATAAGTTGTTACAAGTTCTACAAACTCTAAGAGTATTTGGACCACAAAACATATATTTGGCAATTTGTATTCTTTCTTGAATAGCTTCAGTAAATATTGAACCCCACTGAAATAGTACAAAAAGAAGAAAGCAATATAATAATTTTGCATCTGCAATTTAAAGCACCCTTTTTATATATCAAGCTTAAGTGGGAGAAGTGTTACATTTTAAGATTAGATATTTACCACATATAACAGATGTTCCTAGTCTAACTAGCCTTACAGAAGTCAGAACATTATCAGAAAATCTGCATCCTCCTGCTTATTGGAACTTGAGACCACTTTAAATTTCTTCTAAATCATTTTGTTGTTCACCAGGGATTTCTGTCTCAATAACACATACCAGTTTTCTCTTTTCCTGCTCCAGTTCACTTTGGTTAACTCTAGGTGCTTCAGAGGCTTGCAATTTAAAGTTTGATCTATGGACTAACAGTGTCAATATTATGTAGAAACAAACATTTTTCAAATTCAGAATCTCAAACCCTACCTCAGACCTACTGAGTTAGAATCTTCAATTTCGATAAGATCCCCAGATGATTCATAGGTATGTTAAAGTTTGCAAAGAACTGGATTAGATGACAAAAGTGGGATGTATGAAGCCAGTGACTAATCTACTGCCACAGGGCTAGTGCATGTTATTAGTACATAGGCTGATTCAATAATGCTGGTGTTTGCTCCTAGGGCACTGCCACTGCTAAAGCAACCATAGTACCATCTCCTATCACACTTTAGACACTACTTAATCAATGATGCTGATGTTGTGTGTTAAAGTATTGTTTGTATATTTGCTTATTCTCTATCTCTTACGAAAGCTACTCTACCCTAGAACTGAAAATCATGAATCCAAAATGGGTAGTCAGAGCATAATATGAGTGACAGAAATTGCATTTTATTTAGAATTATTTCCCCCTCAGATATAGGCCAATTGCCTCTAATCAAACTTAAATGTACTTTCTCTATTCTATGGATGATTTCTAACTCTAGAAGTTTCCCTGGTGTTAAAAACAAATTCTAGTTCTACTGATGTATCCAGTCACACGTAAATTCTAAATTGAGACAATTTACTCAGAATCTAAGATCTTTTAATATCTTAGATATCTGAACTTTTTTGAAATAGGACTGGAGATATCAAGAGTCACCAAATTGCTTGTTTACTCTTTATTTTGTTTTAAGGAGAGAGGTTATTTTGACAGATTGATGGAGCACTTTAAGTTTCAGGACGACGGTGTATAATTTTCTACAATTGGGGTATATGGTCTTTTCTTTAAGAAAATAATCTGCCACTGTTATAAAAGGTAAATTTAAATAGAAATCTTAAAATTGTTATGTTGGCAATTATATCAAAATAAAGTAACAGCTATTTTATATCTCAGGGCAAAAAAAAAGCAGCTTATTACATACTTTCAGTCTTTCAGGAGCAGAGATTGAAGCAAGATACATATTTAAAATTTGAAAACAATGATATGTCTTAAGACAGATGTTGTGCCTTATAGTGACAGAAATTCTGAACAAGAAAGGAGGAAGTGATATAAATTATAAAAGAAACATTGGTCAGTTTTTGAAAGGTGGTTTCAGTGTCATTATAGAAAAATGTAACTACATTTTGAGTGCAAAGGAGCTTTACTTTCCGTTGGTGCTAATCTTTAAAACCTTGGTTTATGCAAGGATGTTTCTTCTCCATTGTCTTAACCTGTTTATATCTTCTCTAAACTATTGGTGACACACAAGCCACATCAGCAACTAATGGTAGTTATTAAAATATGTCCAAACTCTAGAATATCTGTACAGTAATATAATTCTAACGAATTTTTAATAATTAAAGAGACACCAACTTTCTCAGGTCTTCAAGACAGTCTGGCTAAATTTCAAATGGAAAATTACATTCTGTCTATCTATATTTCCTAGTTTTTTTCACTTGTTTGGCAAGTGCTTTAAAAATGAAATAAAAACAAATAAAATACAAATAAAGCACAAACTACAAATTTGTCATGTAATGGAAATGCACAGAATACTTTTTTATGCTCTTGTCTTTGGCCCCACAACAGATGTGTAAGCCTCTGCTGAATATGTGCATCTTAATGAAAGGTGTGTGAGGAGGTTATTCCAATAGTCTTAAAACATTTCTGATTTTTTTCAAATAGGGAAATTGGGGTTCAATGAGTAAATTTATAAACAGCTATCTTTGTACATTCTTCTACTAAGACTTGAAGAAAAACACACACATACACACAGAATGAATTAGGCATTATGTAAAATCATCACTTCTCTATACCCAAAGACTTTGTCATTTGGATCCTGGAAGCATATCCCCTGCTACCAATATCATTCTCTCACCTCCCAACTTGCTCAGCTCATGTTGTATATTTTAGAAGCAGCTCTATGAACAGAAAGAAGTAAAGGTTGCTTTTACTGAAAAAACACTGAGGTAGAATTTTTTCCCTGACATTTAATCTCATATCTGTTTCTTTTTATTTTTTCATTTTAAGTAGGCACTTCAGCGTAAAACTAGGATCACAGGCAAATCTAAGGTTTTAATAGGAGGTAAAAAGGACATTTATTCTATGTCTATATCAACATGCTATAGAATTCAAATGCACTATTCCCCTGAATTCACCCTAGTAAGAAATAATCTTCAAATATTAAGGACAGTTAGAGTCTATATATAACCATAAATATCAAGAGAATTAAATTATACATAGCCTATGTATAAATGCGTACATGATTTGGTAGTGGTTGAAACATCAGAAAAATTATAAAGGGTTATTTAAGAAACCTCAAGTCATGGTGAGGAAATATTTCTCTATTAGAAAATATTGGCTCTAATGGTTAACACATAATGTGGAAAAAGTAGGAAGGATCTGTTTTTACTTTATGACAATACAGTAGAGCATATTTTCCACCATATTTGAGGAACTATTTAAGAGATATTTCACCAAGCTGTGGGAAGTAAGCTATATTATCTCCCTGTTGAAAAGATGAGGGATAGTGAAATTGGAAGGTTAAATGGTTTGCTCACCATCTCATGCAAAGTTATTGGCAGAGGAAATATAGAATAGCCTCTGGACTTTAAATCTGTTGCTTAGCTACTGATCCACAATAGCTCCCAAATGACTTGAACTACAGAGTACTAGACTAGAGAACCTGAAGATTCAGAAAAGATCATGCCTCCACTGAAATGAAAAGTGGAAAATTCTACCAACAGATTGTTTGATCACTCTCATTCAATAGATTCTTGTATTTTTAATTTACTTTTGAATTTTCATATTGTCACAAATAAATTCCTAGATGACACTGTGTTGTGAATAATCATTAGAAAATAACTACCTTAGTTCATCTCAAATATTGTCTTTGAAATATATGTAGGTAGAGGAAATTTCTTAAAGTAACCTGCATATTTACTTAACCTCAGTTGTAATAAGGAAAGCTATTACATCTGTTGGATGACATATGTTGTCATGCACACCACTCCACTATAAAGGTTGGAGCACAGGCTCCGGACATGCAGGCTCAGTGGCCATGGCTCACGGGCCTAGCTGCTCCACGGCATATGGTATCTTCCTGGACCAGGGCATGAACCCGCGTCCCCTGCATTGGCAGGCGGACTCTCAACCACTGAGCCACCAGGGAAGCCCGACAGTAAGTATATTTTGATTTAAAACACACAACAGGTCAGGGAAATTTTGGTTTTGGTCAGAAGAATCCAAAGAAAAATGTTTTGGTTCTTAGTATCCTCGTACCAAAAAATAAAGATGGTCTTAACTGATTAATTGATATTTGATTTTTTATCTCACTTTCCATATCTTAAAAGAAATGTCCTTATCCCTTCCCATCCTGTATTGATGAGTAGGAGTTGTTGACAGGAGAGTAATTTCTTCCATTTCCATGTGTACATCTTGCATTTACAGATGATATTTTGTTCTCCACTAGGACTTCTTTGATCCCCTCTGCTCACCTTATTCTACTTCTCCATGTGCAAATGCACAAACCCACAAACCTGGGTGAAGAGCCATTTAAACTGCAGCCCTAAGGCTGAGTTAAATAGGGAACCAAGAGAGGGAGCTATAATTTTCTGAGAATCTGGTTTCTTTCAGTTAGAGATAGAAGCTAGCAGAACATACAAAATAACATGAATATTCAACTATAAGATTTATTACCAGAGGAGTGGCCAAGATGGCAGAGTAGGAAGATCCTGAGCTTACCTCTTCTTATGGTCACACAATGATTACAACTACTTACAGAGCACATATTGATGAGAATGAATTGAAGACTAGCAGAAAGTATTTTCTGCAACTAAACACATACAGGAAGAACACAGTCAGATGCGGGGGAGAGGTGGAGACACAGTATAGTCAAGATCTACACCCCTGGGTAGGTAGCCCACTAAAGGGAGGATAGTCACAGTTGCAGAGGTTCTCCTCAAGGGGCAAGGGGTTTTAGCTCCACGTCAGGCTCCCCAACTTGGGAGTCCTGCACCAGGAATATGAGCCAACAAATGTGTAGCTCTGAGGCCAGTGGATATTGTGTATGGGACAGCCAGAGGGGTGTTAGATAGAGAGACTCCACTCTTAAAGGACTCACACAAAATCTCACATGCTCCACATCCCAGGACAGAGGCAGTAATTTGAAAGGGGTCTGGGTCAGACCCTTTTGCTGATGTAGGAGAGCCTTCCAGAGAGGCAGGAGGCAATGGAAACTCCCCATGGGGACATAGACATTAGAGGCAGCCATATTCAATAGCTCATCTACCATGAGGACACTGGCGCTGGCAAACATCATTCTGGAGTTCTCCTTTTAGCATCATAGAGCCAGGGGGCTTACCTGCCCCCAATCAGTTGGTACCAGTCCTACGACCCCCGCATGCCAAGCAACCAAGCACTTGGAGACCCAGCCCCAGGACTCCCTGGGCCACACAGCAAGCCATACCAGGAGCCAGTTTCACCCGTCAGTGGCCAACAACCTTCCCATGCAGCAGGGACTGGTAGCTAACCAAGCTGGGGACCAGTTCTGCCTACAAGCATGCCCACATAGTTGACCCTGCCACAACAGAAGGGTCCATGCAGCCCATGTAGGGGGTACCCCTAGAACATGTAGCTCTGGTGACCAGTGGGGAGTGTGCTGCTGGGCCCCCCCAAATTCTCCTGTATAAGGCTACTTCTCCAAAACTGGGAAATGTAACCCATCTATCTAATACATAGAAAATAAAAAAGAGAATTAGGTAAAATGAGGAGACAGAGGAATATGTTCCAAATGAAGAACCAAGATAAAACCCCAGAAGAAGAACTAAGGGAAGTGGAGATAGCAATCTACCCAATAATGTGTTCAAGATAATGATCATAAACATGCTTAATGAATTCAGAAGAATGGATGAACACAATGAGAAGTTTAATAAAGAGTTAGTTAGAAAATATAAAGAAGAATCAAACAGCTGAAGAATATAACAGCAAGTTATATGATAGGGAGGAATGGATCAGTGAACTGGAAGACAGAGTAGTAGAAATCACCTAAGCTGAACACAAAAAAAAAAAAGAAAAAGGAATTTAAAAAGATGAGGACAGTTTAAGAGAGCTCTCAGATAATAGCAAGTATACTAAGATTCATATAATAAGGGTTCCAGAAGGAGAGGAGAGAAAGGGGCAGAGAACTTATTTGAAAAAATAATAGCTGAAAACTTCCCTAACCTGGGAAATGGAACAGACATCCAGGTCCAGGAAGCGCAGAGTGTCCAAATGAAATCAATCCCAAAGGATCCACGTTAAGACTCATTATAATTAAAATGGCAAAAATTAAAAACAGAGAAAATCTTAAAAGCATCAAGGGAAAAGCAACTAGTTATGTAAAAGGGAGCTCCCATAAGATAATCAGCTGACTTTTCAGCAAAAACTTTGCAGACCAGAATGGAGTGGCATGATATATTCAACTTGATGAAAGAAAAACACCTACAACCAAGAATACTCTACCCAGCAAGGCTAACATTCAGAACTGAAGGAGAGATAAAGAGTTTTACAGATGATCAAAAGCTAAAAGAGTTCAGCATCACCAAATAAGTTTTACAAAAAAATGTTAAAGTAATTTCTTTAAGTGGAAAAGAAAAGACCATAACTAGAAATATGGAAATTATGAAAGGAAAAATCTCACTGGTAAATATACAGTATATGTAGTAGATCAATAACTTACAAAACTTTTGCTAAAAGACAAAAGTAGTAAAAACATCCCCACAATATATAGTTAAGGGATACACAAAATAAAAAGATGTAAAATATAATGAAAAAAACTTTGAACGTGGTTGGGGTAGTAAAAATGCAGGGTTGTTAGAATGCATTTGAATTTAAGAGCTCATCAACTTAAAATAATCACTTATATATATATGAGTTGCTATATATAAACTTCATGGTTAACCACAAACCAAAGATCTATAATAGATACACACATGAAAAGAGAAATGAATCTAAACATAACACTAAGGATAGTCATCAAATCTCAAAGGAAGAGCCCAAAAGAAAAATAAACAGAAAAGAACAATAAAAACAACTCCAGAACAATTAACAAAATGACAATGAGTGCATACATATTAATAATTTTTAAAAATGTAAATGGACTAAATGCTCCAATCAAAAGACATAGAGTGGCTGAATGCATAGAAAAACAAGGTCCATATATATGCTGCCTACAAATGGTTCACTTCATATCTAAGACATACACACCCTGAGACTTAGGGGATAGAAAAAGTTATTCCATGGAAATGGAAACAAAAGCTGGAGTAGCAATACCTATGTCACACAAAATAGACTTTAAAACAAAGACTTTAATAAGAGACAAAGAAGGACATTACATAATGATAAAGGGATCAATCCAACAAGAAGGGATAACGACTGTAAATATACATGCACCCAACAAAGGAGCATCTAAATACATAAAGCAAATATTAACAGACACAAAGGGAAAAATTGACTGTAACACAATAATAGTAGGGGATTCTAACATCCACTTACATCAATGGACAGATCATCCAGACAGAAAATCAATAAAGAAACACTGATCTTAAGCAACACATTAGACCAGATGACTTAGATATCTACAGTACTTTTCATCCACAAACAGCAGAAGATACAATCAACACCAACATCACAGAAATACAAAGAATTATGACATTACTAAGAAAAATTATACACCAATAAAATGGACAACCTAGAACAAATGGACAAATTCCTAGAAATGTATAATCTCCCAGGACTGAATCTGAAAGAAATAGAAAATATGAACAGACAAATTACCAGCAACAAAATTGAATCAGTAATCCAAAAACTCCCAACTGACAAAAGCCCTGGACAAGATGGCTTAACAGGTAACTCTACTAAATATCTTTAAATTATTTAACACCTGTCCTTCTCAAACTATTCGAGAAAATTGCAGAGTAAAGAATGCTCCTGAACTCCTTCTATGAGGCCTGCATCACCCTGATATCGAAACCAGACAAAGCCACCACAAAAAAGAAAATTACAGGCCAATATCACGGATGAACAGATGCAAAAATCCTCAACAGGATATCAGCAGACCAAATTCAACAATACATTAAAAGAGTGGAAAACTATGATCAAGTGGGATTTATCCCAGAGATGCAAGAATGGTTCAATGTCCACTAATCAATCAATGTGATAGACCATATTAACAAACTGAAGAATAAAAATCATATTATCATCTCAATAGATACAAAAATAAGCATTTGACAAAATTCAACATCCATTTATGATAGAAAAATCTCAACAAAGTGAGCATAGAGTGAATATACCTTAACATAATAAAGGCCATATATGACAAACCTATAGGCAACAAGATGCTCGATGGTAAAAAAAAACATTTCCTCTAAGATCAGGAACAAGAAGAGGATGCCCACTCTCACCACATTATTCAACATAGTATTGGAAGTCCTTGCCACAGCAATCAGACAAGGAAAAGAAATTCAAAAGTTAAAGGAAGGGCTTCCCTGGTGACGCAGTGGTTGAGAGTCTGCCTGCCAATGCAGGGGACACGGGTTCGTGCCCCAGTCCGGGAAGATCCCACATGCCGCAGAGTGGCTGGGACCGTGAGCCATAGCCATGGAGCCTGCGCATCTGGAGCCTGTGCTCTGCAATGGGAGAGCCCACAACAGTGAGAGGCCCACATACCACACACACAAAAAAAAAATTTAAAGGAAGAAGTAAAACTGTCACTGTTTGCAGGTGACATAATACTGCATATAGAAAGCCCTAAACACTCCATCAAAAGTTATTAGAACTAATAAATGAATTCAGCAAAGTTGCAGGATACAAAATCAATACACAAAAATCTGTTGTTTCTATAAACTAATAATAAACTAGAGGAAAGAACAATTGAGGAAACAATCCCATCTATAATCACAACAAAAGAATAAAATAGCTAGGAATAAATCTAACCAAGGAGGTAGAAGATGTGTGCTCTGAAAACTATAAGATATTGGTGAAAGAAATTGAAGACAACCCAAACAAATGGAAATATATACCACACTCATGGATTTTAAGAATTAATATTGTTGAAATGACCATAATACCAAAGGTAATCTACAGATTCAATGTAATCCCTATCAAAATACCAATGGCATTTTTCACAGAACTAGGACAAATAATTCTAAACTTTGTATGGAAACACAATAAACCTTGAATAGCCAAAATAATCTTAAGAAAGAACAAAGCTAGAGATCACACTCCCTGATTTCAAACTATAATAAAAACTATACTACAGTAATCATAACAGTACGGGGCTGGCACAAAAACAGACACATAGATCAGTGGCACAGAATAGAGAATCTAGAAATGAACCCACATTTATATAGTCAATGAAACTACAACAAAGGAGGCAAGATTATATAATGGGGAAAAGACAGCCTCTTCAATAAACGGTGTTGGGAAAACTGAATAGCTATATGCAAAAAATCAAACTTTCTCACTCTATACAGATATAAACTCAAAATTGATTGGAGGCTTAAATTTCAGGCCTGAAACAATAAAACTCCTAGCAGAGAACATAGGCAGTATGCTCTTTGACATTGGTCTTTAGCAATGCTTTTTTTAAAGCTATGTCTCCTCAGGCAAGGGAAGCAAAGGAAAAACAAACAAATGATACTATATCAAGCCTTACACAGCAAAAGTCACCATCAACAGATGAAAAGGTCGACTACTGAATGGGAGAATTTTGCAAATGATCTATCTTATAAAGGGTTGATATACAAAATATACAAAGACCTCATACAACTCAACATCAAAAAAACCCACATAATTTGATTTAAAAATGGGCCAAGTACCTGAATAGACATTTTTTCAAAGAAGAAAGGATGGTCAACAGACACATGAAAAGATGCTCAACATCACTAATCATCAGAGAATCACAAATCAAAACTACAGTGAGCTATTACCTTACAACTGTCAGAATGGCTATCATCCAAAAGTCTACAAATAACAAATGTTGGCAAGGATATGGAGAAAAGGGAATCCTAGTACACTGTTAGTGGGAATACAAATTGGTGCAACCACTATGGAAAACAATATGTAGGTTCCTCAAAAAACTAAAACTGTAACTACCATATGATCCAGAAATTCCAGTTGTGGGTATATATCTGGAAAAAAAACAAAAACACTAATTCAAAAATATACGTTCACCCCAATGTTCACAACAGGATTATTTATAATTGCCAAGACATGGAAACAACCTACGTGTCCATCAACAGATGAATGGATAAAGATGTGGTGTACATGCAATGGACTATTCTTCAGCCATAACAAAGTATAAAATTTTGCCATTTTCAACAACATGGATAGGTTTAGAGGGTGTTATGCTAAGTGAAATAAATCAGACAGAGAAAGACAAATACTGTATGATTTCACTTATAAGTGGAATCTAAAAAAAACAAACAACAAACAAAACAAAGCAGACATAAACTCACAGATACAGAGAACAGGTATTTGTCAGAGGGGAGAGGGGTAGGAGGATGAATGAAATAGGTGAGGGAGATTAAGTAGTACAAACTTCCAGTTATTTAATAAATGAGTCATGGGGATGAAATTTACAGCATAGAGAATATAATCAATAACAAATACTTTTGTAGGGTGACGGATGAGGTAGGTAGACTTATTGTGGTGATCATTCTGTAATGTATAGAAACACTGAATGAGTATGTTATGCACCTTAAACTAACATAGTGTTTTTCATCAATTATACTTCAATAAGTTTAAAAATTATATTACTGACAGTGAATTGGTAATAGTCAGTGCCTGAAGAAATTGTCAGTACTCAGTAATTTTTTTATACCTAAATCAAATGCTCTTTCTCATTCACTAAATCTTATTCTACATTAGGGAAACCCCTCCCAGTTTCGTTCCTAGTAGTATTTCTGGGATCACAATTGGCAATATTTTTATTTCATTTACAAGTATGTTTTTCAGTATAATGTCAGTAGCATAATATGAAAGCCCCACTTCCCTCCTTAAAAATAACCTCTACTTTGGACAAACTCCTCCTTTGTTTCTCTCATCTCATAGTGGTGTTGGCAAATATGTACATATTTTGTAATTTCTCCTTTATTTATGTCAGTTTCTCACCAGGTCTTGATATACTCTCCAAATTTCATGAATTCATTGATTTTTTTTTTTTTTTTTGGTACACAGGCCTCTCGCTGTTGTGGTCTCTCCCATTGCAGAGCACAGGCTCCGGACGTGCAGGCTCAGCGGCCATGGCTCACGGGCCATGAATGTTGCCCTGTCAACATACTCCCTGACAATGAAAAGCAACTAGAAATAGGGTCTAGTATCATACTCATATGCAATTAATACAATCATAAGGAGAAAAATCTATGGTAAGCATCTGGTACTTTGGGGACAGGAGTTTAAAATTAAATGGAATTGGTGACATTCTTATAGTTTCTTATTTGACTACAACAAATTTGTACTCTTTTTCTTTTTTAATCATCTATGTTTATTGTTTCATTCACTGGAAACATAATCATGGGTTAGGTAGAATTATAATTTAACTTACCTGTAGAAGCCATTCTATAATAATGGAGACAAACATCCCTATTTCTAAGTATAGAATCTTAGTGCTTTGGTAAAATAATACATTGTTGAATTTTAAGAATGCAGTAAACAAAAATAAGATTTGGTAAGATACCTACATATACTTTTTTGATGTTTAGCAAAATGACACACTGCAAATTAACACAGTGTTAAACTGTAAGAATATGCTCAAAATTCTAATAATACAGGATAATGTAATTACAAATTAGATTCATTTATGCAATCTCCATGCACATTTACACTTCTTATATTTAACATTCTTATAATTAGATGAAAGCAGATTTTCTTTATTTCAATATGTTTTTATACATTTATTCAAAAAGCATAAATACTAGAAATAAATGGGTCAAGGCAGGTTGCCAAGATTATGACAGCATACATAGGCAGCTAAATACTCATTAAAATATGTCATTAGCTTGATGTTTTGACAATCAAAAGGTGAAATAGGCAAAAGGGAAATAAAATATATGTGTCATCTTTATGAAATTTTCATTCATTTGCATCAACAATGAGAGAAAAATTATCATTCTGTACCTCTGTATCCTGTCCTTTTTATAAAATTATGGTTGGTGGGTCTTTGCATAAATTGGAGAAACTGTTCTTTTGTGTTTGATTGATTTTAGTTCTGAGGAAACGGCATTTCTCAATCTCTCTCCATTAATATTTTTTCTCCCTTGTGACCTACATGTTTGTGTTTCAGAGCTTAGTCACTGTCTAATACACTGTAACTCCTGAGAATGAAATAGCCTAATGAAAAAGAGAAACAGTTTATTTCTGATAGAAATAGGAGTCTTGGTGTGCAGAATTAAAGATTCTAGAGAAATAAAGGTACAGTATAGATTTAACTTATATTATAAATGTTAAGTTATCAAAACATGTATCTTAGTTTATAAAATGTTAATAAAATTATGATTTTACTTTAAAAATTCATAGGCTTAGAGTATTTTTAAAATGATATTTAAAAAAGCTAAAACAATACTTAGTGGATTTAAATATCTCATATACAAAATCACCAATAATTTTGTTTCTTTTTTTTTAAGCACTAACAGTTTATTTCAGAGAATGTACTGATAATACTAGAATGTGAACATACTCCTGAAGGATTCAATTTTCTTCCTTTATATTCTTGAATGACTAATTTCTAATACCCTAGTTAAGTTAATTTAGTCACATGTTATCAGATTGTGTAGAAGTTTAAAATACTGACACGTAATAGGATATTTTCAATTAAAGGTTTGCAGTTATCAATCCTGGTTTTTAATTCATGGGTAACTAGAGGTTTTTGAGATAAAATGTTAACAGTTAAAGAAGGGGAAAGAAGCCCCACATATAAAATTTCCAGTGAAAAATTTATTTCAGTTTTAATTAGCCAACCAGCTCTGTCAGTGATATTTTATTATAACCAACAGACAACAAATTATCATATGTATAAATATGATTATTGTGTTAAGACTGTTGGAGATACAGAGCCACGTTAAAAAAAAAAAACAGACTCACATTAGTTTGCAGGCTGATTAGAGAAATATAACTGGCATTAGTTCATTAAAACATATTAGTTGAGTGTCTACTGCATGCCAGGCCCTTAATTAAGTATATGATATCATTAGAGAATGATTTATTTGTGTTAATATGCTAGCTGTTCCAAAATGTGTATATATGTGTATTCAAAGAATGGGCTGTGGAGGCTGGCTAAGGGAATATAAAATCATAGGGCAAGGAGTCAGGAAGAGATGATCATGAGTAGGCTGTAATCTGACTCTTTGGCACAGGAACTGCCTAAGCCCTCTTCAACAGACTTCACCTGATTAGGTCAGGCCATCCAGGATAAGGGAGTTTAATCACATTTGCAAAATCCCTTCACAGCAGCACCTAGATTACTGTTTGCTTGAATAATTGTGGACCATAGTGAAGCTTAACCATGTTGTCATGCCACAAAGCTATCGCAGTATCATAGATTTCCCTTGTCAGTTTAGGAACTTGGGAATATTCCAGGAAAATGTGGTTATACTAAAGTAGAATGGGCATCTTAGGAAGTATGCTATTTCTTTTAAAGTTTCAATGGTAATTTTGAAAGTGAATATTTATAGAATACTTAATATATGTTAGGCAATTTCTGAAGTATTTTACATATATAAATTATTTAACACAAAAACAAGTTTATGAGGTAGATATTATTATTCCTATTTGGGGAAATCGAGACTCAGATTAAAGAAATTGCCTATTTTTAAGCATCATAAGCATGTTTCATAATCAGTATCCTGTATAGTGACAAATAGAATAGATATAAGTGGGGAGAAAAAAAGATCCAGTCAGCAAGTATAAGATGACAAAGGTCTTAAATAGCATTTAGGCAGTGACATAAACAGAACTAAATAGAGGCATGAATGTGAGAAAATTATACTTGGATGCATACAGTGGATAAATGAGAGAAATTCATCAAAAGTCACTTCAAGATAGAGAAAATGGGAAGCTATGAATACTGCGCTAGTATTGATATAAGCAAGATATTTTCAAATGGAGACTGTTAGGGTATGATAGTACTTTACACTTAGTTGAGACTTGAATCTTTCCAAAAAATAAATTATAAAAAAATAACTGGGAGTGTTGGTGGATTGTCTACAGTCAAAGGACAGAGGAGTAATGCAAAATGACAAATAAACAAGACAAATAAGTTAGGAAATTAAGAAGAAAAATACATAGTTTAATGAAGGAGGGATAATTAATCTTTTAAATAAATTTGAAAGCTTGAGAAGAATTTCTTTTGAACTTAGCTAGTAGAAAACCAGTAGTGATATTTAAGAGAAGTATCTTAATGGTAGAGGTTAGAATGCCAGCTACAGAAAACAAAAAAGGGGCTAAGGATGAGAATATTAATTATTCATGTGAGGATTATTGCTGTAAGAAGGGAGACATGATTGAGTTACATCCAGGGGATTGCTGGGTTAATTGAATGCTCTTTCTGAAGTGTGGTTTTAAAACGGCAGAAGAGAGGATTGATATATAGAATGTGTGATAGAGAGATGTATGAGAGCAAACTACATATAACATTAAATATATTCATGGATTATATCTCTAAACACTAGTCTGATGTCAGACCCACGGCAAGGTATTAAATATTAACTCAGATATCATCAGATTTTAATCTGGTATATTTAAATTAAAAAAAAAACTAAGAATCAAGAACATCTTATGAAAATGATTTTCAGATCAGAGGGATTTAAAGAAAGGATTTTAAAAAAAACAAGTCATTTGGAGAAAGTCCCAGGGAAATTTTTTTTTTAATGCCAAACAGTGCTAAAAGTGCTCAAAGTTGAAGAAAGGACACAAGCAATTTTATGAATGCAGAGAACAAAGAAAATAAATTTTCCAAATATGAACCTAGTCTGACCCTTCCCCCTTCCAAGTGTTGTTGGGTCATTGGAGTTTGCATCCAATTCTGAAATGGTAGGTTTATGCTGTTAAAAATCATGATTGATTTTCTTTTCTTAATCAATTACTAATTTTCAGCATTGACTGCATTGTTATACCTTTTTATTTTCTTTCAGTCCCTTGCAGTTCAGAGCCTAATCCCTCTTAAAAACAAAAAGACTGCAAATATGATAATACACATTTTATATATTAAAGTCCTCGGACATTTAAATGGGTATAGCTCCAATTTCCATTAAGAAAATAATGTTCCAGGCTTCCCTAGTGGCGCAGTGGTTGAGAGTCTGCCTGCCGATGCAGGGGACATGGGTTCGTGCCCTGGTCTGGGAAGATCCCACATGGCGCGGGAGTGGCTGCGCCCATAAGCCATGGCTACTGAGCCTGCGCGTCCGGAGCCTGTGCTCCACAACGGGAGAGGCCACAACAGTGAGAGGCCCGCATACCGCAAAAAAAAAGAAAAAAAAGAAAGAAAATAGTGTTCCCATACAAATGCAAGGTTAGTTCATGATGGAAAAGCCTCAAAAAACGCACTTTTCTAGAGACAGACAAATATTTTCAGGACAGTACTTTACTCTTTTCTCTAGCCTTGTACTCAGTGACATTTCTTCTGATTTAGTAACAGGTTATTTGGTAGACAGCTGTATCTTTTAACTCAAGTTAACTTAACATGGAATCCTCCTATATCAACAGACATCACTGAGCATGCACCAGGATCAGAGACAAGGCCAGAAGAAAATAAAATATAAGATAAAATAGGAAGGACTTCCCTGGTGGCCCAGTGGTTGGGACTTTGCCTTCCAGTGCAGGGGGTGTGGTTTTGATCCCTGGTCAGGGAGCTAAGATCCCACATGCCTCACAGCCAAAAAACCAAACCATAAAACAGAAGCAATCATTTTTTTGATCCAAACCTTCCTGTAAAAGGCCCATTAAGCCAAGGGTTTTAGAGGGTGTGCTTCGCTGGCCCTGGAGACCACGAGACCTGGGAGGTCATGGCTACTGCCACTGAGGGCCACGCACAGCTGCCCCAACCAAGGGGGAATCTTGCCTGGCACCCAGCTTGGCGGTCTGGGGTTCCCAGGCCCAGGAGTGGGTGAAGCCTTGCCTGCTGGGCCGTGAGGAGGCAGGTGGCCCCTGTGCCCACACCCACACGCACGCCATGCCAGAGGCCGCCACACTGCTAGGAAGATGAACTGTTTGTGCCACCCCCGAACAGAACTGGGCCATTTCAGAAGAGCTTTGTCCTGGGTGGCAACTTCCTCCTCCAACACTGGAATGCATGTACCACTTTATGTGCTGTGGTTTTGATTCCTGGATACTTTTTCCATCTATCTGGATTACACAGCAAAAAAAAGCTATTTTCTGTTGTTGTTCTGTTCTTACCAACATGGTCAAATTAAAGCTGAGATTTGAAACAATCTTTGAATGATTGCAAAACATCATGAAAAGCAATGGCTTAATGCCCCTTGTTAGGAGAAAACAAAGGAAAGGCTGCTCATCTCCACAGGGATCATGCATGACAAATGTTATTTGAAAAGTGAGAAGCTGTTATGGACATAAGAGTCAGAGACATTGCCTGAGCAGTGAAACCATAGATGTTGTTTTATACATCATCCACTGCTCACTTTAGGAGTATCCATGAAGAAGCGTTTTTCAGAATAATTTTCTTTCTGCCATGATGGTTTATTTCATCCTTGTCATATTTGGAATCTCATTTTGATTTACACGTATGTCCATCTTATTTTGGCTTTCCCAAGAAACACCTTCTGAGACAAGGATTAGAGTAAAAATGGCAAATAAGTGGTGAGGTAATATAGAAAATGGAAGGAGATGAAAAATCTACCATAGTGAGCTACTGAAACATAATCTCACAGAGAGATTCTGGGAAATGATAAAAACACATGCCTTAAGCCCAAAGAGAGCCATGTGGCTGACAGGGTCTTCGTGCTGCAGCTGGGGGTCAGGCCTGTGACTCTGAGGTGGGAGAGCCGAGTTCAGAACATTAGTCCACCAGAGACTCCTGGCTCCAGATGATATCAAATGGCAAAAGTATTCCCAGAGATCTCCAGCTCAAGGCTAAGACCAATCTCCACTCAACAATGAGCAAACTACAGTGCTGGACACCCTACATCAAACAACCGGCAAGACAGGAACACAAACCCACCCATTAGCTGAGAGGCTGCCTAAAATGATAATAAGGTCACAGACACCCCAAACACACCACCGGACATGGTCCTGCCCACCAGAAAGAGAAGATCAAGCCACATCCACCAGAACACAGGCACCAGTCCCCTCCACCAGGAAGCCTAGACAATGCACTAAACCAGCCTTAGCCACTGGGGGCAGACACCAAAAACACTGGGAACTACGAACCTGCAGCTTGCAAAAAGGAGACCCCAAACACAGTAAGTTAGACAAAAATGAGAAGACAGAGAAACACACAGCAGATGAAAGGGCAAGGTAAAAACACACCAGACCAAAGTAATAAAGAGGAAATAGGCAGTCTACCTGAAAAAGAATTCAGAGTAATGATAGTAAAGTTGATCCAAAATCTTGGAAATAGAATGGAGAAAATACAAGAAAAGTTTAACAAGGACGTGGAAGAACTAAAGAGCAAACAAACAATGATGAACAACACAACAAATGAAATTAAAAATGCTCCAGAAGGAATCAATAGCAGAATAAACGAGGCAGAAGAACAGATAAGTGACCGGGAAGATAAAACAGTGGAAATAACTACGCAGAGCAAAATAAAGAAAAAAGAATGAAAAGAATGGAGGACACTCTCAGAGACTTCTGGGACAACATTAAATGCACCAACATTCAAATAATAGGGGTCCCAGAAGAAGAAGAGAAGAAGAAAGGAACTGAGAAAATGTTTGAAGGTATTATAGTTGAAAACTTCCCTAATATGGGTAAGGAAATAGTTAATCAAGTCCAGGAAGTGCAGAGAGTCCCATAGAGGATAAATCCAAGGAGAAACATGCCAAGACTCATATTAATCAAACTATCAAAAATTAAATACCAGGAAAAAATATTAAAAGCAGCAAGGGAGGGCTTCTCTGGTGGCGCAGTGGTTGACAGTCCACCTGCCGATGCAGGGGACATAGGTTCATGCCCTGGTCCAGGAAGATCCCGCATGCTGTGGAGTGGCTAGGTCTGTGAGCCATGGCCACTGAGCCTATGCGTCCGGAGCCTGTGCTCCGCAACGGGATGGGCCACAACAGTGAGAGGCCCACATACTGCAAAAAAAAAAAAAACTCAGAGAAAAACATAGGCAATACACTCTATGACATAAATCACAGCAAGATCCTTTTTGACCCACCTCGTAGAGAAATGGAAATAAAAACAAAAATAAACAAATGGGACCTAATGGAACTTAAAAGCTTTTGCACAGCCAAGGAAACTTAAACAAGACAAAAGGCAACCTCAGAATGGGAGAAAATATTTGCAAATGAAGAAACTGACAAAAGATTAATCTCCAAAATATACAAACAGCTCATGCAGCTCAATATCAAAAAACAAACAACCCAATCCAAAAATGGGTAGAAGACCTAAACAGACATTTCTCCAAAGCAGATATACAGATTGCCAACAAACACATGAAAGGATGCTCAACATCACTAATCATTAGAGAAATGCAAATCAAAACTACAATGAGGTATCACCTCACCCCAGTCAGAATGGCGATCATCAAAACATCTACAAACAATAAATTGTGGACAGGGTGTGGAGAAAAGGGAACCCCCTTGCACGATTGCTGGTAATGTAAATTGATACAGCCACTATGGAGAACAGTATAGAGGTTCCTTAAAAAACTAAAAATAGAAATACCATATGACCCAGAAATCCTACTACTGGACATATACCCTGAGAAAACCATAATTCAAAAAGAGTCATGTACCATAATGTTCATTGCAGCTCTATTTATAATAACCAGGACGTGGAACCAACCTAAATGTCCATCGAGAGATGAATGGATAAAGAAGATGTGGCACATATATACCATGGAATATTACTCAGCCATAAAAAGAAATGAAATTGAGTTATTTGTAGTGAGGTGGATGGACCTAGAGTCTGTCATACAGAGTGAAGTAAGTCAGAATGAGAAAAACATACTGTATGCTAACACATATATATGGAATCTAAAAAAAAGAAAATAAATGGTTCTGAAGGACCTAGGGGCAGGACAGGAATAAAGACACAGATGTAGAGAATGGAGTTGAGGTCATGGGGAGGGGGAGGGGTAAGCTGGGACAAAGTGAGAGAGTGGCCTGGACATACATACACTACCAAATGTAAAATAGATAGTGGGAAGCAGCTGCATAGCACAGGGAGATCAGCTCGGTTCTTTGTGGCCACCTAGAGGGGTGCGTTAGGGAGGGTGGGAGGGAGACACAAGAGGCAGGAGATATGGGGATATATGTATATGTAAAGTTGATTCACTTTGTTATAAAGCAGAAACTAACACACAATTGTAAAGCAATTATACTCCAACAAAGATGTTAAAAAAAAAAAACAGAAGCAATATTTTAATAAATTCAATAAAGACTTTAAAAAAATGGTCCACAGAAAAAAAAGATAAAATAGGAAACATGAAGTTATAATATGTGAGTCCATGTGAAGTTGTGGGTCTTAATCTTATAGCGAAAAATGGAAAATAAATAATGATACAAATAGTCTATTGGTTAGTAACTTGTTTTGTCAATTTTAACAATGTGTTTGTTTTTGTAAAGTAAGGAATGTGTAAAAGATATACTTTAAAAATGAATCAGCATTACTAATTCCAATTGAACAGTGCCAATTCTTATAAACTTGATTCCTTGCATTATTTAAATAGCAGAACGCTAATTAATCCTTTTTTAACATGATCTAGTCATTAAAGTGCTTAACATCATGATCCACTTTTCAGATCTTTCATCCTGAGACTTCATTATGAATCATTTCACAATTTATGTTTGTATATAAATGTTTAATAAATTTAAATAGTAAATATGTCACCATGTTTAGAATATTCAAAATAATTTATGTGTAATGTAGCAAACCCTGTGATTTAGATAAATTTTTTATTATAGTTCTAGGCCAAAATAGGATATGTTTAGGAAGCAGAGGTCTGGTGATACCTTACTAATCAAATCACATAGAATTCCATCTGTACACATACAAGTCCACCTGCCAACTGCTTTTATCATATTGGATGTGAGCTCTACTGACATGACAGAAATTACCTCTAGGTTCTTCTTTTTTATGTTAATAATTATTTGTAGTTAGTTTCCTATTCTTCCACATTTCTTATGTCCCTCTACAAAGTTATGTTAATTATTTCTATGCTATTAAAGATAAAGTTGCTTATACAAAAAACTTATACATATATGATCTGAGTCTAAATCTTGCCTTCCTATATGTTATTTATCACCAGAGTCCAACTGACGATAGAATACAACGCATTCAATACCTGTCTGAGTATAACTGGCTACTGGTAACTAAATCTTGTACTGGAGTAAAACTTTTAGAGGCATCAATCATGTGAAAAGTTATAAAAAGGACTGAGAGCCATTCAATCCAGTCCTAAATGAATATTACAGTGGAGTTAATCTCACTTGTTCCCTGATAATGTTCTCTCCTCTGGTTGCAGTTTATTTTTAATCCCTCATTAACCTCTCTATATTGCTCCAGTGTGTTATAGAAAAATTATGTTTCCCTGGCTACATTATATAATTGGTCTGAAACAAATTCATATCTGTCACACTAGAAAATAAATGACACTCCCAAACCACAAGCAACCAATACAAACTTTAACAGTCTACTCTACTATAAATATACTCTCCCTCTCAACCTCACAAGAGCAACACCGCAGTAAACCCCTTCTTTCCTGCTTCACCTTTATACAGTCATTACATATATGTTCATATACTAGTGGTCTTACACTAATACACTCTCTATAAAACTTGATTTTATTTTTGATATTTAGGAAAACTGAGATACTTTGGGAAATACCCTTTTTGTGTTTTTTTTTTTTGTGTGTGTGACAATTAATTCATTGTTTGACAGTTATGGAGACTCTCTCATTATGTCACTTTACTCACTTAGAAAACACCGGTAAAGGCATTAAACCCACAGTCTCTTTTTTTTTTTACATCTTTATTGGAGTATAATTGCTTTACAATGGTGTGTTAGTTTCTGCTTTATAACAAAGTAAATCAGTTATACATATACATATGTTCCCATATCTCCTCCCTCTTGCGTCTCCCTCCCTCCCACCCTCCCTATCCCACCCATCCAGGTGGTCATAAAGCACTGAGCTGATCTCCCTGTCTTTATAATAAGATCCTTTGAATAAAATTCCCTGCCTTTAAT